>NC_060149.1:509287504-509600227 GCF_021461385.2 Schistocerca piceifrons
GGTTCCAATATTTTAGATTTTTGATACTGACATGCGAGACACAGGAACTTGTAGCCTTTCATGCTGTCCTTCGCTCCGTACGTTAGATGTCCGCTGTTATTCCAATCTGTTGCGGGTCTCACATACTCGGAAAGTATCCCAGTATAGGTTGTATAGGTGGCTTGTCAACAATCTCCATATCTTTAAACTACAGATTCCGATTATCTCACCTATAAAATGAAGTCTTTTCACCTTTTTTATCCATGAACGAACCTATGTGATCGTTCAATATAAAATTCAGTGTATATTTACCCGCAGGTATTTGTATCGTATATCCCACGCTCAGGGCCGGTTTAAGGCACAAGCAGCAGAAGCCGTCGCTTCGGGTGCCAAGCTGAGAGGGACACCAGAGCAGCCACAAGTCTAGGATTTGTGCCGTGGACGTATCACAGTTATATCGGCAAGCTGAGGTTGCAATATTTGTATGCAGTGCGTATCACAATTAGTAGCGAAAACTGACACGAGTGAAAGTGGACTAGGGAAGCGGGTGGGGGAGTAGACGCGGCAAATGATAAGTCGCTTGTGTACAAAAATGTTCTCGAACTGGCGCTGCTCACACCAGCTCTGAACCAATAACCGTGTATTCCAAGGCCGCTGTTATGCTCTTCATAAAATACGTAACTTTAAATTTCTCCACGTTCAGAGCCAGTTAACAGTCTCTGCAAGAAGCTGAAATGTTGCTAAGAATCGACCGGATATTGTGCAGTTCCTAAAACACTTCAGCATATATGACTTTGACATTTTGAAAACTCTGTAGTTGCAAGTAACCTTATCAACCAAGTCAGTGATATACACAGTAAAATGGTCTTGATACGCCAATTTACAGTTATGTGTCGGATCCTCATTGGAACATCACAGAATTTTCTTTCGGGAACAGTACATCTGCATCTGCACCTGCATCTACATCTACGTCTATACTCCACAAGCCACCAGATGGTAGCGGTGGGTATTTTGTCTACCACTGTCACTCCCCCCTTTCCTGTTCTAGTCGCAAATAGTGCGCGGGAAGAACGTCCACTCTCAAACTTTTAACAGTAATTCCTCCACCGTGACATTTGACGTAGCTGTTCTGTCGTCCGCCACTGGAATTGCATTGATTAGCATCTCTATTTCATCTATTAATAATATCTGACAAGAGTCTGAGATTTGTGAGCGCTGTTCAGAAGAAGAAAGGAAGATTAGAATTTAACTTCCCATCGTCAGCGAACTCATTAGAGACGGAGCACAAGCTAGGATTACGCAGGTATGGGGAAGGAAATCGTCCTTCACCTTTTCAAAGGAACTATACCGGCAACGGCCTGGAGTGATTTAGGGAAATCACGGTAAACCTAAATATGGATAGCCGGACGAGGATTTGAACCGTCCTTCTCCCGAATGCGAGTCCAGTGTGCCACTGCGCCCGTGCGCTCAGTAGCAAAACTGAACTACGCTCTAATCGCACAAGCAGAATTCATTACTCGAATGAATAAAAATCTGCCTCTTACTGAAGATTTCTCTCAATTACACTAAAGCTGTGGTCCCGATAAACTGGTTGTTTGTAATTAAAGTGCAACTACTCACGGAGGGCCAGTGTGTGCTTTAATTATCGTATTGCAGTGCAACTCGTTAGATATGCTAATGCATTAATGAGGGACGGATTTACGCTTAAAAACAAATTAGTTCCAATTGTAGCCATCAGGTGCAAATCTCGTTCTGTACGCTGTTCTACGATGGTATGATATTCACGTTTTCATTTGACAAGCCATAACATGAGCGAACAGTATGGCTGTTGAGAAACTGGTTTATATAACTGGATCAATAACAGGGCTGCATTGAGGGAATATCGCCGACCGAAATGTGTTAGGAGACAGGCGATGTCACTAAATGGTTTAAAGATGATGATACTGAAAATTGAAAACATGGGTGAGCTTGGTGTGGCACCTGGAAGAGGAAGGCGACCTACCCCGCTGGAAGTTACTGACGCGGTTGCTGTTGCTGTAACTGACCATTCCATGTTCAACAGTATGTAAAGTTTTGTGGTCTATTTGACACTGGTTCTCGTAAAAGTTGCAGACGGTGCAGCAACTAAAACCTCAGCTGTAACGTTCTGAATTTTCTCTTCGGTTTCTGGCACGAATCGAAGTTGATGAGATATGGCCGGATAATATTCTGTAGAGTGACGAGGCACATTTTACGCTACAGGGTGCAGTGAATACAAAGAACTACCGAATTTAGAGTACTGTAAATTGCGTTTTGTGCACGAATAGCCATTGCACTCGCCGAATATGACTGTGTGGTGTTGATTGACAAGCACTTTCATTCTCGGTCCGTTCTTCTTTGAAGAGAACACACCAGAGTGCCTGCCAGATGTACCGTCACGTCTGCACGTTATCAAGGTCTCCTTGTATGGTATGTGATTCCTGATTTGGAAGAGGGCAACTGTGTGACAACCACTGTTTTCATGCAAACCAGGGCAACACCTAATATCGCTCGCACACTGAAAGATGGCTCAAATGGCTCTGAGCACTATGGGACTCAACTGCTGAGGTCATTAGTCCTCTAGAACTTAGAACTAGTTAAACCTAACTAACCTAAGGACATCACACACATCCATGCCCGAGGCAGGATTCGAACCTGTGACCGTAGCGGTCTCGCGGTTCCAGACTGCAGCGCCAGAACCGCGCGGCCACTTCGGCCGGCCACACTGAAAGACTTGCTTCATTCCACCTTCCACAAACGTTATCTCCAGAAGTTTTCCAGTTTCATTGCCTGCAAGACCACTTGATCTGAATCCATGGGACTTTTGGCTCTGGGAATATCTAAAAGAACGCGTTTACCAGGGACACGTTCGGTCTCCACCTAACCTGAAGGCCAATATAGAATAACACGTTACTCGGATTCCACCAGAACTGCTCCAAGCAACTATTGGTCACGTCGTTTTAAAGTTGTAGCATCTGGTCGACATCTCTGATGCTCATACTGAATAAATTGTGTAAGCGGTGATTAATAGTAATATTAACATTCTACCTTTCTCACTTGTTTGACCTTTTCTGCCCACACCTCTTTCCTAATCCATTACATATGGAAAGGCTTCTACGAGTATACATCTTTGTTGCATTCATAGTGCCGGATTTTCATCTGGGGGTCACAACTGGAACTTTTTTTTTTCAGCATCAATCGGTTCCGCATTAACTCTTTAGAATATCTACCAAGTTTCGCTGCCATGAGATAGTTACAGCCCACTCTAGACCTCTATGAGTTGCTACTCTTTAATTAAAACCACTCGGTATGTCCCTGTAGCGCATCAGAAGTTACTTCTGTTCATGCAAATGACCATTTGTTCAAGAAAGGACCCCGCATTCTGCGTATCAATATATTTCTGAATCCCTTAATTTGATTAAATATCAAACACGGGAGAATTTTATACAGCGTGTGTTGATGGGTTACAAAGCGAATACTTTCCTAATGTAAGCAATCACAGAATGCAAACAACATACATAATTAAATAAAATGAGACCAAGTAGATATTGCTTTTTATACACCTTTTTCAATATGCAGCTGTTCTTTAAAGGCTGCTGTTCAAAATTTCCGTTGTAATGATGATGACAGAATGTATAGCTACGCACTCCATCAGTGCCAGGATATAGGAAACTATCTTGCGCGGCTGTGAATCCTTGAAACTAGTTCCATAAATTATAATCATCTCCGGTCTACGCTCCAAAAGAGAAGAAACAGCATGGCAAGAAGTATGCTGCAATTCCACATACGCAACAGTAGTTTTTTTTCCATCTGAGCATCCATGGTATCGTCCATGGAATTACCATACTTCGTTTTTCACCATAACAGTTGAGTTCTATTCAGAAAAGAAACTAAGATGTTGTGTTACCCCGTTTGCTTCTCGTTTGCGTAAGGATGTAATGCATGCACGCAAATTTCAGAGCACTTTTATTCGCAGAGCTATAAACTCCAAAGTTTTCTTCTCTTTGTCCGTTATCGTTGGTCTCATTGTAGCGGGACCCGCTAATAGTGGGCAGTCACCTGTTCATAATTTCGTAGCTTTGTTTCTAATTCTGCGGCTGGGTGCTCTATCTGTCTCTGCAATCGTCATTTATTCTGGAGGAGGACGCTCATGTACATCATCTACCTGTGAATCGTGTAAGCTTCGTTACGCCCGCAGGTACGTGCGCTTGTGTGTGTCTGTGTCTCTGTGTAAGTGTGCCTGCATGTGTGTGTGTGTGTGTGTGTGTGTGTGTGTGTGTGTGTGTGTTCGTAAGTTAACTATTTGTGCACTGTGTTTCCGAAGAGTATATGAGTACCTGGAGATGAATGTACGAGACGAGTGTCAAAAAACCAAAATCTGTCTTGTTGGTGTGCCACACTGATTCGATACGTGTCTGGCTCACCTCCCTGTCTCGCAAACTGGCCTGCTGCGCTTTACGCTATACTAACACGTCCACAAAGACCACATTAATCATATACGTATAAGTTAATGTAAAACAAAAAAATATAAGCGACAAGCACAGACCTGCGAAACTTACAGATGTGCACATTATTTGCATCTACATCCACACAGACACTCCGCAAGCCTGAGCGGTGTGTGGCGGAGGGTACCATGTACTACTAGTCATTTCCTTTCCTGTTCCACTTACAAATAGAGAAACGGAAAAATGACTGCCTGTATGCCTCCGTATGAGCCCTAGTTTCTCGTATCTCATCTTCGTGGTCCTTACGTGCAGTGTGTAATGGCGGCAGTAGAATCATTCGGCAGTCAGCTTCAAATGCCGGTTCTCTAAACTTTCCCAACGGTATTCCTCGAAAAGAACGTCGCCTTCCCTGCAGGGATTCCCATTTGAGTTCCCGAAGCATCTCCGTAACATTTGCACGTTGTTCGAACCTACTGGCAAAAAATCTAGCAACCCGCCTCTAAATTTCTTCGATGTCCTCTGTCAGTAGCACTTGGTACGGATCTCAAACAATTGAGCAGCATTCAAGAATAGGTCGTACCAACGTCCTAGATGCGGCCTCCTTTAAAGATAAACCACGCTTCCTTAAATCTTCCAATAAACCGAAGTCGACCCTTCGCCTTCTCTACCACAGTTCTGACATGATCGTTCCATTTCATATCGCTTTCCAACCTTACGCCCACATATTTAAACGACGTGACTGTGTCGAGCAGTACGCTACTAATACTGAAACCGAATATTACAGGTTTGTTTTTCGTACTCATCCGCAATAACTTACATTTTCCCACATTTTGAGCTAGTTGTCATTCATCACTAGAAATTTTGTCTAAGTCATTATGTATCTTCCTACAGTCACTCAACTTTGATACCTTACCGAACACCACAACGTCATCAGCAAACAGATCGCTGCCCACCGCGTCCGCCAAATCCTTTATGTATACAGAGAACAAGAGCAGTTCTATCACACTTCCCTGGAGCACTCCTGAAGATACCCTTTCTCTGATGTATACTCTCCGTCGAGGGTAACATACTGGATTCTATAACTTGAGAAGTCTTCGAGACACTCACATGTCTGTGCATTTATTCTATATGCTCGTACCTTGTTAACAGCCTCCAATGGGGCACCGTGTCAAATGCTTTCCAGAAATCTAGAAATATGGAATATGCCTGTTGCCCTTCATTCATAGTTCGCAGTATATCATGCGAGAAAATGGCAAGCTGAGTTTCGCACCAGCGATACTTTCTAAAACCATGCTGATTCATGAACATAAGCTTCTCAGTCTCAAGACAATTTATTATATTCTAACTGAGAACATGTTCAAGGATTCTGCAGGAAACCTAAGTCATGAATATTGGTCTGTAATTTTCGAGGTCCGTCTTTCAGCCTTCTTATGTACAGGAGTCTCTTAAGCATTTTTCCAGTCGCTTCGACTTCGTGCTGGGCGGGAGATTGGCGATAAATGCAAGCTAGGTAAGCAGCCAATGCATGTAAATGCGAATTGGGATTCTATCCTGACCTGATGACTTATATTCTTTCAAATATTTCAGCTGTTTCTCTACACCAGAGATGCTTATTACTATGTCGTCCATAAGGGATTCTGCCCGAGGGTCAAATAACGGGATGTTTGTATGATTCTCTTGCTTGAAAAATTTCTTGAACGCGAAATTTAAAACTTCGGCTTTCGTTTTGCTATCTTCATCCGCCATACCAGAATGGTCAACAAGGGACTCAATGGAAGCCTTAGACCCATTCAAATATTTATGTAGACATTTTGAAATTTCTAGTGTTCCAAATTAAAAAGTGGCAGGAGAACCCATACCAAAGACTAATAATATGCCCGTAAAATGTGTATTTGGGCAACACTCACTGCTTTGACCGAGATACAGAAAAGGAAAATGTTACCACTGACGATTGCTTCACTGAACAAAGCGAAACGCGAGAGTTATTAGTAAAAGTGTTTTAGTAGTTGCGTGGAGAGCACCTAAATCTATACGAATTAAAAAAATGGATGTACTTATGTAAGTATGAGTATGTATGTATGTTCCACATCTCCTCCTAAACCACTGGACCGTTTTCAACCGAAACTTGGTACACATATCATCTACTCTATGGAAAGAATCACCGTGGGGAGGTAAGAACGACCCACCTATCTAAAGAGTTGAGGTGGGGGTGAAAAAGTAGTATAGCCCACGACGCGGGAATACCCATACTTTAGTTATCCAGTATTTCAGAATGAGAGCACTTAGAGACCCTTACGAAACTACTTTTTACTGACGGCCCCAACGAAATGATGATAATAAAAAAGTTGTCGCTTATTACATTTTCGTTTTTCATGCAGTAAAACTGCCACATGAAACATGACGTTTTAATTTAATACTTCTTTACTAATAATTGTATTCGTGACACATTTTGCAGACAGTATCCACATATACCGCTGGATGTACCTGCAAAATTATATCATTGTACAGTACATACTTCAGGGGATACGACATCATAAACATTAAGATGCGTGAAAATAAAACTGCAGGGCAAAATTTGCTAGACGTACAGGTCAAATATGTGTACAAAAACGCGTAAAGAACGTTAAATCTGTGTGTGAAATATTTTTGACATGTGCAAAGACACGGGTAAAAAGCTCATCCTGAAGCCCTGGAACGATTTCAATTAAATTCGATACACAAATTAGTTACAATCTAGAAAGAAATACTGTAGGGTAAGAACCACCAGCCTTCTTCTGGGGTGAGCGTGATAACGTGGAGAGAAAAGGGAGGACGAGCAAATGGACAGTCAGCGAGAGCGAAGGAGGAGATAGACAGATAGGAGCAGGAGGAGAGGACAGAGATAGATGAGGGGGAAATGGACGGAGAGAGGGAACAGGAGACACACAGTAAGTGGGGGCTACAGGAGGTGGGCAGAGAGAGGGAGGAGGAGGAGATGGACAGAGAGAGGAAGGAAGAAAAAATGGTTCAAATGGCTCTAAGCACTATGGGACTTAACATCTGAGCTCATCAGTCACCTAGACTTAGAGCTACTTAAACTTAGCCGGCCGCGGTGGCCGAGCGGTTCTAGGCGCTTCAGTCCGGAACCGCGCGACCGCTACGGTCGCAGGTTCGAATCCTGCCTCGGGCATGGATGTTTGTAATGTCCTTAGGTTAGTTAGGTTTAAGTAGTTCTAAGTTCTAGGGGACTGATGACCGCAGATGTTAAGTCCCATAGTGTTCGGAGCCATTTGAACCATTTGAACTTAAACCTAACTAACCTAAGGACATCACACACATCCATGCCCGAGGCAGGATTCGAACCTGCGACCGTAATAGCAGCGCGATTCCGGACTGAAACGCCTAGAATCGCTCGGCCACAGCGGCTGGCTGGAAGGAAGAGGTGATGGACTAATAGAAGACTGGAATAAATAAATACCCGGGAAACGCTAGGTGTCTCAGCTAGTTAATAAATAAACTTCACGCACATATATTCTGGGTCAACTCACGTACCTCTCCACCGTGTCTCCCGAAGTTAGAGCATGTGACACTGTGAATGGTGACTCGCTCACAGCATGTGAACATTTAACTCAGCTCTTAGTGGCATTCAAAAGCAAGGAAGAAAGATTAAGATTCAGCTGTCTGTCAAGTGGGACATTAGAGAAAAAAAAAATACGGGTTGGAGACGGATGGTGAAGAAAATAAGCCTTTTTTCGAAGGACTCATCCCAGCATTTCAGAGAAGCCACGAAAAACTTAAATCAGAACCGCTGTCCCCCCAAATGCCAGTTCATTGTCTGACCAATGCACCAGGTCGCTCGGTATGTGCCATTCGAGAAGAGTAGGCTACTGCATGCGTGAGTGTGTCGTGCGTACGCCTGTGATGAGTGTTTTTGCAGCTTGGTGTTGTGTTTATGTTACTATGGGATGAGAGGAAGGGACGGCCTATACACACACACACACACACACACACACACACACACACACACTATTAGGAGGGGCGTTCAATAAGTGAAGCAACACAATTTTTTCTCGACCAGTTTCGAGTGAAAAATTGCGGAATTTGTTGTGGAACATCGTGGAATATTCCCACTTCAGCTCCTATATATTCACATAGTTCCTATAGGTGGTGCTACACGTAGCCTTCAAAATGTATGTGCATTCCAAGCAGAGAGCTGTCATTGAGTCTCTTTTGGCTGAAACCCAGAGCATCTCAGGTATTCATAGGCGCTTGCCGAATGTTTACTGATACCTGGAAGTGAACAAAAGCACGGTCAGTCGTTGGGCGAGGTGTCTGTCATCATCGCAACAAGATCGCGCAATCCTGTCCCATCTCCCGCGCGTCGGCTGGCTGGTACATAGCTGTGACGCCTGCAGTATTGGAGCGGGTGGACACTCATTAGAGATGATCGATGGCTCACAGTCAAAGACCCCGCTGCTCAACTGGACGTCAGAGTCTGATGTCCTCGCTCACGGTGCAACGATCAGTTCTGAAGTGCACTGTGCTATGCTTAAAAGATTGAAGAAACGATTTCAGCGTGTTGGTAGCCACAGAAATGAAAACAAACTTCTCATTCTCCATGATAGAGCAAGGCCTCACACAAATCTGCGCCTCCGAGAATTGCTTACAAAATTTCACTGGACCGTTCTCCCTCATCTACCCTACAGCCGGGATCTCGCAAATTACGACTTCCACCTGGTTGGTCCAACGAAGTATACACTCCTCGGGTAGCAATACGTGGATGATGCGAAGGTTATTGATGCAGTAGACGTCGACCAGTAGAGTGGTACCATGCGGGCATACACGTCCTCCCATTAAGGTGACGTAAGACCGTCGCATTGAATGGAGATCATGTTGAAAACTAGGGTTTTGTAGCCAAAAGGGCGTGGAATAACATTGTGTATTGCAATCCTGAATGAAACGAACCTGCTTTCAGGAAAAAAATTGTTGCATTGTTTATTGAACGCCCCTCGTATAAGATGGTGCAATGCAACGGCGAACCAGTAACACTAACGCGTTGGAGGATTTCACTTTAGTCCTAAGGCTCATTAAGTATGAGACTAACATTAACTTTCGAAAGATAGTTTACGTTTAGTTACAGAGAAGAGCAATCGGCCATTTTTCTATTTTAGAAAATAGCCATATCTACTTTTGAGTACATTATCATTCTCCTTCACATCACACGATAAACACGTTTTCTTTCGACTTTCGTTTTATGTCAGATGCAACGTCATGAAAAAAGTATTGCTAATATTCAGTTTCATTGCACTGACAGTGATTTTCACTAACTTTAACCTCATACACACCTAAGAGCCAAGGTATGGAAAAATTTCGGTGCCTTGTGACGATCATGTTAATATCTCCCTCTCTAGATTGCTGTTGAATGTACTGCAGATATGCTTCACTCACTTGCGTGCAATAGAGAGTGTTTAAGAATGATTCTTTCTATTTCACAAAACTGTATCTTCTACATGAATGAAGACAAAACGTTGAGTGAATCTGAACTAAAAGTATCGGAACTAAAAGTTTACTATGGTGTTAGTCGTAATTTGACTCTGCGGTTGCCGGTGGGGATCACCATGGTGCTCCCTCGCTCGCCCGCTCATTCATTACTCAATGTGAGCCGGGTCGAGATGTGGATTAATATAGCAACAAAAGGCGTTTTGCGTTCGTCATTTCTACAGATGTAATTCAGTTACAGCCGTGCGGCACGATTTTCGTCGAGGGTACGGCACTGCACTTCCTACAGCTCAAAGCATCCGACAGTGGCACCACCAGATTCAAGACACTGGTCGTTTATGTAAGGAAAAATGCGTTCGCCACCACCGAGTGTTCATTCAGTACACAGAGCGCATTACGCAGTTTTGCGCGTAGTCTACAGAAGTCTCCTCTTTGGGTCACGCGGGAGTTAGCTATTCCTCATGCGTCTGTCAGGCGTGTTTTTAGGTGATGTTTGTGTTTCAAACCGTACAGGACTGATTTGCTTCAAGCTCTTCATGATGGAGATTAACAACAACGTGTAGAGTTTTGTGAAATCACTCTGGGCGTGAAGATGGAAGGTAACCATTTCCTTTCAAGTTTAGTATTCAGTGACGAGGCTACGTTCCATTTAAGTGGAAAAGTGAACAGCTACAACGTAAGAATATCGGCAACACAGTAGCCACGTACCATAGCCGAGAACGAGAGAGATTCTCGAAAGACGGCCGGAGTGGCCGTGCGGTTCTAGGCGCTACAGTCTGGAACCGAGCGACCGCTACGGTCGCAGGTTCGAATCCTGCCTTGGGCATGGATGTGTGTGATGTCCTTAGGTTAGTTAGGTTTAATTAGTTCTAAGCGCTAGGCGACTGATGACCTCAGAAGTTAAGTCGCATAGTGCTCAGAGCCATTTGAACCATTTTTTTGAAGATTCTCCAAAGCTACTTGTGTTTTGTGTCGTTTCCCCAGAAAAGATTTCCAGATCATTCTTTTTTGTCGAAAAGCCGTTTATAGGAGTCACGTACCTAGTTATGTTGAAGATCTGGCTAAAAATCGTAAAAGATAAATAAAAACTGCAATGTGCAGCATCTAGTGCAAATTTGATCTGACACAAGGAGGTGATCAGACGACAATAACGAAGTCCAGAATGTGTTCAGACTATCTGTTTGGGAACTGAATTTCTACACTTGACGTATTCAGAAGCAGTGGGTGGATTTTTTAGAAAATTGTTAATCGTTTATGAGAAAAGTTTATTCGAGAAAGCTCCGCGGAGTAGGAACGGGAAAAGTCGACCTGGTGAAACCCATACCGGTATTTTCGTTCTTAATAACCGGAATTTTTCAGTATTTGTTTGGTCTTGGTTACATCGGATGTTTTTTATTTTTTACTAATAACGAAGAAAAAACTGATATCAATTAGTCATAGCACCAGTACTAAATTTTTCCACTTTTAAATTAACTTTTTTTTTTAAATCTGCGTTGGTTTGAAATATTGCTTTTTTACAGGACACGGGAAAAGTGATCAGAGGTGTTTTCATAACAACGTGGACAGAAACGACCAACAAACAAAATAATGGGTCTAATGGTTCTAAGCACTATGGGACTTAACAGCTGAGGTCATCAGTCCCCTAGAACTTAGAACTACTTAAACCTAACTAACCTAGGGACATCACACACATCCATGCCCGAAGCAGGATTCGAACCTGCGGCCGTAGCAGTCGCGCGGTTCCGGACTGAAGCGCCTAGAACCGCTTGGCCGCAGTGGCCGGCCACCAACAAACACATGGCATGAAAATCGTACAGCACTGCTTAAGTTATAACATCCCTGTTGGCGAGTGTCGTGACTTAAGGTACGCGTGTACGTACAGTGAGCAAGACTTGCCCACACCTGTAGTTTCTAGCTGTCGTCCCCGGACATCCGTTGTATTGCAGAATGGCACCGACCCTAGTCCGGAAATATTTTAACGAAGTGACGTAGCAATGAAGTACAATGCTTCATTTGCTGCCCGCATCTCGTGGTCGTGCGGTAGCGTTCTCGCTTCCCACTACCGGGTTCCCGGGTTCGATTCCCGGCAGGGTCAGGGATTTTCTCTGCCTCGTGATCGCTGGGTGTTGTGTGCTGTCCTTCGGTTAGTTAGGTTTGAGTAGTTCTAAGTTCTAGGGGACTGATGACCATAGATGTTAAGTCCCATAGTGCTCAGAGCCATTTGAACCATTTTGCTTCATTTGCTTTAAAAGATTAAAGATTTGTCTGTCATTGCTACGAAACAATACAAGAGGAAGGAAAGTATGGTAACAGAAATAAATTAAAAACTTAACAATTCATTCACAGTATTCATTAAAAACAGAAAATAGCCGATCTGCTGCCTGTGTGTACGTTATATATGTTTATAAGCTTGTAGACCTCGAAAGGGAACAAATTATCACTAAAAACAGAGTTCTTCAACCTCAGTTATCACCCTTATCGTTGATTATTCGTAATACCCAGCCAAGGGTGTGTTTTACGATTACAACATGATTTTTGAACAGAGTTTCAAAAAAATTAGAATCTGTAGGAAAAGAGTGGTGTTTTTTTTGTAGTACTCATCCACTCACCACTTTTCGAGATAAGCAGCGAAAGGTGGACGAACTAAAATTTCTTTTATTTGCCTATTTAATTTAATATTTTGATTCTACGTATCTTGAAACAGTAAGAGTCAAAATTTTTCGATCTTTGTGGACTTCTACTTTTATTACAGGAAGTAATAGCAATAAAGAACTGAAAATCAATTATTTCAGAAACCAGTTACTTTGAGCGGTTTTAACAGTGAGGTTAAACTGGCGAGAAAAAAAACGATATAATCGAAAGCGTTTGTTTCAGCAATAATCGCCATCCCTACCGTGGCGACCACGCTCAGAAAATTGATACATCTACATCTACATTTATACTCCGCAAGCCACCCAACGGTGTGTGGCGGAGGGCACTTTACGTGCCACTGTCATTACCTCCCTTTTCTGTTCCAGTCGCGTATGGTTCGCAGGAAGAACGACTGTCTGAAAGCCTAAATGACTGAAATACGCTAGTTGCTTAACTCGCTGACACAAAGAAAAATCGCCGTGAATGCCACGTGCAGATGGCTGATGTCGGTCACAACGAAATCTTTGCCCTCTTTTTTCCGATAAAATACATTTTCATATTGGTTAACTCGTCAATAAAAGAACTGTTAGAAATAAGCAATGGAACATCTGCATGTTAGCGTACCACGAACACGTTATCCACGAAGAGTGAACGCTATTTTCTTCGGAGGGTTATCTATCCGATTGCCTACGTAGTAAGTAATCACGTCATTCCTCTACAGTGAGCTGTTGCGTTGGTCTGTGGTCGTACCAATCACGAGATATGAATAGGTGTCAGTTCTTACAATGAGACCGCTCGAAGGGCAATGTCTGAAGGCTACATTTCATCACTACATCTTTGGCGCTGAGTATGCGCTCCCATTCTACGAGGAAGGTATCATCAATTTTATGCCTGTCGTTTCATTAAGTTTTTTCCTGCACTAATATCCAAATTTTAAGCTTAATCAAGAAATGAGAGCTTTTTTCCCATCAGAACATTGGAAGGGTTTCAGATCAGGGTACATCTATATCCATACTCTGAAAACCATTGTATAGAGCATGACAGAGGGTTCTTCCCATTGCACCACGTTTCATTAGCTAACAGAGCGTGTGAAGAATAACTGCTTAAATGCCTCTGTGTGCACTGTAATTTGTCTAATCATTTCTCCATTTTCCATATGGAAGTGATATCCAGGGTGTTATAAAATATTCCTGTATTCCTGTCTTAACACTAGCTCTATCTTCAAGCATCTGTCAGATCACGTTTTCCGTTGTTTGCGGGACGCTCTTCTGCGAGTGCTGACCTTCTTTGTAAAAGTTCATTGTCCTGTATTATCCCTATTTGGTATGGATCCGCCGGCCGCGGTGGTCTCGCGGTTCTAGGCGCGCAGTCAGGAACCGCGTGACTGCTACGGTCGCAGGTTCGAATCCTGCCTCGGGCATGGGTGTGTGTGATGTCCTTAGGTTAGTTAGGTTTAAGTAGTTCTAAGTTCTAGGGGACTGATGACCACAGATGTTAAGTCCCATAGTGCTCAGAGCCATTTGAACCATTTTTTTTTGTATGGATCCCACCCTCTTGATCAATACTCCAGGATGTCTCTAACGAGAGTTTTGTGAGCAGTCGCCTTTGTAGACTTAATATATTTTTCTTGTATTCTGCCAATGAACCGACACGTGCCACCTACTTTATCTAAAACTGAGCCTATGTGATTATTCCTTTTCATATCCCACTAACTGTTGCAGCTAGGTATTTACTTGAGTTTAGTGAGTCCTTTTGTGACACACCGATATTGTAGTCGTAGGTCACCAGTTTTCCGTTTTGTGATATACACAGTTTCACATTTCTGATCACTTAAGGCAAGTTTCCAATCTTTTCACCACATTGAAATCTTTTCGAGATCTGACTGAATATCTTTTCAGCATTTTTCAGACAGCACTTCGTTATAGATAACTGCTTCATATGCAAAAAGTGTAAGATCACTAATAATACTATCTGCCAGGACATCTATACAGTTTGTGAACAGAAAGGGCCCCAACCTCTGGAACACGTATGAATGTACTTTTACATCTGTCTATGAGTCTCCATCCAAGATAACATGGTGAGACCTCCCTACCAAAAAAAATGTTCCCAAATGTGTGTGAAATCTTATGGGACTTAATTGCTAAGGTCATCATCACTAAGCTTACACACTACTGAACCTAAATTATCCTAAGGACAAACACACACACCCATGCCCGAGGGAGGACTCGAACCTCCGCCGGGACCAGCCTCACAGTCCATGACTGCAGCGCCTTAGACCGCTACCTCCCTACTAACAAATCCTCAAACCAGGCACAAATTTCGTTTGCTACCCCATATAATCGTGATTTCTTTTGTAAGCGTTGGTTTTCTACTGAGTTAAACGCTTTTCGTAAGTCAAGAAATACTGCACTCACCAGAGTTCCCAGATCTATGGCCTTAGGATGTCATATGACAGCAGCGCAAGTTGGTTTTCACATAAAACTTAATAAAAGATATTTTGCCTTTGCTCATTTTGAATTGCCTTCTTCTGCCGTTTCTACGGATTGTTGAAACACTAGGAACAACAGAGTACTTCGGTGCCTAACTGATCTATCTCATTCTGAATCACCCCATACTGTTCAGGATAAAAGATCTATCTTTCAAATCAAGATTTTTCTCCCTCCATTCATCATCATTGTGTACTTCCAGTCGTTGCTCTCATCGACATTTTCAGACTTTTATGGGTCAAGTAGTATCATTTTTCTCATTCAGAGACACACACAGAATGTGAACCAAATCAATAAGGTCACTTCTCGAAACCCTTTAGGTACTACTCCACAAGTTCTTTTCTATTCTAAATGTTTTATGCAATTTGATGGTGTATTTTGCGATACTGTGACTGTCGTGTAACAGGAATCTGATCAAAAACTATTCCACAGTCACTTCGAACTTGTTTTTTTTTTTTTGTTTTTCTTTACTGTCCCTCTTTCAACTCTTCTCAGACGACTTGAAATGCAGTGAAAATGGCACAACTAATTGAACAGTGTTTAATGCTGTCTACACGTAGAATTTGACGATTGATTTGGAAAATACTCTTGCAAGAAATTTTATATGTGTATGAACTCTTAACGCTGGTATGATAACATTTACGCAAAGCATAGAAGAACTGTTTGGATATTTTTATGGTTTTTACACAATGCGAATTTTGGTAATAAGATTAGTGGTTTGATATTAAAATGAGATGTTGATGCACCGAAATAGCTCATGTAACAAACCACTGAAAAGTGGCTGTAGAAAATTTTTATCAAATACTTGTAATTTTTTTATTCTTTTCTTTGATATTTTATTCTTTTCTTTGATATTAAAATGAGATATTGGTGCCCCGAAACAGCTCATGTACCAAACGACTGAAAAGGGGCTGTAGAAAATTTTTATCAAATACTTGTAATTTTTTATTCTTTTCCGGAGATGCGCTGTCAAATACTACTGCCTCAGTGTACAAGAGTGACTAACTCTGGTAAACGTTGTACATATTTTTGTCTCTCATGGCCTCTGTCATTAATATCCTTTTCTTTCCATTACAGTTTTCTTTTCTGATCATTTCCGTTAAGGACTCCCAGTGTCATTCCTTCTCGCATTTCTTCACGATTTCCTCGTGTTCCGTATTTAAGATAATAGTTTTCTCTGCTCTTCAGCCACCATCAGTAATTCCCCATTTCAAACATCTTTTTGATCCAGCTGTTTATACAATGTTTTGCCTCATACTTGCTACTCGTGCTTTTTCTGTTGTCCTAGTTTCAAATATGCTCGTCCGACTTGCATATTTCCTCTTCGGATCTATGGTATGCAGTCACTCTCCTCCACAATCTTTCTCTGTACTTTGCAAGGTTGTTCAGTCCTCTTATTTATTTTACTCTGAACTTTCTTACATTTATACGACATTCTATATTCAATTTTTTTATTGTAATTATTTTTTCCGGTATTTGCTGCTTGCATCAATTATAAAACTTACTGTTACATTAGACACATAGACAGAAGAGCCAAACTATGATGACCACCACAAAGCTGAATGCCGCCTGATAGCGTTGCGGGCGTGTGACGCAGTAAGGAGAACGGAGCAATCACAAATGCGGAATCAATTATATGAACGCGTGGTGTCTGTTTTTTCGGACATTTCCGAAAGAACAGACACCACGCATTCGTAGAATTGATTCACCTCGATGGGCTATGAATCCACCACCTTCAGTGCAAATGCACAGTCACGTTAGACCTCCTGCAGGAATCTTAAAGTAACAAGCAAGGGAGCCATGGACGAGGCCTGCGGATAGGTAGCACTAGGTGGGAATGTTGGCTGGCTGAGGGACGTAACGAGATACTCCACGCCATTGCGACAAACACTGTGTCCAAGTCGCACAATGGTTAACACAAATGTCTAGTAAGCAGGACATCCTGGTTAGAATCCCAGTCCGGAACATATTTTCACTCGTCGCTACTGACTCCACTCAAGTCCTGATGCAGCTGTCCCAGGTGGCACAGTGGTTAACACAACTCGTTAGTAAGCAGGAGATGCTGGGTTCGAATTCCGCTCTGGCACACATTTCCACTCGTCGCTGCTGACTCTGCTCAAAGTCCTCATGTAGCTGACATCGTGAATTTCTTCCCTTCCTTTCCTTCCTCCTCCCTCCCCCCCTCCTCCCTTCCCCCGCCAGTTTACATAGAATGGGGAATCATTCCAGCGATGATACGGGCCGAAAATAGAGAAATCCACTGCCATACGCGCGTTTCACAAAGGGCAGATTGCTATAGTCCAGTGCCTGTGAACGATCAAATCAGAAACAGCGGAGCTGCTCGCATGTTCGCGTTCTACGGTCGTGAGAATCTGTCGAATGTGGTTGCAGGACGGTGAAACCATAAGTAGGCGACAAGAAGTTGGACGTCCATGCCCCTTCACAGAAAGTGGAATTTGGAGACTTGCCTGCTATGTAAAGCGAGATAGGCAGTGACCTGTGACAAATATGACGACAGAGTACTATGCTGGTGCAGTCACAAGTGTTTTGGGCACACCGTTCAGTGCAGACTGTTGCACATGAGGCTCTACAGCCGACGACCTCTTCGTGTTCCCATGCTGATCCAGCGGCGTCGTTAGTTACGATTGCAATGGGTACGGAATCTCTGAGGTTGGGCCGTGGATCAATGTAAACGTGTAGCCTAGTTGGATGAATAACGTCGATTGTCGTGTCCGGATACGCAGCCATACAGGGGAACAGCTGCTCGAAGTATTCATCGAACCACAGACGCAGATCGACGGGGGACATTCACCTAGGCTTCCACGGTATCTGTAGAAATAATCGAAGGCACCAAGACAGCTGTGGACTACATGGACATTATTACTTGGTATCTTCGACGGCAGTGGTATCCTCCAGAACGGTAATTATCCGTATCAGAAGGCTCCCATTTATCTACGTATTGATCTGAAAATTTCTGCACGTCAGTGCATATATTCACGACATGGGCTGTGTTTTGTTTGGAATCAAACGTATTCAATAACCCACGTGTATAGCTGTCAACAACAGTAATTTCCACATTACTCTTCGCCCTTAAGCTTGCATTCAGTATTTACTTGTTCTGTCTCGAATTTGTTTTTCCGGTAGTGTTAGTCGTAAATCAACAGTGATACAGAGCAGCACAACAGCACGGATAAGTATAATGATGAAGAGTTGGCCGGTATACACTTCGTGTTTGAATCACTGAATGCTATGGAAGAGCGGCACAACGACGCTGTAGTCCTGCGCCGCAGCAACAAAATGGTTCAAATGGCTCTGAGCGCTATGGGACTTAACATCTATGGTCATCAGTCCCCTAGAACTTAGAACTACTTAAACCTAACTAACCTAAGGACATCACACAACACCCAGCCATCACGAGGCAGAGAAAATCCCTGACCCCGCCGGGAATCGAACCCGGGAACCCGGGCGTGGGAAGCGAGAACGCTACCGCAAGACCACGAGATGCGGGCGCGGCAACAGCAGCAGTAACTACATCGCAGTACTTTTGCATTCATATATAGGCATCTACGAGAAACCGGATCATTCTGTTTTAGTGATTGCATATTAACAGGCTTCTTCACTATTGGTTGGTTGGTTGATTTGGTTGAAGGGACCAAACAGTGAGGTCATCGGTCCCATCGGATTAGGGAAGGATGGGGAAGGAAGTCGGCCTTGCCCTTTGAAAGGAACCAGTCCGGCATTTTCCTGAAGTAATTTAGGGAAATCACGGAAAACCTAAATCTGGATGGCCGGACACGGGTTTGAACCGTCGTGCTCCAGAATGCGAGTCCATTGTGCTAACCACTGCGCCACCTCGCTCGGTTTCTTAGCTGTTGCAAAGGTATTTTCACAGAAGTAAAGGGTACTGGTGTGACAAACAGAATAGATCACGATTATATTATTACTGTGTAACGAGCCACCGGAGATCTCGGGTGCCTGATACTAAAATACTTCAGAAATATACCTGTATCACCTCCGAAATTTTGTCGATACGGTTTCTATTCACGCTGCATAATTAGTTCCAGAAACTAATTATTCTATGATTTACAGGGTGACCATTTTTGAACTGTATGAAATAAAATCGTCATAACTTCTGAGGGGTTTGTGTTAGGACATTCAAGCTGCACGGTTGGCCGCGAGGCATGATGGGAACTAGTATGCTCATGCACGGTTTGGTTTAGCGACGAAGCCCACTTTCATTTGGAAGGGTTCGTCGATAAGCAAAATTGGCGCATTTTGGGGCTGAAAACCCTCCATTCGCGATCGAGAAGTCCCTTCACCCTCAACGGGTGACTGTGTGATGTGCAATGTCCAGTCACGGAATAATCGGTGCGATATTCCTTGATGGCATGATAACTACCGAACGGTACGTGAAGGTTTTGGAAGATAATTTCATCCCCATTATCCAAAGTGACCCTGATTTGGACAAGACGTGGTTCATTCAAGACGGAGCTGGACCCCATCGAAGCAGGGCAGCGCTTGATGTCCTGGAGGAGCACTTTGGGGTTCACATTCTGGCATGGGACTCGATTCGCCGTCATATTCTCCGGATATGAATACATGAGACTCCTTTTTGTGGGGCTGTATTGAAGACAAGGTGTACAGCAGTAACCCCAAAACCATTGCTGAACTGAAAACAGCCTTGTATATACTGTTACCTTACTGTACTTCTTTGTACTCTCTCTTCGTCTGTTCTGCTATGCATATTGAGGTCACGAAAGATACTCTACAAATATTCGAGAGGAGCCGATTATAAATTCCCGTGCGGTCATCTTGATTTAGGTTTTCCGTCGTTTCCCCAAACCGCTTCATCCGAATTCCAAGATAACTCATTCACGAGGCCATGGCCGATTTCTCCTCCAACCCCCTTCAGAGCCCATAAAATGCTTCGTTTCTAATTACCTAGATGTCGACAGTGCGCTAAACTACAAGTGTACTTATTTTCCACTTCATACAATATATTGCCAGCAACCTGCTCTCTACTTTCGTACAAGCGTTTAATTGCTCCGTTACATAACAACATGAAAATTACTTCAAATAGGTACAAAGACGGCCATAAAAACTGCAAAACCACGAAGGGTAGCAAATAACCCAGGTGGGTATGAACATGGATGACAGTAACAGGAATATCATTATATGCTGCTTCAAATCTATACCAGAGTTAGTCAATCCCAGTGACTGCAGTGTGGTGTGGTGCTAGTCTCCTGGAATCCCATGACCAGATGTTTTCAAGTGGTAAGAGATATAGAAAACATCCTATTCTGGCAACCGTCGAATACCCTATTTCTCGACACAGGCCAGGACACCAACATGGGGTCTTGCCATATCCTGATGAAAGATAGCATCAGGGGTCTTCGGCCTTAACAAGTTGGAAATGTGCCGCCTGCTGTCACACAATCGTCTATGTGATCCAGAGGTGATCTTTTTGTGCACCCAACGGAACCCCATATCATCACGCTGTATACTGGGCCAGTATAAGAACAATGAAGGCAATACGACAATGTTCGTTCTCTTCAAAGTCTTATTATACGGATACGTTCATCGTAATGCTGTACGCAGATCCGGGAGTCGTTTGAAAAGACGACAAATCATCACTCCGTCTGCAGTGATGGTCTCTCTGGTCCTGCGTCAGAAGTATCCCCGAAAATGGTCTCAGTGTTCACTGGGTACCAGACGACATAGCACTGTCTTTATGAATACTTGTCTTGTTGCAAACAAACACATAAACCGAAAAAATAATGCAGTGTCTGTCCTTTCGGTCGCTAGTCGCTTGGGGCCGCTGAGATCCTGCACCACTGGCACCACTGAGCAAAATGATGTCTCTGAAGTGTAAATGTACCGTGTGAATGACTAGGGTGAATGTCTGTACAGTGTAGCGTTGTGTTTATGTTGTTGCGAATGAGCAAGGAAGGAAAGGAAGTGAAATAGCGTAACCCAGTCCCAACACAGAACCTGCTCCATTCTAACAGCATCAGGTCAGCACCTTTACGACACTGACCAATCGCCATCAACAGTTTATTTTAGCACCCCCCCCCCTCCCCTTCCAGTGACCTAGAACTAACAAGCTGGTTCCCCGAACTCAGTTATTTAAATCCCGCAGGATTCCCTCGAAAAGGATGTGGATTCACTCCATGATGCTCTGTGGAATGGTTTGCTATCCAAGCCAGCACAATGTTGTCACCCAGACTTAGATTTTCTTTAGTTTTCCTAAAATGATTAAATGACTAAGGCGAATTCTACAATGATTATTTCGAAAAGGATGCGGCCAAGTTCCTGTTCTATTAGAACTTAGGCTCAGTTCCTAAAAATCATCTCGTCGACGGAACCTTAATTTCTAATTTTCCTTTTCTCGTTATCAGGGAAAACTGTTCTTCATTTACATGTTCATCTCCTTCTGTAGCTTATTGTCATTGACCATGAATAAATGCAGATTTTTTTTTTTTTTTGCAGACACGTTACTTAATTAAAAGGTTATTTGAAAAAATTCTAAGCCTGGCGTTCTAGCTTCTAATGGCGTTAGTATAAGAAAATAAAAATACAGTGAATGAAGACGGAGACTAATCAGCGAAAAATAATAATGTAAAAGAAATAATAACTGCCTGCTCGCAAAGACCAAGAGTCTGTTAATAATAAACTAATTCATATTGTTAGTATCCTCAACATAATTTGAGAATAATGTGTACAGCGAAGAATGTTTGGTACCAACCCAATTTATCGTCTTCGGGAAGATAAAAAGATGTTGGTTTAAGGTTCATTCGACGCGCGGTCATTAGAGAAGAAGCTCTGAAAGGACAAACGTAGGAAGGAATCAGTGTTTTTCAAATGAACCGTCAAATATTTGCGATTTAAGGATAACGCGGAAAACCTACATCAGAATGGCCAGACGGGGATCTGAATGCCGCTCCTCCAAAATGCGACTCCCTTGTCTTAACCACTGCACCACCTCACTTAAAAACTACGAAGCCACACATGCCATCCTGGAAATTAACCTCATTGCTGTTCACAAGCAATTAATTTACGAAGAGATCTAGCAAGGTGACACAGAGGTTAAGACACTTATAACGTCTACTTGAGTGAAGCCTGCTTTCAGCAAGGCAGGGATAAACACTTCCCCACAAATCCTTTATGGCCCTGAAGTATTCACACGTGAAGAGTATTCATCTGCTTTTAGAGTGATTTAAGTGACTCGTATTTACCGTAAAACGATTGTATATACCTCGTTATTAATTCATAAAAGATATTTTCCTATTACTCTCAACTGCCGACGGGCCATACAGCATCCTTCAGTGGATGGGAGTCTGCCACGATTAAAGCCTTAAACCTGAGAATGAAAATCTGCGACTTGTCCTTACAATTTTAGGAGTCTTCAGTTCATGTGTAAGCTTACTCACGTTACTGCGGACTTTTTTTTTTCATTCCATTTAATGTTTGATGATGCGCTCG
Source organism: Schistocerca piceifrons (assembly GCF_021461385.2). Lineage (NCBI taxonomy): Eukaryota > Metazoa > Arthropoda > Insecta > Orthoptera > Acrididae > Schistocerca > Schistocerca piceifrons. Next base: position 509,310,024 of record NC_060149.1, read on the forward strand.
TGACATAAGAAGTTCGCTAAATGGAAAGATCGCAATCCTGAAATGTTTCCTGAGATTTTATATATGAAATTCTATGAATACCATTTTTTTTACAGGCGGTCATGTAGCAAGATGGAGCAATGGTTAAGGTCCTGGACTCGTATTCGGGTGGATGGGGGTTAAAATCATCATCTGGCTATCCAGATTTATATTTCCCGGATATTTCGTAAATCAATTAAGGTCGGAGTGCTGCCGATTTGTTTCCTAATTTCCATCCAAGCTTGTACATACTTGTCGTTCACTCGATATTCAGTCCTGATGTTTCTTCCTTACATTACAAGACGGTGTTCCTTTTTATATGATAATCTTCATCAGAGACCCAAGCAGAAAATTTCTGTTGCATTAAATCGCGCGTAGGACGGACTGTAAATCACATTATTCTTTACACGTCTCTGAAAACATCAGAACTACCCACTATTATTTAGAACTCCACGTAACGAAATACTGAAAACATAGATGATATGAAAAGTTGTCCGAGCCCTTGCCAGGTTGTAACTACGACATTTCAGTGTCATGTAGAAGCCCTTTCAAGCAGCCTGACATTCATGTATTCACATACCAGTATACTTATTCACCTTTAATGCCATCTATGAGCAATAATTAAAGTGCCTCTAGGGTGAACTGCGAAATAGAGAGATAGGACATAAGATTTAAAAACAGTTACCATACTGAATTTAAAAGCCTGTTTTCGAGCTAAGTTCTGTTATCTAATGAAAAAATTTGTTAAGAAATTCACGGACAAGCAAGGCAGGAAATTGAGAAGTCCCCGAAATTCCAGAATTCTTTAAATCATATCTTAAAGGCCTCTCCACAAACAACATATCCCGTCTTCGGGATTGTAAATCCCTATTAGTAAGATAGGGAATAACATTCCTAATAAGTTAAGTTTCCGCCGTTACAATAAATACACTAGAGACTGGCAGCTCCAGACAGGCACCAGGTAAAAAGTATAACTGAAACAAGCACTTATACTTTTTAAATCTCGTCTTCATAACGTTTTAATTTAGTGGTTCATTTCCACCTTGAGTGTGTAGGCTAAACTAAATGCAAGTTATTAACATCGTGTGATAAAACTAACGTGAACGACAATTAGTACATACTGTAGTAAGTGTACAGAACCGTAGTTTCTGTAGTAAGTGCGCTGAATCATAGCTTCCTCTCTCTGTTAAATTAATATTTGATCCTTTCTGTTGTCCTAATAGTTCTGTTTCGTGCTGCTATCTACGGAGCACTATATGTGTATGAATAAGCAAATGAATAAATGGATGAATGTATTTATAATAAATTTTCATGCAGCGGTGTTAAACTGGTGCTCATTTTTCACTAGCTGAGAATGATAAATTTCTAAAGACAATAATAATTTAAAGAACAGTTGCGTATTAAGACGCCGCAGAACAAGTATTTGACTAGTGTGTGTTGATGTGGAGCTACGTAGCAAGGAAATACATCCGTGAGTACGTCATACGTGAATTACAGATGTCCTCATTCAAATTCTGTAAGACACACTCTTAATATTTCCTTTGCGGTGCTGTTCTAAAACAAAAATAATTGCACTTCGGCAATAGTTACAGATGTGCCCCATTTCCAAGAATGCTTTTGAAAGGAACACACCCCAATACTTCCAGCTCCTCCAAATTGTTCGATAATAGCTATATCCTCTTAAACAATTACTCCAGTTCATGCTGCACATCTGCAGTGTTTCTGTTGCAATATGAAGCTTATGAAAATGTGATACTATTATAGATAGCACGAAGACCACAAAATACTATTGATAAACTAAGATAATTTTACTAAGATGCGCAAAGTTTTGTTTGAAAAAGCGTTCTCTTACAAACACTGTTTCCAAATGCAACAACATACAATGTATTTGATTGTATTGGATTGTATTGGATTTCGGTTCGCAGTCTCGATGAATTTTTTGAGTGACAACAATGTCTCGATTAACTGCAAATATTTATTGTAGATCTCACAAGGCCAGTTTCGGCTTTAAGCCACTATCCAATTGTTTGGGTTAAAGATATGAAAAGTATGTGAGCTTCTCTTGCGTTTATAACCAACACTACCAAGAGCCATACATGCTCAAACTCATTTTAATGGCTTATAGCTAAAACTGGGATTTACCGCAAATATATGCAGTCGGTGATGAACAAGTTGTCGTTGAAAAAATGTAATAAAGTAAATATTTCAGTGGTGATTAAGAGATAAATTTAATAACTGGGTGTTCAATTTCGTTCTCAAAACAAAAATAACCGTTTAGTTGCAATACAGATATATTTTTACTTTGTTTACGATAACGCAGGCTCTTCACACTTTTCTTAACTTCATTCATCTGAGACGTATACTTTTGTGTGAAGATTGAGTTAGGAGGTCGTTAAGTTACATTTCAGTCCATTATGAACTACATTACTGTGCAATGTTTCCGAATCATTTCTCTTTGCACTTTCGTGAAAAATAAAGAAAAAAGGAAAAAGCACTATACTTGAGCGCTGATAAATGTAGTTTGTACCAGAACACAAGACGTGCAGCTCAAACACCATAAAATTTATTGTGTAGTGAACTATTATGTCTTCGTGAAAAACATTTTAAAGAGCAGAGTAGGCCTTGCTCTGTCATCAGATCAAACTGTATCTCTAAAAGAGCAAAAACAAAAAGTGAAATAATTATACAAAGTGAACATAGCAAAAATACCGAGAAACAATCGTGAAAATGTCCATTTTCTCCAGGAAAAATCCGTTGAATTACGGAACTTTTTAAAATTGGCTTGACATTTTTCACTGAGGTGGCTTAACATTCTTCTCATGCTGTGCATATGTCCATACGAAGTATAAAGAACCGAATTTTCCCCGAGGAAGGATTCAGAAATTGGGAACGCATTTGAAAATATTTGTATAGTCTGGATGAACTGTACTGCAAAGCTGTAAGAAATCACAGTAATCTGCTATCTGGGCTGGTTCCACCCTGTGGGTAGAATTAAAGCAATAAGTGTAAAGTGCTAGTACAGATGCCTCAGCAGTCGTCGTTACCGATTTATCTAATTAAAAAAGCGTTTAAACTGCCTTCTAGATCTCTTACGTCTCAATAGTTATTCTATAAAACAAATAAATCAGTGCAAATTTTTCCATGAATATATTTCCCTTAACTAAATTTCTTGTACAAGGACGAAGAACATAATACACTGGACTTATCGACTTGCAAGAAATATTTCGTTTGGATACTGTTGCCTAAGCTTCAGATGCCATGAACAGGTAAGAGAGTATTTTTTTTTTTTTTTAGATAACTTCACTAGCCACTTTCATTAAAGCAGTCATTGCAGTGAGGAAGACTGTTCCGGAAGTCTCAATGTTATAAGGGTGCAAGCAAATTAAATCTTTACCGTGAAATAATAGCGTATTTTAAAAATTTCGTTCACACAACCACAGTAAGTTTATTGGTTGTTGTCGCCTACATGTTTTTAGATGAACAACGGACATCGTGCACATATTAGTGAAGCTCATAAACTGCGTGACCGCTACGGTCGCAGGTTCGAATCCTACCTCGGGCATGGATGTGTGTGATGTCCTTGGGTTAGTTAGGTTTAAGTAGTTCTAAGTCTAAGTGACTGATGACCTCAGATGTTAAGTCCCATAGTGCTCAGAGCCATTTGAACCATTTGAAGCTCATAAAATTCAGCATAGTTCCATGTTAAAACTATCGAATGTTAAGTAGGTAAATTTTCTAATACTTTGCTTATTTGTATAAAAGCCGTAAGTCGCACAGAAATCGAATGTCTAACCGAATCATCTTTATCCGCATAGGAGTCAAAAGTTATGCAGACTGGTTAACCTAACTCAACGCATTTATTTAATGTGAAGCAAACTGAAATCATCGTACTCTGCGTTTTGAGCCACTTCATGGAGATCCCGAGTGATGTACTGTGTTAATAGGTACTGCAATTCACCATACCAGCATTTCAACTTGCGATGCGTGTTTTCCACTACATAATTGTGTTCTGTAAGATGACGAAACATTCCACTACTTTGATGATTCCTACATTTGATTCCGCTATGAAAAAGATAAAATGAATATTTAGTTACAGTTTCCATTCAGTAGCGTATTTCGCAACGTCTACAGATTTGCTTTTCATCAAACGAAAGTTTGTAGAGTATGTCTCCTTTGAAAATACGCGTGTGTGGGGTGGGGATGCCCGGTGACGTGGTACCGTAGAGCGGAGGGGGAAGGGAGGAGCGTTTGAATGGATGTGTGTTGGCCCAGGGTGTGTTGGTACACGACAGAGAGCGGTAGTGAGAGGGAGGGGCAGCTTCAGCTGCAACGCTGGTGGATTGGGTAGTAGTCCAGTTGCACCCAGCATCATCCGAGTACGTAAGAGTCATGTTTTAGATTGCAACTGTCAAAAGTCATTAAAGCATCCTTTACAAACAAATGTGATCTAGCAGTTATGCCTTAAAAATGTAATTCATAGCAAATGTAAATTAATGCACTAAAACACACACCAACAGGTGAAGCACAATATGTACGAAATTTTTGATTATTAAGGCAGACAATGTATTAGAAAAATCAACAACAATAGCAAGTCAGAAAAAGTAGAATAGAAAAATTTACCTCAGAACATCTGTAACAAAAAATGTACCTAAAGAACTACAAAACTGGGGCATGACACTACAGTGGTAATGCCAGAATGTTTACACGCATGCGGAACCTCAACAGTCAACCATAAACTAGATAGGCTGGACGTATCACAAAGATGGTTCAAATGGCTCTGAGCACTATGAGACTCAACATCTTAGGTCATAAGTCCCCTAGAACTTAGAACTACTTAAACCTAACTAACCTAAGGACATCACACACACCCATGCCCGAGGCAGGATTCGAACCTGCGACCGTAGCAGTCCCGCGGTTCCGGACTGCAGCGCCAGAACCGCACGGCCACCGCGGCCGGCTATCACAAAGAAATGAAACAAATTAATAGCAGGAACAGGTGACTAAAGTGAGACGTGATGAGAAAATTTCAAATCTAAAGAGAGTGTTCATATAATTTTGGACATCTTTACAGAATGACTGAAAACAGATTAACGAAGCAAATATTCAAGTATTTTTGTCAAAAATGTAAGTAGGCTTAAGTCTGGATCACTGAAATTTAAAAAATGTCTGAAATAATATTCAGGAATCGTGAACTACAGAAATAGCTCAGTAAATAAAATAAATAAATGAATGACACCTACGCTGAAAAAAAATCATTATCAAACTGCACTGAAGAAAGAAAACCAGAAAATGGAGATAATATTATGTAACATGAAAAACGGTAAACAAAGAAGAGGAATTTAAATAGGTACGTTATCCGAGGAAATCTACACGAAACTCTACACCAGTACATCCATATTTTATTTTTTAGTCGAATAAATGAAACACTGCAATTACTGTAAACATACAGTCAGAATTAGATTAAACACTAAATTCGTGTCGGAAGACTATGACTAATATCAGCACAAGAAAGGATCTTTTATCTTTCCCAAGATAAAAAGCCTCACAAACTGTGCTTTGCCGAAATGGTTCATATTTAAAAACATAAGACTCAAAATGTCACAAAGTCATCAACAGAAGTCAGAAAAATTTATGAATTTATTCCAGGAATACATTTACGTCGGATGAAGAGGAATAATTTACAAGTGACAGTCCGCCGGAAGGAAATGATTGAGCTGCTTGCCCCCTTACGGAACTGGGTCGTTTTCTTGTTACGTACTGAGCAACTCTAAAAATGAAGCTGTGGTCGGTGTGAGTCGCGTAATTTTTACTCGTGGCTGCGAACTGACACACATAGGGACCAGTTTAGCAGGCTGGTGCATTACGTGGGTACATGACACAGTTTGTTAACTAAGACGAGCAGCTGTAGCCACGTTGTCCAGCTTCCATCCCAACACCAAGTTCTCATCTCAGTAGATTTTGTGTGGTCTTATATTTACTACAAAATGTCAAGAAGCCACTCTGACCGGTAAAAAGCCATACTGAATGTCAATAAACCTACAGTTTACAGAAAATAAACGTCCATTTATAAAGGTTGGATCTTCCTACAACAGGATTGTCACCCTTCAGTAAATAGTGTACTTACACAGTAAAGGAACTAATGATTAAAACTGTGATACTCACAGGTCCGACGCATAATCGGATTAAAACATTACGTGACAGTAACACTTCACTCTTTATAATTCACCAATTAATTTCACGTTTACTATTTTGGTCCTGTTGAGGCATTTCTTGTTCCGAATCATTGTCATGCATTAAGTGAAAAATGATGGCAGTACTTGTAAGAAATAGTGTCAATAAAATATCTTGCAGGGGCATTTTGCACCTCTATTTTTAACGTAAGCATGTATGCTTCCATCTGGTAGCGAAAAGGAGAAACAAGCATAGATGGATTAATAAAATGCAAAATGATTGAGGATGATATAAAAATTGTATAGAAAGAGCCTTCGCTAGCTTTGAACGGAAACTACGTATCTAGTCGCGACAGTTGGACATTGCTATGCGAAAGAGCAACTGGCATTTTGCTGCAAGTATGAAACTTAGCTCGTGACCAAGCCGCTCAAAGCAACAAAGCACATTCGTGATGGAGACGCTTGCCAAGTTGATGTTCCAAAGCTTCGCGGAAGGTGACTCATTCCTGAACAATTAACACGATTCTCTCGCAGCTTAGCAACTACTACACTCGTGTATGGTTGCCGATAAACCACTTACCGTTAGAATCCACGTTGAATAAAACATTTTGCAGCTTTAAAATTGTTCTGAGAAATAGTATGTGAGTAGGTGGTATTAACATATACTATAAGATGGGAGAAAAGAACGCAAGAACCATTAAAAAGTTATGTACATAATGTCCAAACTTAGAAACCTGGGACACAGGCTGCGGCCCTGACATAGTATAGAGCTCTATCACAGAGACTACTGCAGCGCCATCTGTTGACACAACGACCAACTCCAAAGAGGATACCAGTTTTTTGCCGTACTCACCGCACAATATACTCGCCAAACAAATGACGGTCCTGCGTAAAGTCGTGCAGCTACATGTGATGACTGATTCCGTTAACAAAGGGCGCCAAGCGAGTCTGCCATTAATGTCACTTTTCACGTACGCAGCTCGCACCTTCTCAGGGTAGTCACATAATGCACTATGACAGTCATAACTAATGCAACAGAGCACCTGGTAAAAAACAGGCCTATTTCTTAGCTTTACCTAACGCACAGCATGAAAAATGGTCATCGCTAACACAACGAACTCAAATATGACAAACACGGCGGTAGTAGTGACGTATCGTAGCCACTGCAGCAGAGGCTGTAGCATCTACCCGTACACCGGACACTCGCTGTTAATGGACCGAGTGCACGAGCGAAACTGCAGTGGAGAGGCGAGTTTACATAGCAGAGCGGGCAATGCAAGTGGAGCCGGAACCGTCAGCTAGGCAGATCCGGGAGCGCCGAAGGTCTGTCTGCCGGCACGGGTAATTCCGACAGGCTGAGACCTCGAAGCGAGACCAGCTTCGGATCCGTAACGGGCAATACGTTCACCTCTCGCGAGCTCGCAGCTAAATCAAAATTAACATTTTGGCGCCCACCGGCTGCCGATTAACGGTGCGTCGACGGCCGCGGAAGCAGGATACAGGATGCAGGCGCCGTCGGCCCTCTGTAGGCGCTCGTGCACGTGCACATGCTCGGCTTGGCTTTTGACACACCACACGTGGGCCATGGTACCACCGTCACCGGCCACTTCCTCCCCCTTCGTCTGCAGCTGTACAGTATTTTCTTCCTCCTCCCCTGTGGTCACCTCGGAGAATCCAGTGAGGTGGTACAGCCGTTAATACGTTAATGCTCAGGCGAACTGATATTCCAATGTCTAGATTACTTAAATCAATTCAGGCGAGCTAGAACTAATTTACACAATAACTCCATGGCCGATTATTTTCTGTCATCCTTGTCTAACCGCGTCAGTGGCCCGTATCTAAGTCACCGGAAGTGTTAAAATTTAACCCCCCTACTACGCTATATAACCATAAAGCCGACGACACGTGAAAGACTCAGTTGGGGGAGATTTTAAGCAACTCCACCTCCACCCAAAAAACATCGAGGGGGGAAACTGCTGCTTAGTAAGTGGTGGGCGAGGTGACCACATGTGTTGTGCGTACTGTAAGACCTTCGGTACACACACCATCAGATTATTTGACTTGTCGCTCTAACGAAGTAGGCGAGTGTCAGCAATATGTCTCGTGGTCTTATTGTGGCGCGTTTATCTTCTGCCCTTAGGTCAGACGATGGAAATGCCACTTGCTCACTTAGAGTAGCAGATTGACGGTGACCAACTTTAAACAGAACATGATTAACTTTCACACACATTTATTAAAATAATAACAAGCATAAAATTACTTAACTTGGTTCTGGATGCTATTTACAACTGACAATCTGAAGTTTCCCTGGTATTGGTACCTTAATCTTATTCTCATATATCTCTGATACTTGACAAAGTGTCTATACATTTCTCTTCATGGCTATGTACAGGAATATGATAATCTTATTAGGCGCAGACTGAAACTTGACTGCAGACTAATGCAAACTGAGTAATCAGAGGTCTGTACACTCGTTATAATACCTCGAGCGTTCAGGTATTACTGCGCGAGTGTGATCCGCGAGGAGAAAAGGTTCTACGTTAGCAGCAATCTCATTGGCTGCGTTACATATTAATACGCGGATCGGCGGAAGCAGAATTTGGTCCATCTCTAAGACAGCGCCATCTCGTAGTGCCGAGACAGACGAGCGCTGCGCCTGCGCTGTTGTGCTTAGCGGGGCGCGCTCTTTGGGAAAGATGTGTACGCGCTGACTACGCGGAACTATGAACACAACACCATCTCTTGCAGAAATGTTATAAGAGCTTTCTTTGACCTGTACCTCGAACAGCTTGTTTGGCACCGTTCCCACTGTGCAAATATGATAGCTTGGTTGGTAACAGACCCGATCCCTTTTATGATGTACATATAGAGACCGGGATCAGTGGTCATGGCCGGCCGTTGTGGCCGAAGGGCTCTAGGCGCTACAGTCTGGAGCTGCGCGACCGCTACGCTCGCAGATTCGAATCCTGCCTCGGGAATTTATGTGTGTGATGTCCTTAGGTTAGTAAGGTTTAAGTAGTTCTAAGTTCTAGGGGACTGACGACCTCAGAAGTTAAGTCCCATAGCGCTCAGAGTCATTTTTTAGAACAATTAAAGATGATACACAGCCCCCTCGAGATACACACAAAACGAGGAAGCATCTTAAGAAACAGCGCCTTATTGACAACAGACACAAAGAAAGCATAAATCCGTACACAGACAGTTGTTAATCGAAAAACAAACCACTGTTCTGACAATTCTTATATTCCGGTCAAATGGCTCTGAGCGCTACGGGACTCAACATCTGAGGTCATCAGTCCCCTAGAACTTAGAACTACTTAAACCTAACGACATCACACACATCCATGCCCGAGGCAAGATTCGAACCCGCGACCGTAGCGGATATTCTGTTCAAGAGTGAAATCAAAATACTGTATGTATGCAGAAGCAAGTAGTTTCATCATCTTAAAGTGCGTCTCTGTAGTGAGTGAGATAGAAAACAGTGGATGGATGTATGTCAGAGGTTCGAAATACATGCACTGCATTAGAGTATTAAGAGCATTGCACTCCACATGACTAATACACTACTGGCCATTAAAATTGCTACACAATAAGAAATGCAGATGATAAACGGGTATTCATTGGGCAAATATATTATACTAGAACTGACATGTGATTACATTTCCACGCAGTTTGGGTGCATAGATTCTGAGAAATCAGTACCCAGAACAACCACCTCTGGCCGTAATAACGGCCTTGATACGCCTGGGCATTGAGTCAAACAGAGCTTGGATGGTGTGTACAGGTACAGCTGCCCATGTAGCTTCAACACGATACCACAGTTCAAGAGTGGTGACTGGCGTATTGTGACGAGCCAATTGCTCGGCCACAATTGACCAAACGTTTTCAATTGGTGAGAGATCTGGAGACTGTGTTGGCCAGGGCAACAGTCGAACATTTTCTGTATCCAGAAAGGCCCGTACAGGACCTGCAACATGCGGTCGTGTATTATCCTGCTGAAATATAGGGTTTCGCAAGGATCGAATGAAGGGTAGAGCCACGGGTCGTAACACATCTGAAATGTAACGTCCACTGTCCAAAGTGCCGTCAATGCAAACAAGAGGTGACCGAGACGTGTAACCAACGGCACCCCATACCATCACACTGGGTGATACGCCAGTATGGCGATGACGAATACACGCTTCCAATGTGCGTTCACCGCGATGTCGCCAAACACTGATCCGACCATCATGATGCTGTAAACAGAACCTGGATTCATCCGAAAAAATGACGTTTTGCCATTCGTGCACCCAGGTTTGTTGTTGAGTACACCATCGCAGGCTCTCTGTCTGTGATGCAGCGTCAAGGGTAACATGGTCTCCTAGCTGATAGTCCATGCTGCTGCAAACGTCGTCGAACTGTTCGTGCAGATGCTTGTTGTCTTGCAAACGTCCCCATCTGTTGACTCAGGGATCGAGACGTGGCTGCACGATCCGTTTCAGCCATGCAGATATGATGCCTGTCATCTCGACAGCTAGTGATACGAGGCCGTTGGGATCCAGCACGCCGTTCCGTATTACCCTCCCGAACCCACCGATTTCATATTCTGCTAACAGTCATTGGATCTCGACCAACGCGAGCAGCAATGTCGCGATACGATAAACGGCAATCGCGATAGGCTACAATCCTACCTTTATCAAAGTCGGAAACTTGATGGTACGAATTATTCCTCCTTACACGCGGTATCACGACAACGTTTCACCAGGCAATGCCGGTCAACTGCTGTTTGTGTATGAGAAATCGGTTGGAAACTTTCCTCATATCAGCACGTTGTAGGTGTCGCCACCGGCGCCAACCTTGTGTGAATGCTCTGAAAAGCTAATCATTTGCATATCACAGCATCTTCTTCCTGTTGGTTAAATTTCGCGTCTGTAGCACGTCATATTCGTGGTGTAGCAATTTTAATGGCCAGTAGTGTATTTTGGAAACTACGTGGCTTAAACACATTAGCGTGTTTAAGTGCAGAACCATGTAGCCTTAGGAGGGCATGTGTTTAGTTCTACAATCATGTCTCTCTTGCTAGAACCTTCTTGGCACTGACCTCAGACACTAGAATGATACTTCAGAACTGATAGCACAGTTGATTTTTGTAAACTGCTTCAAACTCCGTCCATCTGGAGTTCCACCATGCACAAGCCAAATGTATCTTCTTAACCGTCTGTTATAACACCACAACACCCCCATATCTACTATACATCGATAAGAGTGCTAACCTCCTCGACATGCACGCATCTGGAGAGATCTTGTGCACCTGGATGGGTGCTGTGAGTAAGACTGGTGGGGAACAGTCTTTGCTGAACAGTAGTTAAGGACTCATCTCACTCTGTTCCTTCATGAAATGTGAAATGTAGTGGGTATAGTGCCCTCTTATTTCTGGTCAGTTGCAGATTAAATTGACGACAGTGGTCTAGGGAGGGTTTGTCAAGGACAATGCAGGGAGATCTTTCAATATCCAACTTGATACTATGAATGAGAGAATACTCTGTGCCTCCAATGCACATAGGAAAAGACTGCCAATCGTAATCGTAAAATCCGCACTATGATTGGAATGCCAGAAATATGTAGACAACGTAACTGCATCTGTATAGTTGTCTGGTATATTTTGGTGTATATGTCCAAGAATTAGTCATGAATGGACGTACTGTGCAGTCATCTATCTACATTCGCAAAGTAGTGGAGGGGTGGTTTGGCGATGATACAGAAATTTGCAAGCAAGATGCCATGTCACTGGTTGCCGTTGAAATTACGGAAAAACTGTTAAAATTGCTAAAATTGATCACACTATTAACTCTTGTGCTTATTACAGTACATCACCCCATATAGATGGTGTCGTTTCGATCCCATCCTTCGCCGGCCGAAGTGGCCGTGCGGTTAAAGGCGCTGCAGTCTGGAACCGCAAGCCCGCTACGGTCGCAGGTTCGAATCCTGCCTCGGGCATGGATGTTTGTGATGTCCTTAGGTTAGTTAGGTTTAACTAGTTCTAAGTTCTAGGGGACTAATGACCTCAGCAGTTGAGTCCCATAGTGCTCAGAGCCATTTGAACCATTTGATCCCATCCTTCCACTGGTACGCTGTTGATTACCACGTAATGACTGAGTGACACTATTTGTTTGACCTGGGGATAGTCTTGGTGGGAGCAACACCTGGGGATGGCCAACACCGCAACAGTGGTCGCTTACATGGCTGAACTATGAGAAATCAGTGCTCTTGGTCTCTTCAGAACGGAACACCAAGACATCTGCTACCCCGTCACTGTGGAAGAGGAGATTAAATGTAGAGGTCATTGCCTTGGATACCTGTTTGGAAACACTCCACAATGCCACAAACTCTTCCAATTTCCATATGTTGCGATATGTTCCATATTTTTGTCAATAAGAAACACTACCTCTGTCTTTTATTTCAACCAACTTATGAGTTGTGAGAGAAGCATAGTTTACAGCATGCGATGTCCAGCTTTCTGTGATAACCAATGGATCGAAGCATGTTAATGTCGGTTTAGCACCTGACACAGATCATGAAGTCGTGGTAGAAAAACAAAATGTGAGGCTGTGTAGACAGCTGTAGTCAAACAGTGCTTCGATGTGTTAAAGCAAAAAACAATGTATGAAATTGCTTATGAAACAACAACACAAGATGCCTTTCCTTGTGAATGATAGTCGATATGGTCTTCCTCCAACACAGGCGTCGAAATTTTACAGAGGTCTGTGGAGGCGACTTAAATCACTGGTTGCCTGCTTCCGTGGACTAATACAAGTATATTTAAATGGGTTCACCACATATGGTCAATGTCAACATGCAGACAGTATTTGTTTCCCAATATATCAGAAGAGAGAGATGTGGTGAAGAGACCCGTTTCTTTTTTTTTTTTTTCTTTTTTTTTTCTTTATTGAGTTTCGATTCCCACCGAAGGGGGCGGGCTGGCAGCAGCTTAGTATGCCGCTCTTCAGCCTACAGAATTTGTTTTAAAAAGATGAAAATAATAAATAATAAAACAGGCGATAAACTTGGAGACTTAAATGGTAACATGGCGGAAAAATCGTGGAACTTAAAAACATAGAACAAAGGGACGATGATGCTAATAAAATACATATGAAGCAGACAGGTAAAATAATAGACAGGTAATTAAAACACACGGCGACAGTCTGGTTTCTATTCGCAAGAGACATAAAATTCACACCCAGCGACAGCATGATTTCTGTTCACAAAACTTTGGAAAGACGAACAACACTGAACATTCACTTGAAACACTGCACTAGAAGGTTGGCAAAGATGACATACCACAGCCGAGGGCAGGTGGGGGGAATCTGGACAGATGATGGGAAATAAAAGGGGGGAAGGAGAGGAAAAACGAAGGGGGGAAGGGGGGAAAGGAGCCGATGGAGGATGAGGACCCATAAGAGGGGGGGGGGGGGGGGGGGCGCTGGGCAGACGCGAAAGGGAGTGGGGAAAGGCAGAGGAGGGGAATACAAAAGGACTCAGGTGGGGGGGGGAGAAGGGAGGTAGGGAGAGGTTAGGTGGGGAGAAAACAGGATGGAAGGGGGGGGGGGGAAAGGAGGGGTGGGGTGAGGATCAGAGTTGATAGGAGGGATAAATGGAGGGAGAGAGGGCATTATCTGGGAGGGGGAGTTGACGGAAGCCACCTTAGGAAAGGAGATGAAGGGTGTAGAGATGGAGGGTAGGGGGATACAACAGTGAAGGCATGGCAGAGGGTGGGGACAGGAGAGGAGAGGACCAACCAGGGGGTGAGGGGGATCAAGGCAGCGGGAGGTGTAGAGTATGCGGATATGTTCGAGGAATAGGAGCAAATGGGGGAAAGGAATGAGGTCATAGAGGATCCGCATGGGGGACGGGAGGCATACATGGAAGGCGAGGCAGAGTGCATGATGCTCAAGGATCTGGAGGGACTTATAGAATTTGGAGGGTGGGGCAGATATCCAGGCAGGGCTGGCATAACGGAGGAGGGGACAGATTAAGGATTTGTAGGCGTGGAGGTTGGTAGAGGGGTGCAACCCCCATGTCCAGCCAGAGAGGAGTTTGAGGAGTCAGAAGCGGTTGTGGGCTCTGGACTGGATGGAGCAGAGATAAGGGATCCAGGTGAGGTGACGGCGAATGGTGAGGCCAAGGTAGGTGAGGATGGGGGAGAGGCTGACAGGACGGGCGCAGACAGTAAGGGAGAAATCCAGGAGCCGAAAGGAGCGAGTGGTACAACTTACGATGATTGCCAGGGTCTTGGAAGAATTGATTTTCAGGAACCACTGGTTACACCATGCAGCAAAAAGGTCAAGGTGATTCTGAAGAAGGCGGTGGGACCGTTGGAGGGTAGGAGGTAGGGCAAGGAATGCAGTGCCTTCGGCATACTGCAAGAGGTGTACTGGAGGGGGGGCAGGGGGTTGGGGCATTTCTGCTGTGTACAGGAGGTAGAGGAGAGGGGAGAGGACAGAGTCCTGGGGCACACCTGCAGAGGGGTAGAAGGTGTGGAAATTGTCATTATGCATGGTAACATAGGAGGGGTGGCGGGAGAGGAAGGAGGCCATCAGACGGATATAGTTGACAGGAAGGGCATAGGTTTGGAATTTAAACAGGAGACCGGGATGTCAGACACGGTCGAAGGCCTTTTCGAGGTCGAGGGAGACAAAAATGGCGGAGCGACGGGAGTTAAGCTGGAGGGAGAGGAGATGAGTGAGGTATAGGAGTTGGTCAACGGCAGAGAAGGAAGGTCGAAAGCGACACTGGGTGTTGGGGAGGAGGTGGTTTCGGTTGAAGTGGTGATGGATGCGCCGGATAAGAATGGATTCCAAGAGCTTGCTGAACACCGATGTGAGACATATAGGACGATAGGAAGAGGCATCAGATGGAGGACTGTTGGGTTTGGAGAACATCAGGATACGGGAGGTTTTCCATAGGTCGGGGTAGAAGCCGGTGGCAAGGAAGAGATCTGATGCAGTCATGATATTTATAGCGAATTCCGCGCATGTGAATCGCCCTGGCGGTTTACGGCGCATGCGTTAGGAGGTGACATGCGCGAGGCAGCCAAGTTGTGTGTGCTGTCCTTAGTGGTGAAGTAAGAACAATTTAATAGCTGAGTATCGTCTGAGCATGTCGATTCCATTGTGACCGCATAATTTTAATAACTAGATTTCAGTTTTTATCCAGCTGAAAGCCGTTATCACGATTTATTAAGTTATCACGGATTTTTTAATTACAGATTCCCAGGAGGTGGAAACCGGTGCTAAAATTTTGGTATTATTGTATTCCATTGAATGTCCCATGGAAATGCAATGTTCTGCTACTGCTGATTTTAAAGTTTGTCGCAGTGTCTTTTGAGTTCTACACAGCGTTCGTGGAGCATTCGTGTCGTCTGACTTATATATATGCAGAGCCACACTCACAGGGGATTTTATAAACACCCGCCTTCCTCAATTGCAGATCGTCTTTAACGGATCCGATTAAGGCCCTGCTCTTTGCTGGTGGACGGAAGTTGACATTAATATCATTCTTCCTAAGCAATCTGCCTATTTTAGATGACAGGTTCCCAGCATATGGAAGGAACGCAGTCGATTTTTGGTCGTCATCAGTGTCCTCAGAGCGTTGCTTCTTGTTATTGTACTTGTGCATGGCCTTCCGTATTTGACGCGAAGTATAGCCATTCTCTTTAAAAATCTTTTCCAGATGCACTAATTCTTCGTGAAGGCTACCAGCATCCGATATCACATGCGCCCGATGAATTAAAGTGCTAAGAACACCTGCGGTTTGTGCGGGTGATGGCAGTTGGACGCCTGAAGATATAGATTCGTATGTATGGGTTTTCTGTACACCGAATTTCCCAAAGACCCATCATTCTTACGGCGTACTAACACGTCTAGAAAGGGTATAGTCCCATCTTTCTCAATCTCCATAGTAACCTTGATGTTCTTATATAAAGAGTTTAAATGACAAAAGAATGTTTCTAGATCTTGTCTGCCACGAGGCGATACAACGAAAGTATCATCTACGCAACGCCAGAAAACCGTAGGCTTTAAGACGGCCGACTCAAGGGCTTTCTCCTCAAAGTCCTCCATAAAAAGATTGGCCACCACAGGGGACAAGGGACTCCCCATGGCGGAACCGTCAGTTTATTCAAAAAATTCGTTATTAAATAAAAAATAAGTTGAGGAGAGAGTACGTTCAAACAAAGCCGTCAAATCATCACTGAACAAGTTACTAATAAGATGTAACGAGTCAAATAAAGGCACTTTGGTAAAAGGTGAGACCACATCGTAGCTAACTAGTAAATTCGGGCTGCTCAACTTAACAGTCTTCAAACCGCATCAAGTCCCTTCAGTACTTCGTCTACTCACCTGAAGATGGCCGGACGTCTCTGGGCCGAAATATCGTGGCAGAATGTTGATGGGATCCGGTGGAAAACCCGAAAATTACTGGAAGAACATTAGCGAAGTTTTTATAGTTCGTAGTTTTACTCCATTAGATGTTACAAAAATAACCTGGTTAGACACTGTAATGTCAAGGAAGACTCAGTCACCATTACACAGTCGTCACTTTAAAGGAGATTATGACACGTACAGAGTGATATTTACGCACCAGCATTCGATATAGATGAATTATAGGTGTTACGCTCCTGAATTTCGTTGTGCAGTCCGTATATAATCCGCATGGTTGTGAACTTCCTCCTGTATGTTAGTGCGCTATTTTTCTCATTACAATAGCTCTCTTCCTGTCAGCCTTCTCACTAATGGAACAGTGTTGTCAGAACGTGATGGGATTTCGAGGGAATTAGCAGTCTGTAAGTCTGTAACTGGGCGGGGGACATCTCTTACTCGTCGAAATCAGGCGGATTCAAATGCTATATATCGAATAAGGGAAGATTCGTGAAAATACGACAGGTAAGCCATACTATGGCTAAAGGAGGGTTGAGAGATGAGCTCTTTACCGTTTCTTCTCAGTATTGCGGGCAAACATACACTACTTGAAATTAAAATTGCTACACCAAGAAGAAATGCAGATGATAAACGGGTATTCATTGGACAAATATATTATACCAGAACTGACATGTGATTACATTTTCACGCAATTTGGGTGTATCGATCCTGAGAAATCAATACCCAGAACAACCACTTCTGGCCGTAACAATGGCCTTGATACACCTGGGCATTGAGTCAAACAGTGCTCCGATGGCGTGTACAGGTACAGCTGCCCATGCAGCATCAACACGATACCACAGTTCATCAAGAGTAGTGACTAGCGTATTGTGACGAGCCAGTTCCTCGGCCACCATTGACCAGACGTTTTCAGTTGGTGAGAGATCTGGAGAATGTGCTGGCCAGGGCAACAGTCGAACATTTTATGTATCCAGAAAGGCCCGTACATGACCTGCAACATGCGGTCGTGCATTATCCTGCTGAAATGTAGGGTTTCGCAAGGATCGAATGAAGGGTAGAGCCACGGGTCGTAACACATCTGAAATGTAACGTCCAGTGTTCAAAGTGCCGTCAATGCGAACAAGAGGTGAGTGAGACGTGTAACCAATGGCACCCCATACCATCACGCCGGGTGATACGCCAGTATGGCGATGACGAATACACGCTTCCAATGTGCGTTCACCGTGATGTCGACAAACACGGATGCGACCATCATGATGCTGTAAACAGAACCTGGATTCATCCGAAAAAATGACGTTTTGTTTTGCCATTCGTGCACCCAGGTTCATCGTTGAGTATACCATCGCAGGCGCTCCAGTCTGTGATGCAGCGTCAAGGGTAACCGCAGCCATGGTCTCCGAGCTGATAGTCCATGCTGCCGCAAACGTCGTCGAACTGTTCGTGCAAATGGTTGTTGTCTTGCAAACGTCCCCATCTGTTGACTCAGGGATCGAGACGTGGCTACACGATCCATTACTGCCCTGCGGATAAGATGCCTGTCATCTCGACAGCTAGTGATACGAGGCCATTGGGATCCAGCACGGCGTTCCATATTACCCTCCTTAACCCACCGATTCCATATTCTGCTAACAGTCATTGGATCTCGACCAATGCGAGCAGCAATGTCGCGATACGATAAACCACAATCGCGATAGGCTACAATCCGACCTTTATCAAAGTCGGAAACGTGATGGTACACATTTCTCCTCCTTACATGAGGCATCACAACAACGTTTCACCAGGCAATGCGGCGATGACGTCATCCCATATGGCGACGAGTACACTTGGCGATAGCGCATGACGTCATCCAAAATGGCGGCCATGACGTCATTCAAGATGGCGGCTTTTGGCGTGAAGTTTGAATTTTGGCGGGTAAGTGCCATGCCCCCTCCCCAGAAAAATGGCTGGAAGTACAAATTCAACAGGATAATGCATCACACCACGGTTATCTCTACTAAGCTAAGAAAATCATGGGAAGATAGGTCACTCAGGGCTACCTCCACTAACCTAAATAACCCGACCGCCACTTCTTCCTATAGACTGGCGCCATGTTTCAATCTTGGCAGTAAAGAAAGATCACTTGGGGTTTCGCTACCAACCTAAGAAAAACGCGGGAAGATAGGTCACTTGGCCTTCCTCCACTAACCTAAGTCACCTGACCGCCAACTCTTCCTAGGAACTGGCGCGAAGTTAGATTATTGGCAGTAAAGAAAGGTCACTTGAGGTTTCGAGACCAACCTAAGAAAATTGCTGCAAAGAAAGGACACTTGGACTAACCTCTGTCACCCGACCGCCACCTCTTCCTAGGGATTCTAGGGGAATGGAATCAGCCTGCACTGGGCTGCTGCAGAGAGGAAGAACTGTACTTTATTTATTTTGGAACAATTTATTTAGGGATGGAGTATATTTATCACAGTGATACAGAACACACGCTCTGACATGCCACACAGCATACAGACCTGCAAACTACTCCTAAATAACTCATGTATAATGCTCTACACACATGTGTGCTAATTGTAAACTGTCAAAATAACGCATTGCACAGCCTACAGACATGCAAACCACTCGTAAATAATGCAATACATTTACATCCAGAGAGCCAAACAACTCCTAAATTGTCAAAATAATAATCCCTCTAAAAGACTCTGCAAGCATGCTTGTTAATCCTCAGCTATCGAAATCATGCACCAGTCTTTATTCAAACAATTATAGACAGCATCTCTATCCAATGTGTTCGCCAGGAGCTCTGGACTCCAACTGACTTAATGCACACTACCACCAGCAGAGGGTGCTGTCGTCCGTGACGTCATCTGATGACGCGACTACCATTATTCAATATGGCAGCATACATTGTGATCACCACGAGGACTAGTACATATTGACACCACCAGAGAGCGCTACCATGGACTCGTAATGAATTTTCGTGAATGCCACGCCCACCTGGACTTGGAAGGAAATAGTTAAAGTCTCCACCACGATTCTCAACCGACTGCCACGTCCCCTTACCAACCCATGTTGTTGGGCTAATGTACACTAACGCGTACTAAAGTGTACTAACGCGCACTAAAGTATACTATCTTGTACTAACATGCACTAACCGACTAACGTGTACTATCGTGCACAGTGCATGACATCATCCAAGATGGTGGGGGGGAAATGGCAGGAAAACGTCTCTGCCTATGATAGACATACGTTTTTATTTTGCAAGCAATGTCTCCACCACGAGATCTAGACTCCAGCTGACTTAGTATACATTACTACCACCAGATGGTGCTGCCTTATCTCCTGTGACCTAATCCCAGATGGTTGTCTGGAGGGGGAAAATGGCGTGAAAATAACTCAGCCTGCGCTGGGCTGCTGGGTAGTTTTAAGGAAGGAATGTTATTTTCGAACATTTTATTTAGGGATGGAGTATATTTATCACACACATACAAAACACACGCTCTGACATGCCTGGGGTCACGCCACGCAACTCACAGATCTGTAAACTACTCCTAAATAATGCTCTCCAGACACACAAACAACTCCTAATTTAGCGAAATAATCTCAGTACAAACATGAACACTCTTCCCAAATAATGCAGCACAGTGATGTGTAGACACGGTCAGTGCTCGTAAACTGTCCAAATAATGCACAGCGCAGCTTCCAGACCTGCTTTCAAAATAATCCAACAGACACGCAATCAACGCACACAGACGCTGTCCGCCACCCCCTGTCCAGTAGTGTGCACTGGAAGTTAGCTGCAACCCCCACGAATTCATGTGGCCGTCAGCTGTCAAACTACACACAGATGCCCTCAGGCATGAGGCGGTGACATCCCATTCATACTTTACACCAGAGAAATTCTTATCCAAATACATGTTCACCGAGGCACCGATGCTGGCACGACCGGCCAGGGACACACGCGCTGTCACATTCGCGAGCCACCGCCGAATGCAGGTGAAAGTTGCACCTATTTTCACGTATACTACCACTGTTATACTGACGTCACATAATTAAAAAAAAAAACAGATCTGTGTCGACCTCGCGGAAATTGTATACTGCCCCAGAAATAGTTAAGGCTCACTTTCTTGATGTCTCAGCTTGTATGCACAAAAATTCTTGCCCTAACAGAACCTGTTTACGAAAATAATGCAGAATAACGTCGAATGTAGTCTTCCCAGAGCTCCTAACGTGATAGCCCTCCTGTCCTCAACATACGCAAATGTTCTCACCGCTATGTAGAGGCTCCTATATCCCAGCACAAAGGATCTGAATGAATCGGGCATTATGATTGGCCCCTGCCGGCTATTTCTTTCAGAATTGTCCCTTCCTAGACTCAACTAGCCTTTGCTCTGTTGCAAATCCCTTTTTTCCACGCCTCTTGGTGCTACCCTTTCTCGTCATTTCTTTTTCCTTGCCAGTTACCACATCTCCTTGCTCTTTCTTTTTACAGGCTCCTCTTGCCTCGGTTCGGCCACGTCTGTCAGTGGCGACACACCCAGGGGCTCGTCTTGTGATCTGTTACTGCTTGTAAACAGCTGTCACTTTCGTCTGTCTAGCGGTATTGCTGCTTCTATTTGGGCAGTGAGGTCCTCATATTGTGTAACGCTGTTATCTGTTAGTGTGGACTCTCCCTTTCGTCCGTGTTTGATTACAGACACATAACTTGCTCTTTCTGTGTTTACAACTCAGGCTGGTTTCGGTAATGTTGCGTCCTCTGTGGTTTCCTTTAATTCTACCCATTCATTTTGAACCTTAATACCTCTGCTCGAACAATCAAGCACCACCCTGTGCTTTTCTAAGAAGTCCCTCCTATTAATCCTTCGAAGGGCAAGTCTATTTGTGCCCCTACGACTTGGAAATCATGATAATATTCCGGACCTCCTTTTGTATCCAGTTTTAATTTAACCTGCCCTTCAGTTCGAATCTCCTTATTTGCGATACTTCTTATCGTGACAAGCATTCTGGGGTCTCCTACTTTCCATTTTAATGCAACAGCTTTGATTAAGCTAACATGTGTTCCACTGCGTACTAACAGCCCAATCTGGCTCTCTACTGTATCATTTGCTATGTAACTGTACATAGTCATTTTTCCTGATGTAGACTGCTGTGTGTACTATGCCAGTCGCAGCATAATGTGACTGCTGCATCACACTCTTGTTCCATTTCCTGGCTTCTCTTGTCAATGTATGTTGGACCAACAACTTTCGTTACAATCACTTGCATAGTGTCCCGTGCAACGACATTAAAACATGTAACAGGTTTGGCTCTAGTGCAGGGCGGAAAATGTATGATCAAGTTGCCTTTAGTACACCTCACTGGTGGAGGACATTCTCCATGAGGACCATTTCCTCTGAAGTGGCCAACATCTATTTTAGTTTTGGGTAGCTTAGTTCTCATGGGTTGGGGCTGTGACTCCTTGGTCTGACTAATCTTGCTTATCTGGACTTTCCTTCTGCATTCTAACACTAAATGACCTTCTTTCCCGCAGTTATAACACCATTTCTTGCTAACTTGCTTTGGAGATACTACCTGTCGGTTATTTTTTCCTTTTCAGAGGTAATTGCGCTCTCTTCTGTACATGCTAAATCAATGACTTCTAACAGAGTGATTCTTTCTCCTTGAGCTCGCACTACTGTCTTTATTCTATCATTAAATGGGCCTTGTATAAATACAGCCCTTCCTAACTTGGCTATCAACGTGCAACTGTCTGGAATCTCGTCTGTCGTCATCACGTTCCTCATGGCTTCCCGGAAGTGAAACTGCATTGAATCTACTCGAGACCCGATTGAACGACACTTTCATCCTTTGTTTGCTGGCTATTAAAGATTTTGTAAGCATATAAATCTAGTGTACGCTTATTTGCATAATTTTCCATCAGACTCTCCCTCACTCTGGACCATGTCTCAATGTGATCTCTAACTTGGACTTTACTAACAAGGGAACCTCCCCATCGCACCCCCCTCAGATTTAGTTATAGGTTGGCACGGTGGATAGGCCTTGAAAAACTGAACACAGATCAATCGAGAAAACGGGAAGAAGCTGTGTGGAACTATGAAAAAAATAAGCAAAATATACAAACTGAGTAGTCCATGGGCAGGATAGGCAACATCAAGGACAAGCTGAACTCAGGAGTGCTGTGGTCCCGTGGTTAGCGTGAGCGCCTGTGGAACGACAGGTCTTTGGTTCAAGTCTACCCTCGGGTGAAAAGTCTAATTTTTTCTTTTCAGACAATTATAAAAGTTCAGGCACTCACACATAATTAACTTCGCTCTCCAAAATTCCAGGACATGTTCAAATTTGCTTGGACATATGCAGGATTTGACGGTCTACACACGGAAATATTTGAAAACGTCAAAAACATATGTTTTGACAGAGCACAGGGAAAACTGTGCGACTGTGAAACTGTTGCATTCATTTGTTGCAGTTTATGTGACAAACTCTTATGTTTTCATCACTTTTTTGGGAGTGATTATCACATCCACAAGAAAACCTAAATCGGGCAAGGTAGAAGAATGTTTTTACCCATTCGCCAAGTGTACAAGCTAGGTGGGTCGACAACATATTCCTGTCATGTGAAGCACGTGCCGTCACCAGTGTCGTATAGAATATATCAGACGTGTTTTCCTGTGGAGGAATCGGTTGACCTATGACCTTGCGATCAAATGTTTTCGGTTCCCATTGGAGAGGCACGTCCTTTCGTCCACTAATCGCGTGGTTTCGCGGTGTGGTCGCAAAACACAGACACTAAACTTATTACAGTGAACAGAGACGTCAATGAACGAACGGACAGATCATAACTTTGCGAAAATAAAGAAATTAAAATTTCCACTTGAGGGAAGACTTGAACCCAGGACCACTCGCTCCGCACCTGTTCACGCTAAGCACGGGACCACGGCGCTCATGAGCATACATTACTTTGATGTTGCCTATATTGCGCAAGGCCTACTCTGTTTGTATATTTTCCTTTTTTTCCATAGTTCCACACAACTTCTTCCTGTTTTCTCGATTGACCTGTGTTCAGTTTTTCAAGGCCTATCCACTGTGCCAACCTATAACTACATCTGAGGGGGGTGCGATGGGGAGGTTCCCTTGTAAGGGCAGAACCTATAAATTATTTGAGAAACGCTCGCTTAGAGTTTGGTTCAAATGGCTCTGAGCACTATGGGACTCAACTGCTGTGGTCACAAGTCCCCTAGAACTTAGAACTACTTAAACCTAACTAACCTAAGGACATCACACACATCCATGCCCGAGGCAGGATTCGAACCTGCGACCGTAGCGGTTCCAGACTGTAGCGCCTTTAACCGCTCGGCCACTCCGGCCGGCCTTAGAGTTTGGTTTCACTAAAGTGCGCGTCATTTATGTTGGCGGCCGAGTTTAGGTTCGTTCTGCGCATCTGACGTCACAAAACACAGTCAGCCAATGAACAGAGAACGACGTTGCCACATCTCGATTGCAGTGCAGAGCATGGACGAGTGTCTTCAGTTTTAGAAACGTTCAGTCATAAATAAAGTAATAGAACAAAAGCAATGTCTTGATAGCAGACATTCTTTTATAGAAAGTTTGGAAAAAGCATTCTTTATACCAATTGCTTCATATTCTATTAATTAATTAAACCAAATAAGCAATAAAACTCCTAATTCAGGCGATAGCTAGGAAAGGTGTTTGTATCACTCTCACGAACCGTTTTTTCGCAAGAACAGCGATAATTGTTTATTTCCTATTGTACTTCGGCGAAGCGTGAGTAATTCATAGTCATACCAACAGTGTTTGTCACTATTTTGCGTGACATGTTCTAGTCCTCATGGCGCTGTGTAGTCGGACGTGGTGCCTTAGATAGTTCCGTTTCAGCCGCGCTCGCGAGTGGCCGCTGTTAACTGTTGCGCTGCACTTCAGTGTTTACATCGCTGTACTCGTGCTTCGCCGAGTGCCGTCCGTCCGTTAATCTCCGTGTTCGTTCCTGTTCCTTGTGATCTGATCGCTCTTTCTGGTCTTGCTGCTGCTACTTGGAATTTCGGTTGTTTAACCGAAATTGCTTCGCTGGATTAACCATGGCTACAAACCTCAGGAAGAATACTCTGGTATTTGCTTTTGACAAAGAATCCCGTCCTGTTCAGCCGACATCCCTGGAAATAGATGACTGGATTACACAGGTAATTGGTCTAAATTCTGAAACCGTTCATACCTGGCAACTGGATCAGGAAAAATACTGTGTTTTTGTCAAGTTAATCAGTGCTTCGACTGTTGATAAAGTGTTACGAAAGTGGGGCTACGAAGTAGATTTTGTGCATAGAAATGGTTATAAAAGTAAGGTTTCCATCTATAGAGCGGACATTCATTACAAAACCGTTCGTATCTTGAATCTCCCCATTGAAATTGAAAATGATAAGATTAAGGAAGCTCTTTTAAACTACGGAGACGTTAAATCAATTGCAAATGAAAGATGGTCGCCTCGCTTTAAACTGCAGTGTTTTAACGGGGTCCGCTGTGTAGAGATGGACGTTAAAGACGAATATTCCGTCTCACATAACTGTTTGTGGGTATAAGGCACAAATTGTTTATACAGGTCAGGAAGCTACATGTCATATATGTAACGAAACCGGCCACTTCAGACAGGAATGTCCGCGGCGAACTGTTGTGCTTAAAAGTAATTTGATACAGCGTCAGAAGCTTACCTTAAATGATCTGTTACCAAAGAATAGCCCGGAACAACTGGTTGAGGATGTTAACGCAGCGGGACAAGCTGATGTCTCCCTTCACGATAACAGTCAATTTCCCCCGTTAACAACAAAAGGAAACCCCGTTGCCACTGCTCGTGAAACTGAAATGCAACCGAAAAAACGACCTCTGGAGATAACTGATAGTTGTTCAGAGGACGAGCTGTCTTGTCCCACTCCCTCACTTCGCAAGCAAAAACAGTGCGATGAGAAGGCAGAGGAACCTGAAGGCAAAATGCGAATGGAAACTAATGAACAGAAAGATAATACACATACGGTACCAGAAAATGAAAGGGGTGTAAGCAGCATTAATTTGCAAGAAACAACAGGTGCAGTAACCGATTGCAAAGATCAGAATCTATCTGTTAATAGCCAAATTCAGGGAGAGGATGCAAAACTGCAGTCTCCATTTGTTTCCCTCGATCAGAAAGTGAGTGAAATTAATAAAGAACGAGGAAGTGGTGGCCAAACTGAAATCACGGTCAACACCTCAGGGCAGGCGCCGGCAACCGAAATTGCTAAAGCGTCTGCTGCTGCTCCAGATAAGCCGCGAAGTAAAATACCGACGCAACCAAATGAGAATGTAGCTCGTAACCAAGGGAAGGGAAAATCCAGTAGGGGCGACCCAAGCCCAAAGAATGTTCAGTCCGAAACGGTCGTACACGAATCACTGGAGGAAAAATCAGAAAGTTTACCAGGACATCAGTCTGCTTGCGGTACAAGAGAAAACATCAGAAGTAGAAAAAAACGGGACAGTAACTAATAAACTGATTGAAGTGTTATTCCATGCTCAGCCTTCCGAGAAAACTGTTACAGCTTAACTGAACCCTGAACCACAGTAAACTAAATTAGTTCAACAAAACAACTACATAGTGACAGCACAATGACGCAATCTTATTCTGTCACCACTATAAACATAAATAAAATCACGACCTGTTTGAAATTATCGGCCCTTAAGGAATTTTTGTACGAATCCGCGACTGATATTGCCCTGTTACAAGAAGTTCTAATTTCGGATTTGGTAATTCCCGGTTTTGTCAGTTACATAAATGTGTCTCCCGAAACAAATGTTGGAACAGCTATTTTGGTAAGGGAAGGGATTACAGTAAGCGAGGTGGAACGACTGGAATCCGGAAGGGGAATAGGACTAAATATCTATGATGTGACTATCATCAACTTGTACGCCCCTTCAGGAAGTTCTCATCGAGCTGACAGGGCACGTTTCTTCAAAGATGACTTGATATACTTGTTAAGGAAATCACCAAGACAGTTATTACTTGGAGGTGATTTTAATTGTGTTTTAAATCGAAAAGATCAGTTACCTAATTTTAATTTCTCAAGTGAACTAAAACAATTAGTTACTGGTTTAGAATTAAAGGATATATGGGAAATCAAATACCCCTCCATTGTTGAGTTCACTTATGTCACGGCAACATCACGTAGCAGGATTGATAGACTATATATTTCTAAAAATCTTGTAACTTCCGTGACAAAAGTAGAAACCATTCCTACGTACTTTTCAGACCATTCAAGTGTCTTAGCTTGCATAAATCTAACAAGACAGCCGGTTCGCCGATTCAAGAATCAGTGGAATTTGAACACTTCCTTGTTAGTTAATCATGATTTAGAAGATCTGATTAAAGAAACATGGGCAATATGCCTGCGAGCCCGTAGTAGATATGCCACTGCTATCGACTGGTGGGTTAAAATGGCAAAGCCAAAGTTGAGGAAAGTTCTTATTCAATACAGTGCCCAGAGCGCAAGGGAAATGAAATGCACTATAGAGTAGTACTATTCCGTTTTGAGAGATCTATATGATCAAGTCTCAGCAGGTTCCTCACTTCGGATAGCAGACATAAAAAAAGTCAAAGCCAAGTTACTTAATATCAAGAGAAGTCAAATGGAAGGATTGAAAATAAAATCGAAGGCAAATTCGGTGTCAGCAGATGAAACTACTTCCTTATATCATTTAGTGAAGCATACGAAAAGCGGGAGAAGGACTTTTATTGAAGAAATTCGAACAAAACACGGCACGATTCTCAGAACCCAGCAGGATATCATGGACGAGATTTATCGCTTTTATTGCGAGCTATATTCTGTACATCAAAGTAGTG
The DNA here is from genome assembly GCF_021461385.2 of Schistocerca piceifrons. NCBI lineage: Eukaryota > Metazoa > Arthropoda > Insecta > Orthoptera > Acrididae > Schistocerca > Schistocerca piceifrons. Next base: position 509,337,482 of record NC_060149.1, read on the forward strand.
ATGCTTCCTTGGAAGAATTCCTTGACATCTTAGCCCCACAGCTGACAGAAGATGACAACGAAAATTTTCTCGAGGTTGTCAGTGAAGAAGACGTGTATGAGACTCTGTGCGCCTCGTCACCAAAAAAATCCCCAGGACCGGATGGTCTGCCAGCAGAATTTTACGTCCGTTACTGGCCAATAGTAGGTGCGAAAATCACAGACATTGTAAATGAGGTTATTCAGGGTAAAATGATTCCGGCTGAGTTTAAGGAGAGTAAAATTGTTCTGGTGCCAAAAAATAATGGAAACAAAGATTTAAATAATTTTCGTCCAACTTCATTGCTGAATTCTGATTATAAATTAATAGCTAGAATAATAAACAAGAGAATTTCATGCCTTACAGATAAAATTATTAGTCAACATCAGAACTGTGCGCAAGGCAGAACCATTTTTCAAAATCTAGCGGAATTCAGGGATATCATTGCAATAACTTCTGTAACAAACATAAAGTGTGCTTTATTGTTTTTAGATTTTTATAAGGTGTTCGATGTAGTAAACCATGAATATCTTCTACAGACATTGAAGAAAATAGGTTTCAACGATAGGGTTATACAGTTGATTAAGAACATAGCAACTGGAATAAATGCTAAAATAGCGGTGAATTGTCAACAATCCAGGCCGATGCAAATACAACGAGGTGTTCCTCATGGAAGTCCTCTGTCCATGTCGCTCTTCGCAATTTCGCTGGAACCTTTCCTCCGACATGTCCATGCTACATTAAAAGGCTTAACATTATCAGGAAACAAAACAGTTATAAGAGCCTATGCTGACGATATAGGGGTAATTATAAGGAATAATGACGAGGTAACCACGCTAGCAACAGTGATTGATTCGTACTGTAGAGCATCTGGAGCCAATGCAAACGGAAAAAAAGTAAGATGTTAAATCTCAGAGGTTTTGATAATATCAACGTCGAGTGGGCAAAATTAGTCCGACAACATAAAACACTTGGGATCACCCTGACAGCATGCCCTATGAAAATGACGGCTTTAAATTGGAAAGTTGCAGCAGATAAAGTGCAAGGAGCCATTGTAGAGAATTTAACTCGATATATGAACCAAGTTCAAAGAACACAGTATATCAACTCATGCATCCTTGCTAAGGCTTATTATACTGCCCAGCTGTTTCCAATACCGAGAATGATAGCGAGGAGAATAATGTCCAAAATCACAAAATTTTTGTGGAGAGGTGAAGTGTTTAGAGTACCTGCTAAAGTAGCCACTTTAGATCCTAAAAATGGTGGACTAGGATTAACTGATATAACGGATAAAGCCTCTGCTCTTTTTATCAAAAGGCAAGTTAATTTAATAAGAGACTCGCGAGAAAGCATAACCAGCCAACTTTTCGAGATCATTAAACCTCCAAGCCTGCTTCCCCCGATTGACGTGCAGAATATCAACAGTCGCTTACAGCACGTGAGGATTTTCTATGTTGAGTTTAGTTATGTCAGTGTCGAACTCAGGCAGTCCCGACACTTAACATCGAGAGCCATAATGCGGGAACGAAAGAAAAGCGAAGGAAGAAACAAAATAGAACGACAGTTTCCAAACATTGAGTGGACTGAGATTTGGAAAAACATTAGTTCTAATGTGCTCACGTCTAATATAAAAACGTCATGGTACAAGACAGTTAACAACATAGTTAGCACCAATGAAAGACTGCACGCAATCGGACTCTGTGAAACAAATTTATGTCAACAATGCCATCTAGTTGACACAGTAGTTCATCGATATACTTGCAGTGGTCACATGAACAGTTGGAAGTGGATCCGGGAGCAAATAGCTCTGATTACAAGAACATCCCCTGAGTATATATCGCTGTCATTGATACACAGGCCTGAAGCACGCTATTTCCCAGAAGCAAAAAATAACGCTGTGTACTGGTTGCTGGGAAATTTTGTTAACTACGTCCTTAACAAATTAGGATCCGATAGCATCATAGAGTTCAAGGTACACATGCTGTGTGAGTTCCACAAAATTAGAAGCTATTCGAATCACAAGAAAAAGTTCGGTAATATGCTAAAAATTGTATTTGAAAGAATGGGCATTGGTTAATATAAAAAAGAAGACTGTTGACAGTGATGTATTGTAGTTACGTTAAGGATACTATTTAAGATTTTACAGTATATTTATGATGTGTGCTTTCTCTACTTCAGAGAGTAGTTTTTTGAAATTTATAAGCTAATGTACAGAACTTATGTGACATTGAGATTGTGTGTCTAATAGTGCCAAACACAAATCATGAAAGGTGCATTATTGGATAATACTAGAAATTTGGAAATAGACAGTTTTTATAGAAATCTCCTTATCGATTGGTTAAAACCATAAGATTCTATCCGATAAATGTAATATTCAATGGCTGGCACATTGCCCTGTTCATTTTTGCAGAGAAAGACTGATTATATAGATCTGATCACTTCAAATACTTAGATTCAATTAATGTCCAGTAAGTGTAGTTGGAAGGCTAGTCAACTTTATTATATATCTCCTTTCCGCCATTCTCAAGTATTTATGCTTAATTTAATTCTTTCTGGTGATTTAGTCAGTAACACAATCTTCTGTTGTCTTTCCTTAATGTCAGCGCAATTGAAATGATCAAACCGCTTTGTTCAAATAACTTCATGTATGTATAACTTAGTATGTATTTGCAATGTGTAACATTGTTTTTTTTAATAAAGGTTTTATAAAAAAAAAGCGTAATGGTTAAGGTGTTGGGCTGCTACGCGAAAGGTTATGAGTTCAAACCTTATGCGGTGCTTTTTATTTTCACTATTTAAAAACAATATTGAAGTGCCTTACTTCACGAATTATACTCGTTTCAATGCAATTTTTTGAAATTTCTAGTGCTTTGTCTCTTCATTAACCCTTTCGCTGCTGCAGACACGTGCTCGCCGCATTCCGCGCTGTGCGAGATTTTGTTATCACTGCACTGCTCGCCTGTGCAGACACATGGTGTTCCCACTGCTTTGACACACTTATCATTCGATTTCACAAAAACTATTTGGCCCAAAAATTTGATTTTTACACGTCTTCTTGACTGATACCTTCCCCCCATAAATGACTTAATTTTGTTTCGATATTCAACGCAGTTATTATGCAGCATTAAATGTAGTAAACCATTGCACGAAATTTTGAAGAGTTTGCAGAGGTAGAAGTCCATAGCGTATACCTTCCGTATGGTCGATTTTAGTTGCCACAATGTTGAGAATGAAATGTGGACAAGATACCTAAATTTCATATAAATTTTACTGTATAATAATATCTCATTTAATTTAAGTACGACATAGGTGTCGTATGTAATATTGAGAAATATTCCATCTTTCGCGACTGTAATAAAAGTATTATTTACACCGGACGCGTTTGGCTTTATTTTAAAGCACTTCAATCAAGGAAAGGTATGGCACATACACAATGGTACTCATGTTCTCTTTCTTGTTTTTGTTCCACAGTCGCAGTTTTACCAGTGGTACTGAAATATATTCCTCTTCTGCAACTGTAATAAGGGGCTTATTTAGACCAGACACGTTTCTCTCTTTTGAAGCATCTTCAGTGGACAGTATTTTGTCTCCTCCATTGCCAAGTCACCTTTCGTAGTTTTGTGCTGCGGTAACACAATATTCAACGTTTGTGTTGGCAGATCAGTGTTTTAGCAAATAAATGCTGTTTGTGTGTGCCACACACAAAAATTATATTTGACGTAGCTCAGAGTACTTCATTGATAGACGGTATATTCAAGTCCTAATGTTTTTGTAAGTCCACAGTTTTGTTTAATGTATTTTGTCTACTTCCTTTTGATTGATTCAAGTGCTTTAAAATAAAGCCAAACGTGCTCAGTGTAAATAAAACTTTTGTTACAGTCGCGAAAGACGGAATATTTCTCAATATTACATACGACACCTATGTGGTACTTAAATGAGCTATTGTTATACAGTAAATTTTATATGAAATTTAGGTATCTTATCCACATTTCATTCTCAACATTGTCGCAACTAAAATCGACCATACGAAAAGTATACTCTATGATCTTTTACCTCTGCAAGCTCTTCAAAATTTCGTGCAATGGTTTACTATATTTAATGCTGCATAATAACTGTGTTGAACATAGAAACAAAATTAAGTCATTTATGGGGGGAAGGTATCAGTCAAGAAGATGTGTAAAAATCTAATTTTTGGGCCAAATAGTTTTTGTGGAATCGATTGATATGAGTGTCAAAGCAATCAGAACACGATGTGTCTGCACAGGCGAGCAGTGCAGTGACAAAATCGCGCACAGCGCGGAATGCAGGAAGTACGTCTTTGTAGCAGCGAAAGGGTTAATGCGGCCGTGGTGGCTTTACTTCATGAACTGCGCGCTACCCCTAAACGTGAGCTTGCGAACTGTGCTATACTATGGCGCTGCTTCTATTGGCGAGTGCGTCGTGTGCAACTGGCAACGCAGCAATCTCCCGCATCTGGGCGGGCATGCGCGAGCCGCCAAGATAAAAGAATTGAACTATTGTTTGTAAGCACTGTCACAATTACCTAGAAATTACCAGAGTTGCTCCCCGTCTCCGTCGAAATTCTAATTATGTTGTTGCACTATAACTTAGGTACAGTCGGTTAGTACTACTGTTGGGAGTTGAATTGGTGGTAGACGTAATTTTCACAAACCTTCTCAGTAGTCCCGCACTACATGCTGGCTGGTACTGTTGTGTTGTGAGCCCCATGCTCACGTCTGCAGTCGATGACGACGCCTCAGTGGTGTTGTGAGCCTCTCGCTAACATTGGCAGCCAGTGATGCCTCTGGAATAGTGAGCCTCTGGCCCAAGTCTGCTACCGCTGTCAGTTCAAGTTCAGTGGGCCTCCTGCCCATGTCTGCCGGCAATGGTACTTCTGGTAAGATGGGCTTCCTGCCCACGTCTGCTGCTGATCTTGTCTCTTGTTCATGTCTGCTTCCCCTATCTGTGCCTCTTTTGCTCCATTTCTACTTCCCCAACACCTATTCCTGTGGTCTGGATGTCTGTCTCTCCTGGACGGCCACCTAGTACCGCACACCTGGCACCAGTATTTCTTCCGCTCCTGCCACGTCCCGAGAAGGAGTGAGATTGGCAGGTTGCTACAACTCAGTCACATGTTGCTACAACTTACATCTGTCGACCCTCTCAACGAGTGGAAGTAGGTGTGCGTAGCTTGCGAAACTCCAACAGCTGGAAGAATCAAGCTATGAGGTGATGCAGAGTACAGAGGATTGGTTAGGGAAGCAGGGTATAAGTCATCAGTTCCCTCTCATCTGAAAAATGAAGATTATTCAAACTCCCATCTACTGAATCTATCTCCATGAGTATTACGGAGCCAAAGCTAGCGAATAGTTCTAAGTCCCATGTCTGGTGAAGAACAACACAGAGTCTGTATCTCTATACACCGCAGATCTCGACTACTTACTGCTCATGAGCCTTATTTATACGGCTTGTGTGCCGTCATCGGGCGGCTTCTAGAACATTCTATTATGCACTAGGCGAGGCTAGTCACGTATTCAGTATACTTCCATTTCCATATAAGGTGAGCCGAGGAAATTTCCCATGTCGTGGCCTGGCACTGTTTGGCATGTAGCCCTTTTCGTTCCCTGGTACCACTTGGTCAACGCTGGCCATTATCACTTCTCAAATATTGAGACAGTGCTTCCTTCCCGAGGCTGGCTCACAGCTGCTCCAGCAGAATAATTCTTAAGTGTTCTAATTCATATGGTTTGCGGGATAGAGTTCTGCAACAGTGGGCCTTCTGCTCTGAAAGATCAAATCGCTGGTGTTTCGTTGAATGGTTCGCACACTGACACTTGTTGATGGCCCAGAAATGAAATCTGCAGCAGTTTATGGAAGAGTTGCACTTCTGGCACATTGAACGATTCTCTTCAATCGTCGTTGGTCCCATTCTTGCAGGATCTTTTTCCGGCCACAGCGATGTCGGAGATTTGATGTTCTACCGGATTCCTAATATTCATGGTACACTCATGAAATGTTCGTATGGAAAAATCCCCACTTCATCGCTACCTCGGAGATGTTGTGTCCTATTGGTCAGGCGTTGACTATTACACCATGTACAAACTCACTTAAATCTTGATAACATGCCATTGTAACAACAATAACCAAACTAACAACTGCGCCATATGCTTGTTCTCTTGTATAGGCGCTGCCGACTGCGCTGCCATATTCTGCCTGTTTACATATCCTGTAGGGGAACTCGGGGCAGAACAGGATAGCGGGGCACAATGGGAAATTGCTCTTTTTCTCGACTGGACAGTGCTGTAACCTGTTGTATGGGCATGTAACTATTTCTCCGAATGGAAGGGAAGTCAGGGCAGTCATTTTCATTTAGTTAGAAGTGCGACATCTAAGTGAATTGTTGACCGTCACGTTACCTCTTGCGTTGTTCCAACGTTTGTTGAATTTCAACGCCAGGTAAGCTGTTAATTGTTAACTGTATACGCTAAAATGACACATTCCCTTAAAGTGCATGGCATTTGTTATACTTTAGTTATTTAATGCGTTTAAATACGTCAGTTATTACACTCAATAAAAGTTGTTAACCTCAGAAGTGCTCTTGAGGCGGAAAGGGACGGGGCAGAATGGGATAGTGTCCCGTTATGCCCCGTCATATTTTGATGCAAGTAGAAAGCAAACTATATTCTTTTTTCTTTCCCCTTTGCTGTTCCAGATGGTGCGAATGTACATGAAAAAGACTGATTGACAGCAATGGGACGAAAAAGCGATGGAAATGGCAATTTCAGCCGTTTCATCTGCCCAAATGGGATTTTTAAAAGCATCTAATCAGTTCAACGTACCGATATCAACATTGGAAAGATATGTGCGTACAGCTACGAATAATCCTGACTACAAAATTGACAAATCAGATGGTAGATTTAAAAAGGTGTTCACAGCAGAACAAGAACATGAGCTGGTAACATATCTCAAGTCAATGGAAAGCGGACTTTTGATCTAACAATGAAAGATCTCAGATTACTAGCCTATCAACTAGCCGAAAGAAATGGCTTACCACACAGATTTGACAAACAAACTTGTCTAGCTCGACAAGACTGGGTTAAAGGATTTATTACGAGGCATCCTAAACTGTCTATTTGCCAGCCAGAAAATACTTCTGGTGCTCGAGCAATGGGATTCAACAAAGTAGCAGTTTCACAGTTCAACTCTCACCTCAATAATGTTATTGATAAGTACAATCTGACTGCTAATAAAATATTCAGCTGCCATGAAAGTGGCTTACGGGGAAAAGGCTAGTATGAGCGGTAACATCTTCAGAACGTGGAGAAACCGTTACAGCAGTCATCTGCACGTCTGCATCTGGGTTATACATGCCGCCCATGCTTATCTTTCCAAGGAAGAAGAAGAAGAAACAAGAATTTGAGCTTGGATTGCCTCCAGGAGGCTGGTCTGAAGTTCACCCCTCGGCATGGATCACTAGCGAATTATTTCTAGTATGGTTTAGAAAGTTTGTGGGATTTTCCAAGGCCACGAAAGAATCACCTGTGTTTCTAATTGTTGATGGACATTTAACTCACACTAAAAACCTGGAGCTGTTTGATATGGCTAGAGACAATGGTGTAGTCATCCTTTACTTACCGCCACACACTTCACATAAATTACAACCCTGGACGTAACGTTTTTCAAGCCCCTGAGTTTTTATTACAGTGAAGAGATAAAAAAATGGCTAAGGAGCCATCTAGGAAAAGTTGTCACTCTTTTCCAAATATCATCGCTATTTGGGGCCGCGATTTTACGTGCTGCAACGATGCCGACGGCTATAACTGGCTTTAAGAGAAGTGGAATATGGCCGTCTGACCTGAATGTGTTCTCGGACGCAGACTACCTCCCATCAGCGCCAACAGATATTCAGTTCGATAACTGCGAAAGTCCGACTACAAATGTACAGATGGACCATCTAACATATTGATTACAGGTTCTCCTGTGTCTACTGAACCTGCCACTAATAGGCCTACGACTAAGACTGACGAAGGCTCAATCATTGACCTCCAGCCTGCAGAATGCTGTCGCACGTAAAGTAGGCCTACAGAAGGGAGGAGGGTGCACAAATATGAACAATGTCAGGACAGAGACGTCAGGTGCAACGCAACTTAAGGCAAAAATATCAAACTGTACACCCAAGAAAACCAAAACAGAAGACATCAAAGACCTTGAGAAAAATAAAAGGAAGAAGATGATGGAGAAGAGAGAATCAGAGAGAGAGGATGCCGAGTGTCTCTACTGTGGGGACTTCTACTCCGTTTCTAATGAGGACTGGGTCGCATGCCAGAGGTGTTTCAAGTGGGCACAAAATTCATGTGCTGGCATAGACAGTGAAGATGAAGAGGAAATACTGATTTGTGACTATTGTCGAAAGGACTAGTAATTAGTGGTTTGGTGGTTATTAAGCGTTGTACATTTTTCAGAATGACATTAAAATACTTTCTTATTTTGAAGAATGATTTTTTAATTGTCTAAATTACACATTCCTTAGACTGAATTGCCTTTTATACAACATTTTGTCATAGTTTAATACGACATTCGTAAATTAAATTCAACGTTTATGCAATAACTTAACAAAAAATAACCTTATCCCATTCTGCCCCACGGGTGGGGCGGAACGTGAAATATGCAAGACTTTCTTTGAAAAATTGTAAAAAATGCAAAATGTATTGTTTTAAGTGATTTTAAAATAAGGTACGTTAGGTTACACTATAAGGTGTTTTTTTATAACTTTAAGAAGTGTTTCCTTGTGTTTCCTTATTTTATACAAATTGTTAAACATTAAGTATCCCGTTCCAACCCGAGTTCCCCTATTTGAATACGCGTACCTGTACCAGTTTCTTTGGCGCTTCAGTGTAGATTCAATCATTAAAAAGTTCTGTTGGTTACTTGGCAGGCATGAATATGTGTTGTAAAGCTATATGTTAGATAGTAATGCACAACAAGCACGACTCAGTTATTTGCAGATATAATTAACTATTTTGTTTGGAAAATTGAACGGTAATCAAGTAAGTATAAGCTACCAGTGGGAGGCAAACAGCGAGTACACACATCAAAAATGGAGGAGATACCGAGAGACAGGAATTGTCTATGACATGCCTCGCTCAGGCCGCCCAAGGGCTACTACTGCAGTGGGTGACCGCTACCTATGGCTCAGAGGAACCCTGACAGCAACGCCACCATGTTGAATAATGCTTTTTGTGCAGCCACGGGACGTCGTGTTATGACTCTAACTGTGTGCAGCAGGCTGCATGATGCGCAACTTCACTCCTGATGTCCATGGCGAGGTCCACCTTTGCAAACACGACACCATGCAGTGCAGTACAGATGGGCCCAACAACATGCCAAATGGGCCACCTAGGATTGGCATCACGTTCTCTTCACTGATGAGTGTTGCCTGTGCCTTCAACCAGACAGTTGTCAGAGACGTGTTTGGAGGCAATCTGGTCAGGCTGAACGCCTTAGACATACTGTCCAGAGAGTGCAGCAAGGTGGAGGTTCCGTGCTGTTTTGGGTTGGCATTATGTAGGGCCGACATACACCACTGGTGGTCATGGAAGGCGCTGTAACGGCTGTATGATACGTGAATGACATCCTCCGACCAACAGTGCAACCATATCGGCAGCATATTGGCGAGGCATTTGCCTTCATGGACGACAATTCGCGCCCCCATCGTGCACATCTTGTGAATGACTTCCTTCAGGATAACGACATCGCTTGACTAGAGTGGCCAGCATGTTCTGCAGACATGAACCCTATCGAACTTTCCTGAGACAGATTTAAAAGGGCTATTTATGGACGACGTGAGCCACCAACCACTCTGAGGGATCCACGCCGAATCGCCATTGAGGAGTGGGACAGGCTGGACCAACAGTGCGTTGAAACTTGTGGATAGTGTGCCACGACGAATACAAGCATGCATCAATGCAAGAGGACATGCTACTGGGTATTAGAGGTACCGGTGTGTACAGCAATCTGGACCACCACCTCTAAAGGTCTCGCTGTATGGTGGTACAACATGCAATGTTTGGTTTTCATGAGCAATAAAAAGGGGGGAAATGGTGTTTATGTTGATCTCTATTCCAGTTTTCTGTACAGTTCCGGAACTCTAGAAACCGAGGTTATGTAAAACTGTTTTGATGTGTGTATTTAGTGTAACTGTAAATGTGGCAGCTCTTTCCAAAGTAGGAACTTTCTTTTTCCTGCTGTAGGTATAAATATAACTGTGCAGTATATAGGTAGTATATTAATGTTAATACAGATTGTCTACAATTTGCTTGTTGTTACGGTAGATCTTGACTCAGTCCACATCCCTGTGTGTTCTCAATCTACAATGTAATTTCGTTATAGATCAAATTTTGTGCTTTTCATTAGCAGCAAAATTAATTACCTTCATATATGCCCGGAGAAGTCTTCTTTTAACCCTACACACTTCACAAATAAATGAAAACCGCAATTATGAAAGGGAACTATTTCAAAGTCCTTGCAGAGGTTTTTCCATTAGTTGAAAGTTAGGATGGATGCTGGTCCTTGGATGCAAAACTTGATGAATGACTAAGATTTGAAGACGGTATATTGTTAATATCCAGATCACTACACAAGTATAATCAACATTTTGTAATATATTACGCTTACTATCGTTTTCATTTTATTTTGGGTAAATACCTGACATTGTGCACATAAACGAATTTCCTTTTTTTACAGAAGCATATAACATTTCACACGTATTGTGGAATCGTTAGAAAATTAATGCTGCTTGCGAAATTGTTATTTTGTCTTCCACTCCTGTGGAAGTGGTGAACTACAAGAACTCACAGTGAAAATAAAAACGATTATTCACTAAACAACAGTTATTCTGTCACTTGTTAAAAATAATTGTGAATACGTTTCAACGCGACCACATGTAAAAGCAGTAACCTTTGCTTTGTTATCAGGAATTTCGGAAAAACTACGTTAACTGCACTACTACATGTGTAACAGTAGTACTACAGTTCGTTGAATTGTCAAAATCAGCGCTTGATTTCAGCTATAAATGGGAAAAACTATTCACACACCGCATAAAGACAGGAACTCGGCTTTCTGCCCTGGGTCACGTGACTTAGCTGTGGGTTAAAGCCTGAACACGTCAGAGATATGGACATGCGTGTTCTATGTTATATATGGTCTATGGGTAATACCATAGAACACCAATATAGGTAATACTACTATTGGCATCGTACAGTGAAGGTATTGATTGTTTCTTGTCGCTGGTGTTTACGACCAGAATCTCTTTGGATTTTCTGTCAGCTGTCGAGGCAGAGTTACGTTGTAGAAGCTATTAAACGCATCTCGCATTGAAGTCTGAAATAAGTTTCGAACTTCAGTAAAACATTACCAGTCTTGGGGCAGGTTGTACATTCTCCGATTAGGAGCCTGTTAAGCTCCATTCTCGAAATAGAGCGAGAAACGCGTCGTACACCCGGAATAACGCCTAACCAGAGAATAAACATGGGATAACTTAACCGGCGATTTCTGGTCGATTACCGAGCTTAACCGGGGAATATGTTTTCTAGATGGCAAGAATAGTAACACATGCAGACAGCGACGGCGAGATTTTGGATGAACCGTTCATGAGAATGAGGAAGAAGAAGAAAGTGAGACAACGCCGATTCCGAATTTAAATCTAAATTTCACTTATCAAAGGAAGCCGTGCTTCACCTTTTCAGTCTTGTGTGGGGCATATGACGGACTTCGTGAATTCCGTTGTGTTAGTTATATAAGTCCGGCACATTCAAATGGCGATTCGTGCCAAAATAATCTTGCTTATCTCCTGTGTGTTCCAACTGCTGCGTAATGGAAAGGACTGTTCCGTTTTATTTAGCATACAGTGCCATAATAGACTTAACCAAACTAAAAAACCATATCGTTTTGTGTAATATTTATATTAACAGGTTTTCCTGGCCGGCCTCGGTGGACGAGCGGTTCTAGGCGCTTCAGTCCGGAGCCGCGCGACTGCTATGGTCGCAGGTTCGAATCCTGCCTCGGGCATGGATGTGTGTGATGTCCCTAGCTTGGATAGGTTTAAGTAGTTCTAAGTTCTAGGGGACTGATGACATCAGATTTTAAGTTCCAGAGTGCTCAGAGCCATTTGATCCAATTTTGAAGTTTTTCCTGTTTTAGACAAAATATCGATTTTTCGCTTTGCTAAACGCTTTAGTAAAACAGTAGTGTCTGAATTTCACTCAGTCACATTATGTTAATAACAGAAAATATTGTACCACTCTGTTTTATGTTGGGAATGTCCCTTTTTGTATACACTACAGCAGTGTCAGAACAACTTTCTGCCTTTTAGTGAAAATATTAGGATCAGAGGCCCACTAATGCCTCAGAGCAACAACATTGTCTCCCACATATCGTTACTCACTGAAGCATGTGAACTATTTGTGCTTACTTAGACTAAGTTTAACACAGTAAGATTGAGACGAAAGTTTGCATTTTAGCTATAGAACATAGCTGTTGTGTTTCTCAGTTATTAGTATAATCCACATAAGCCCAACCATTTTATCATAAAATAGTAGCTATATATGTATGTTATAAAAGCAGAAGAGGGATCTGATTATTGAATATGCACAGTTGTGGCATGTGGAAGGAATGCCTGGAATGTTATGGTTTTAACTTTCCTTGAATATCAAGTTATTTTCAGTGTCATTCCTTGTGTCAAACTGTAGCTAGATGAAAGGAACTTACACTGAAATGTCTTATATTGTACTTGTGTGAAGTGCCACTTTTCTGAAATAGGTGGCTTATTATGATTGTTTAATATAATAAAAAGTCTGATAATACACCAATGTCCTGAGTTCATTCAGCCACAGCTGCAGCAGAAAATATTATTCACTCTAATCTCCTAATGGGACAACAATTTTCCATATTTTAGTGAATGTTTCAGAGCAACAAAATTGTCCACCAGGTAGCATCACTTCCATAGAAATGTAAATTATTTGTGTTTACTCCTGCTATATTTTAACACAGTAAAATTAACAGAGAAGTCATTTATTTTTTTAAGAAAGCAATAGCAGATAACTATTGTATTTCTCAGTTACTAATATTATCCACATAACCACATTCATATTTATCATAAAGTAAAACTGTTACCTTTGTGTTATAAGAACATAGGTACTTGTCATTCAGCTAACAGGAATTTTTGGTTTTTGAATCTACATAGTCATAACAGTGGAAGGATTGGCTGGCAAGTTATGTTTTTAAATTTCTCTTGCACTGTCTCATGTCGTTCTTTTCTTAATTTCAGAAATGATCCTGTTCCACCAATGAACAAGCGACCAAGGACGGTCAAATATTTTGCCTCTGGTGATATCCTTCTGTCCTGTGGAGACTTCATTGGTATTGTTAAGGGAACAGCCAGCACGATTATTAAAAGGATGTGTATGACACTGGACAACATGTACAAGAGACAGTTTTTTTTAATTACTTTGGTTCTCTGATGTAATTAAATGACAATAAAATAAACAAATGTATATTAATTAATATATTTTATCCTGAAATCGTTTGTTTTAAATTTTATTTTCTGGTCCTAATTTTGAGCTTTATGCTCTTTTTGAACCAATACAGTTGTTCCTTCCTTCTTTGATTCTAGTCAAGCTACTTTTGAAGCAGCACCACCTGCAACTCCGCTAATTCTTTTACATTTGACAAAAGGTATTTTCGTTCCGAAAATAAAACTGACAGTTCTAAGCTGAGATGCCTGTAGAAAAGAAGGAAGAACAGTGTGAAAGTGTCATGCATCAAGTAACTTCCCCTTCCCTCCTTGAATACATGTAGCTGCTAGAGATGATTGCACAAGTCAAAATTATATGAAATATTTACTGTTCCTCAAATATTTAGGATTATAAAAAAATAATGGTTGCTTATTGTAAATGTTGCCACCTTGTTCTTCACATAGAAGTCTCAATATAATTAGTAATCACATCATAGAAACAGGATTTATATATGCCCAAGAATTGCAAAATTGGATGCACAAATAGTGTTCAATAATTCATCAAGGGTATTTTCTGTAGAACACTCATTGTCACTGTAATGAATTAATCGTTCTAAGACGTAAACACAGCAACTAGCTAGCTAGCCAGTAACACTTCTCAGAGTTTTCAATGAAATCAGTCCCCATGATATCTGTGTTGTCACAGTTTGTTGGAAAGACTGAAAAGACCAACTATTTCACAGAGCAGACCGAATTTCACAGTTGCTTCTATATTATGTGTCTACTTACAGTTAACTATCTACCATACAACTACATTTGATGGAATTCTATCGCGTGTAGAAATGTTGCATCTGAATAGAACTGTGGCGTCCTTCTGTTGCCAACTATATCAAATTATGTCTCTAATTGTACACAGTTTTGAACTTATGTTCCGCGTGTGTGGTGCCACCAATCTGTTGCCTCCCCTACCTTTTACGAGTATTATAGTTACGTGTTTCTTTCTTCAAGATAAAAAGAATCGTTCGTCTGTTGCAGCTGCTCTGTCGATCTATGTTAAGTTTTTTGTGAATGGAAAATGTTGCATACTTTTTCCGTTCTTTATTCGGAAATCTAGAAAGATCTGTTATTATTCATACAAGAAATACCTGATCCTTTAACTAATTGCAAGATAGATGTTACATTGTTACACGTATTAGTACCCTACTTATAAAGTTAGATATTTTGCACTAATATTTTCACTGAATGAGAATGAAGCAGTTTTCGTGTTTTCTACTACACTCTAGAACTCATTTTACAGTATCTACTAGCCCCAAAGTATCCTGAAGCGAATAGTTTTGCGATCTGGAACGCTTATCACTCATATTTGACACACTATTTCTGCAGACGACGACTAAGAAATGATGAAATGACGTAAGCGAAAATACCCAGGCTACTCTTCAGTTGTTGCCAACTTGACTGGACATCAACACTATTCGGGGAATAACTAACTGGGGAATAAAATGGCGTCATTCAACGCGCATACCAAGTTAACCCTTGGAGATTTTTGTGTTCTTTTAAATTTTGCATGCTTTTTTTCGTTCCTTCAGTAACAGGGTTCTGACCTGTTTTGTGTACCATGGAGATTCAGATTAAAGACACTGTCGTGGTTTTTCTGATATTCTACACTGTATTATAAATCAAACACAACATTATATTGTTGAACTTCTGATGCGTATTATTAATCGTTCCTTTTCCAAATGTACATACCCAAATCTTCTAAAGCTTGCGAAAGTGATCCTCATGCACAAATAGGAAGCCACAGGCAATGTTAACAATTACAGATCAGTAGCTCAGCTTAGTGGCTTCACAAAGCTTTTGAGAAGCTCTTTGCTATAGTTTATTAACAATAGTTCTTACAGCTAAACTATCGTCAATGTGTTATATGCTGTGGATATGAAACACATGCTGTAACAGAGAAACAGTAGTACAAGTGTTTTATGCACATTTCCAGTCATCAATCATATATGAAGTAATACTCTGGAGAAATTGTCCTTGTAGTCAAATTGTATTTAAAACCCCAAAACAAGTCATCATAATCATTTGCAGCATAAAAAGACAAGATTCATATTTTCTTTCCGCTACTGAACCTCCAATGCCTGAACAACGAAATAACACTCTTTACAAGTGTACATTTGTGAACCTCAAATGTATACACCAAGACAGTTCTGTGCACAGTTATAGAACAAGGAACTGCAATTAAATTTATGTATCCTATGTCACAACATTGATGTATAAGAAACGTGGCCATTATGGAACATAATTATCTAATCATCTTCGTAACAACATGAGCTGAGGTCATTTCTGATGGAACCGAGTTCATTCTGTTCCAGAATGAAGTGGACTTTTGTAACATAAAATTACCAGGCATATTTTAGCAATGATGTGTGTGATGAACTGTATGTATGATGTTGTATTAACATAATCATGGGTATTTGCAATCAAACTTGCACATGCCCATCACTTGTGGTAAATTCTATTCATATTTTTATAAATGTGTACTCTTCATATCCTCAGTACTTTCCATTGACTTGCCCTATGTCTGTACAAAATGTCACACGACCAAAAAGAGGAGTGTGTATAATTCTCCATATAAATCTGGAGAATATCCATTGGGAAAATAATTATGTACTGAGGCACTTTTATTAAAAACATAGACTGGTGTGGTACACTAAGCCAGCAGTAGAAGAGCACTATTTGAAAGAGACGTATAAAACCAGGAGGGGGAAGGCAATTACTTCAGTGTGGTCGAAATAAAACTGTTCTGAGATGAGCAGTTTGTAATAACAGTGTTATAACTTATTCACACCATTAACAGTGGCAAGTTCTGTAAAGTGTAGTTCAAGAATCAAGAATTTTATTCACCGTAGATCATTTTACAATGATATTGGCTTTGTCATACAAGATGTACTAGTACATACAGAATAATAAAATAAACTTCTGTCAATACATTATAGAATACATTTGAAGCATGGCAGTGTACCAAATTACAAAGGATAGCTTTTAAAAGTTAACGCAACAAGCTATCTTATAATCTAATATAATATGGTATTTTATTGTTTATAGTATAAACTTTGTAATTACACACGATTAACCACAGCACAAAATAATATGTTTAACTACAGACAACTTTTAAATGCTTATATTCTACTCAGGCATCTCAAAGAATTCTTTAATGCCATAGAATGGATGATCTGACAGCCAGCTGTACCACTTAATTTTAAAAGAATTTGTATCCATAGACTGAACATGAACTGGCAGTTTATTGAACATTTTGAGTGGGTTAACGTTGTGGGAATTTCCTGTTCTCGCTAATCTGTGGCACGGTATGTCTAAATTACCGTTAGCCCTGGTGTTGTGTTCGTGTATTTCCCTTCTGACAATAAATTCTGAAATATTATTTTTAATATAGATTTATAATTGTAAGTATTCTGAGTCTGGAAAAAAGAGGACGACAGTGCTCCCTATGACCTCTTTTACGTAATATACGTATGACTTTTTTTTTTGTAATTTCAATACGTTTTTGATGTGAGGGGAGTGCCCCCATATAATCAGACCATAAGAAATATGTGACTGGAATAGCCCAAAGTATGTCACCCTGAGGTACTCCAAGCTCACTACCTCCCTTAATTTCAAGAGAAGGTATGCCACCCGAGATATTTTTTCACATACATGATTGACATGTTCCTCCCAATATAGTTTTGAGTCAATGTGAATACCTAAGAGTTTTACTGACTTATTGCCTACTTCATTTGATGTTCCCATTAAAAGTTGTTGTGTTTTGTCAGGGTTGCATAAGAGCTTATTGGCTGCAAACCAGTCCAGGGCCTTATCTAGTGTTTTTTTTTTTTTTTTTTTGTTAGGTTATTCAGATCTAAAATGTTCTGATGTGTGTGTGGTAAGTAGTGTTGTATCGTCAGTATAACACACAACAGGGTGAGCTATATTTTTAGGTAAATCATTAATAACGACAATGAAGAAGAAGGGTCCAAGGATAGACCCTTGTGGTACACCTGTGCTGATTTGCATGATGGAAGAATTTAAATTTCTGACTGAAACGAATTGTTTTCGGTTACTTAAATAAGAATTTATCACAGATAAAGTGCTTCCTCTCACCCCATAAAACTCTAGTTTCCCCAGTAGTGTGTCAACAGGAATGCAATCGAAAGCTTTGCTTAGGCCACATAATACCAGTGATACCATGTCATTATTTTCAAAAGCTGTTAAGGTTTGGTCAATGATTTCCAAGATGGCCCCTGTTGTGTTCTTCCCCTTTCGATACCTTGAGTGGATCCGGAAACACTCCAAATTCTACACATTTATTAAAAATATAAGCTAATGGTTTGGCGATTGAGTGTATTGTCTTTTTAATTATGTTATTTGATAACCAATAACAGTCCATACTTTTAGAACCTGAAAATTTGGATACAGCTTTTATAACATCAGCAGGTGTGACAGCCCTCCATTTAAATGCCAGGTTAACAGGCAGTGGTGTTCCAACAAGGTTCATTGCAGATGAATTTGTTGCTTTGATACTGTTACTTATTTCTTTAACTGAGTTTAAAAAGTACTCATTTAATTCTTCAGGATCAAGCAGAGCTGTTTCTGTGCATTTCGGTGTATTCTCTTGTTTTATTATTTGCCAGGCTGCATTGCATTTATTGGGAGCTCTTTCTATATAGTTCTCCACTGCTTGCTTTTTTGCCAGAAGAAGTTTAGCTTTATAGTATTTTTTGCATTTCAGATATGACCTATGAATGTTCACACTCTGTTCTGCCCCTTAGTCAGAGGCTTGTTTATGCATCTGGTACAGCATATGCAAGTTTCCTCTAATTTCTATTAGCTCTTGTGTGAACCAGTTCAGACTTTTCTTTTTCATTTCATTTGGATATCTAATTTTTTTTACTGGTGAGCAAGAATACCATAAATCTGTGTACTTTTTAAAGAAGTTATCAAAGCTAATTTCAGCTTCCCTTTTTCCAGATTGACAATTATATATAAAGTCCCAATCTGCGCTTCCTAATCTATCAACAAACATATTTATGTACTCTTCCTTCTGTCTTCGTACCACTACTACTTTAGATTCTTCAGTTTTAACTGGCTGCCTCTTACAGAGTGTAAGGAGTAGTGGCTCATGATCTGCAAGTCCACTTACTATAAGTCTAACTGTAAAATCCTCCCTATGGAAATTCACAATAATATTGTCTATACAGGCATTCTTACGTGTGGCACAGTTATTTGTACAATAGAGGTCTAATGATCTTAGCATATTCAAAAATGTCCTAGCAACTGGTCTCTGTGTGTTTACCATTTCTATGTTGAAATCACCACATATAGCAATTCTCGTTTTACTCTTCAATATTTTTTAAATTATTAATTCACATTTTTCGATAAACAAATTTACATCACCATCTGGCGACCTATATAGACTAACTACCACTATGCCAATGTATTTCATTTCATCCTCAGGTTTTATTTTGGCCACCTTTTATCTCCTCATACATTATGTTGTTCAAACATTTTATGAGCCCATCCATCAAGCAGTTCTGCATAAGGCAGGGGCACAATGTGCCAAAATGATCAGATCTTTCTTTGCATATATATGTTTTGATCTAACTTAAGCTGTACTGTACAAAACTAATAAGTGCCTATCAGTTGCATTCTTAAAAGCAACTACTCTTTGATCACAAAACCAGTTACTGGAAGTTTTTCACTGCATATTTAATTTTACTGGCCAGCAACTTTTGCACATAGACACTACAAAACAACACAGTGCCAAAGAGCTATATGTTACCTAATCTACCATTTCAGTATGATAAAGCAATATACTACAGTTTTTGTCCACAACTTCCAGTATGCAGTTAACATGTTTGCTTTTGGATCATTTTGACAGAGTATTTTGTACAAGTGTCCAGCACCTGGAGACATGATACATTTTTGAAAAATAATTTTTCTCTTCTTCATTGAGACATCATAGCTAGCTTGAATTCTGGGCTGCTGCCCACTGTTTCATACCTTCATCGATTGATGCTAATGTGTTAAGAGTCCTCACAGTGATAGATGCTGAACAAGGAACACCTTTGGTGAACTTTCCTCCCACTGTCTCAGCCAGTGGTATGGGCTAAGTGGAGTCACATGGTGCCTCGGGTGCAGACACACAAGAGACTGCATGGTGTCACATCATCTCTCTTGCCAAGTGTTAGATTTCCATGAGCAAAACTTCAGGTTTCTGTGGCCACCTCTCACTTTCTTTTAGGCTCCAATGTATACTCTCTTTCAGAAATAAACCTCTTTACGTATCAGTTTTTCGGCAGATAATATTTTGTCATTTATTCACCCACGTTAATTCAGATGCCAGGTCCCTCATCTCTCATGCTTCCGTGTACAATTCTGTTGTCAGATAAGTGAGATGTGTCTCAGCATCCACTGTGGAATAGTTGTCCAAAGTGTTGCCAGTATCTCATATGTTAGCAATGGGCAACTGCTGGGCACATCTTTTAGTGTGGCCTGTGGCCACCTCTGGTTTGAATTAAGCCAGTGCTGTGAAGCACACAGATTCTGTCCTCACTATGCCACACACATCCTGCATTGCACCTCTTGTGCATGTTTGTGCACACGGATACACTGTCTTGCCATGTGTGAGTCATCTGCGTCGCACTGCTTCCATTATAGCTCTCAGCTGCACTGAATTCTAGCCAGCTAACACACAGCCACAGCCTATGTCCAATTCAAGTCTCTGCTACTCAAACTTGGCCTGCATTTGGTGTCCTTACTGCCTGTTTTTACCATCGACATGAGGGCCCTGGGATCAACACCTGTGTAGTCCTCACTTCAAACCATCCCCATGCTGCCACTATCCCATGGGCCATGATGTCTGTGGCATCATGATGCACCGCCACCATCATCTTCATGTGATGTCATTAATGTAAGTGTTGCTCGCCTGTACGTTTGTATCCTGTCACTGACCTACCAGTGAAAGTATGTGCCGACCAGCAGCCTGAAGGAGTAGAGAATCATAGCCTTGTATGGTTTGCTTTATTTTCTATGCTATTTTGGTTCATAATTGTTACTGTAGGCTCCTCATTTGCTATAACCGCGCCTCCAAAAACACAACACTGGGGTAAGAATGCCTCAGGCAACAAGGATGAAAACCTTATTGATTCCTTACAGTGAAGCAAAGACTTAATGATGCCATGGTCAAAATACAGATTTGAAAGAGAAAAATGCTAGCCTATCATCCCGACAAGCTCCACCAAAGGTAGATTTCGGTGTTCAAGCTACCCTTGGTAAAGCTAGAGGAGTTGAAACTAGCTCAGCTACTGCCTCACCCAAACCATCTACTATTATCAGTAGTTTTTCTGCAGTCAGTTCTATTCCCTCCTTCTTGGGGAAATCCATAGATAGTGTGGAAACCTTTTTGCAAAATGTTCACAATTTGGGCCATGTTTGCAGTTGGCCTGACACTTTTCTGTTGAATGCGGCACGATTTAACTTAATCGGAGGTGCACGCATGTATGTGGAGTTGGTTGACACCTTAAAATGTGCTGAGAGATATGGATCCCTGGCAAAAGGTTTAGAATATCAGCATTCCAACAAGTGTGGCATTTGTTAATGCTCTGACAAACTGTCCACCCTCAGGCAATGGTCTGGGGAAGATTTCAAACAATTTACATATTGCATAAGAACAGTCTTGTGCAAAACTTATACCCTTGGTCGGGATATGACCCACAGTCATGTACTCCTTGCAGGGACTGAGGCACATGCAACTGGTGTTTTCATGCACACTATTAATTTGCAAATTGGCAGAGAGGTTAAGATTGTGTCCCTGATTTCACTCCATGAAATAGTCCACCTGATACAATTATGTGAAGAAGCTAGATGCTTTGTTACCAACCTCATGTGTAACTGTGAGTTGTGCCATGTGTTTACTAATGGATCAGTCCGTGGCTGAGAAAGTGTGCTTGTCACATGACTGACACCTGTTTAATAACACCTCATTGTCCTAATTGTGAAGATTTGGGCATTTAAGAATACACTGCCCACAGAACCAAACAGATCATTCTGTCATCATGTGCATTCTAATCAGGGAAACAGTATGAGTGCAGGCCCTACCACACAATACCACCCCAAGCAAATTCAATTAACCCCATAAATTATCGAAGTTTGAAGGAGGTAGCAAACATGATTGTGAGGGGGGAAATTTGAGGAAAATCAACCCGAATTTTAGTGGACACGAATGCCCAGATAAATTTAGCATTTCTTTCTCCTGGTGATAAGCAGCCATTAAAACTGTCCCAGTGATGTATTAATGGTTTGGTTACTGAAGTTATAAATTCTGAAGTTGCAAGTTCAGTTATGTTAAAAATCAATAACACCACTTATGAATTTGAGATGGTAGCCGGGAATCAGAGAAGGCCTAACTTTGGCATCATATTGAGAAACGATTTTCCATGTCAGTATCAGGGTGTGATTGACTTCTGGGCACACACTATCAAATTTGATGAAGCAGTTCACCAACTTGGCAGTGACAGTATCCGAGGAAGGGGCTCATTCCCTGAAATTCCGATACACCACATATCTTTGTGTTTAAAGAATCCACCAATGTAATGATAACTGGCAACACCAGAAACATTCTCTGGCTGACTGTCAAAATGCAGAAACCTAAGGGGATAGTCGTTTTGACTGACCACTCACTCAGAATTATGTCCTTGATAGAACACAAAGACATGTGAAATGAAACCAGTGCAGAGCAGAAACTGTGGGAGAGAAAATTCTATCCTGTGTGTTCAGATAATTTTGAAATCCAAGATGTGACAATACCAAGGGGAACTATACTAGCCAGTATGCAAGAAGTAACAGAGAATGAGAAGTCCATTGCCAAAAAGAGGGTTAAGGACAAAGGAAAATTATCAGCAGTTTGAGTAGTCTACACAATCACATCACCTCTGAAGCAACAGTTACAGAATAAGATGTCCCATTTAACTGACCATGAGCAAAGTTTATTATACCCAGTTTTAGAGAAGTATCTGTGGGTTTTTGAAGAGAAGCAATACTTGCCGGATACTGATCGTGTACAGCTCGATTTTGAACCGGAAATGCAAGGCCTATTTCCCATAAACTGTACCAAACTTCATGTAAGCTTCAGTCTGTTTTGGAAGAAACAATCCAACAAGTTGATGCCAGAATTATTCAACCATCAGCCAGTTCCTGCTTGAGCCCGAATTTCATTGTCATGAAAAAATCTATCAGTGGCGAGAAGACTTACTACCTTTGTATGAACATGAGAAATAAATAAGGTCACCAGCCCTGATAGCCATCCCTTTCCACATATTCATGAAACATTGAACCAGTTACGAAGTTTTTCACTACATTTGACCTGTGCTTGTGCTACTATCAGATCCCGATGGCCCCTCAGGACTGACCCAAACTAGCTTTTGTTTTATCTCTTGGCTTGTACCAGTTTTTGCAGATGCCTTCTGGCCTAAGAAATGTACCCATGACATTTCAAAGGTTTACTGATTTGTTATTAAGAGGTCTGAAACCCACTATCTGTCTGGTCTATCTGAATGATGTAATCATTTTCTCTTGGACTATCTAAGAACGTAAAGAATGATTGAAAAATGTATTGGTGAGGTTACAGAATGCCCATCTAAGTTCGAAATTGCAAGATATTTTTTTGCAGAGTTGCGAGTGCAGTACTTGGGACATATTATCAGATCTGATGGGATAAAACCGAACCTGTGATTGATGAAAGCTATGGATAACTTCCCTGTCCCAACCAGTATAAAGATATTATGAAGCTTTCTGGGGTTAAGTAATTACTATCATCATTTCATTAGGCCACTCTGACTAAACCTTTAACCAAGTTATTAAAGAAAGGAGTAACTTTTGAATCGTCCACAGAATATGAAACTGTCATGCAGAAAGTTAAAGAAGATTTGATGAGTTCATCTCTGTTGATATATCCTGACATCGAAAAAAAACATTTATACTCTCCTGTGATGCCTTGGACTTTGCTCTTGGTGTTGTATGTTTGTGTTTTGCTCAGTGGTCATAGGTGATGCAGTAACATATTCCATTGCTCTCCTTAACAAATGCATACAAACCATTTGAAACTGTAGCCCTTGATGTAATTCAACCTTTTTCCCAAAGTCAAAGCAAGAGAATAAGTACATCCTCTCAATAAATTACCAGTTTTACTGATACATAATATTAATGTCAATTGCTGGTATGATGGCTGAAACCATGGCTAAAGCATTTATAAATCACCTGGTGCTACTATTTGGCAACCCTGATGCTATACTAACTGATCAGGAACAAATTTTATGTCCTCATTATTTGTACAAGTATTCAAACTGCTTACAATTAAAAAGTACAGAACTACCTGCTTTCATCCAAATTATAATGTCCACGTTGAATGCATGCATAAGATTGTTAAATGAATGTTACTCTATTATGCCTCCTCATGAACCATAGACCTTGCCGTTGGTGGGGAGGCTTGTGTGCCTCAGCGATACAGATAGCCGTACCATAGGTGCAACCACAACGGAGGGGTATCTGTTGAGAGGCCAGATAAACGTGTGGTTCCTGAAGAGGGCTAGCAGCCTTTTCAGTAGTTGCATGGCCAACAGTCTGGATGATTGACTGATCTGGCCTTCTAACACTAACCAAAACGGCCTTGCTGTGCTGGTACTGCGAACGGCTGAAAGCAAGGGGAAACTACGGCCATAATTTTTCCCGATGGCATGCAGCTTTACTGTATGGATAAATGATGATGGCGTCCTCTTGGGTAAAATATTCCGGAGATAAAATAGTCCCCCATTCAGATCTCTGGGCGGGGACTACTCAGGAGGACGTCGTTATCAGGAGAAAGAAAACTGGCGTTCTACGGATCAGAGCGTGGAATGTCAGATCCCTTAATAGGGCAGGTAGGTTAGAAAATTTAAAAAGGGAAATGGATAGGTTAAACTTAGATATAGTGGGAATTAGTGAAGTTCGGTGGCAGGCGGAACAAGACTTTTGGTCAGGTGAATACAGGGTTATAAATACAAAATTAAATAGCGGTAACGCGGGAGTAGGTTTAATAATGAATAAAGTAATAGGAATGTGGGTAAGCTACTACAAACAGCACAGCGAACGCATTGTTGTAGCCAAGATAGACACGAAGCCCACGCCTATGACAGTAGTACAAGTCTATATGCCAACTAGCTCTGAAGATGATGAAAAAATGTATGCTGAAATAAAAGAAATTATACAGATAGTGAAGGGGGACGAAAATTTAATAGTCATGGGTGACTGGAATTTGATAGTAGGAGAAGGGAGAGAAGGAAACGTAGTAGGTGAATATGGATTGGGGGAGAGAAATGAAAGAGGAAGCCGCCTGGTGGAATTTTGCACAGAGCATAACTTAATCATAGCTAACACTTGGTTCAAGAATCATAAAAGAAGGTTGTATACATGGAAGAAGCCTGGAGATACTGACAGGTTTCAGATAGATTATATACTGGTAAGACAGAGATTTAGGAACCAGGTTTTAAATTGTAAGACATTTCCAGGGGCAGATGTTGACTCTGGCCACAATCTGTTGGTTATGAACTGTAGATTAAAACTGAAGAAACTACAAAAAGGTGGGAATTTAAGGAGATGGGACCTGGATAAACTGACTAAACCAGAGGTTGTACAGAGTTTCAGGGAGAGCATAAGGGAACAATTGACAAGACTGGGGCAAAGAAATACAGTAGAAGAAGAATGTGTAGCTTTGAGGGATGAAGCAGTGAAGGCAGTAGAGGATCAAGTAGGTAAAAAGACGAGGGCTAATAGAAATGTTGGGTGACAGAAGAAACATTGAATTTAATTGACGAAAGGAGAAAATATAAAAATGCAGTAAATGAAGCAGGCAAAAAGGAAAACAAACCTCTCAAAAATGAGATCAACAGGAAGTGGAAAATGGCTAAGCAGGCATGTCTAAAGGACAAATGTAAGGATGTAAAGGCTTATCTCACTAGAGGTAAGATAGATATTGCCTACAGGAAAATTAAAGAGACCTTTGGAGAAAAGAGAACGACTTGTATGAATATCAAGAGCTCAGATGGAAACCCAGTTCTAAGCAAAGAAGGGAAAGCAGAAAGGTGGAAGGAGTATGTAGAGGGTCTATACAAGGGTGATGTACTTGAGGACAATATTATGGACATGGAAGAGGATGTAGATGAAGATGAAATGGGAGATATGATACTGCGTGAAGAGTTTGACAGA
Organism: Schistocerca piceifrons; assembly: GCF_021461385.2. Classification (NCBI taxonomy): domain Eukaryota; kingdom Metazoa; phylum Arthropoda; class Insecta; order Orthoptera; family Acrididae; genus Schistocerca; species Schistocerca piceifrons. The sequence goes on from NC_060149.1 coordinate 509,363,298, forward strand.
GCACTGAAAGACCTGAGTCGAAACAAGGCCCCGGGAGTAGACAACATTCCATTAGAACTACTGACAGCCTTGGGAGAACCAGTCCTGACAAAACTCTACCATCTGGTGAGCAAAATGTATGAGACAGGCGAAATACCCTCAGACTTCAAGAAGAATATAATAATTCCAATCCCAAAGAAATCAGGCGTTGACAGATGTGAAAATTACCGAACTATCAGTTTAGTAAGTCACGGCTGCAAAATACTAACACGAATTCTTTACAGATGAATGGAAAAACTGGTAGAAGCCGACCTTGGGGAAGATCAGTTTGGATTCTGTAGAAATATGGGAACACGTGAGGCAATACTGACTCTATGACTTATTTTAGAAGTTAGATTAAGAAAAAGCAAACCTATGTTTCTAGCATTTGTAGACTTAGAGAAAGCTTTTGACAATGTTGACTGGAATACTCTCTTTCAAATTCTGAAGGTGGCAGGAGTAAAAAGGCTATTTACAATTTGTACAGAAACCAGATGGCAGTTATAAGAGTCGAGGGGCATGAAAGGGAAGCAGTGGTTGGGAAGGGAGTGAGACAGGGTTGTAGCCTCTCCCCGATGTTGTTCAATCTGTATATTGAGCAAGCAGTAAAGGAAACAAAAGAAAAATTCAGAGTAGGTATTAAAATCCATGGAGAAGAAATAAAAACTTTAAGGTTTGCCGATGACATTGTAATTCTGTCAGAGACAGAAAAGAACTTGGAAGAGCAGTTGGACGGAATGGACAGTGTCTTAAAAGGAGGATATAAGATGAACATCGACAAAAGCAGAAGGAGGATAATGGAATGTTGTCGAATTAAGTCGGGTGATGCTGAGGGAATTAGATTAGGAAATGAGACACTTAAAGTAGTAAAGGACTTTTGCTATCTGGGGAGCAAAATAACTGATGATGGTCGAAGTAGAGAGGATATAAAATGTAGATTTTCAATGGCAAGGAAATCGTTTCTGAAGAAGAGAAATTTGTTAACATCGAGTATAGATTTAAGTGTCAGGAAGTCGTTTCTGAAAGTATTTGTATGGAGTGTAGCCATGTATGGAAGTGAAACATGGACGATAAATAGTTTGGACAAGAAGAGAATAGAAGCTTTCGAAATGTGGTGCTACAGAAGAATGCTGAAGATTAGATGAGTAGATCACATAACTAATGAAGAGGTACTAAATAGGATTGGGGAGAATAGGAGTTTGTGGCACAACTTGACTAGAAGAAGGGATCGGTTGGTAGGACATGTTCTGAGGCATCAAGGGATCACAAATTTAGTATTGGAGGGCAGTGTGGAGGGTAAAAATCGTAGAGGGAGACCAAGAGATGAATACACTAAGCAGATTCAGAAGGATGTAGGCTGCAGTACATACTGGGAGATGAAGCAGCTTGCACAGGATAGAGCAGCGTGGAGAGCTGCATCAAACCAGTCTCAGGACTGAAGACCACAACAACAACAAACTCTATTATGTCAGTCAAACACACTCCAGCTGGACAGATACATTCCTTTCATACAATCAGTTTAAAACAGCAGAATTCATGAGTCAACAGGGTACACCCTGCTCAAGGTAGTTTATGGTCATCCCATGTGCCCTACCTTCAAGATAGATAAGCTACCACTGTGTAAACTCAAAAGAAGTGAGGAGCTTAGCACACAGATTTAAAGGAATCTAGTGTCAAGTCCAACATAACAATATGAAGGCAACAGCCAAGCCAGTGCAGAGGAAAAATAAAAGAGCAGTACTGCCTCTGTATCAGTCGTGCAACTGGGTGTTATTACAAAAACCTACAGTTAAGAAAGGCAAAACTAAAAAGTTCATTCCACCTTTAGAAAGGCCCTTATCAAATCATATTTTTGACTTACTCTGTCAACACAGAAATACACGTACTAGATGGTCCTGTGATAATTCACTTTGATACGTTAAAACCTTATTGAAGGGGTGGTGTAGCACCTCAGTCTACTCCTCTGATAGATCAGCATAGACACAAGCCACTGGCTGTTAGGACAGTGGCACAGAAGAAGAAACCAGTTCCACCATCACAGGCATGGCCTAGATATCCTCTCTGTTCTTGGCACCATTAGGTGCCACTGTCACATGATCAGGAGTAACATGTTACCAATGCAGCTACAATTATCACACAGAATCAAGGTCCTCCAGGAACTCACAAATGGTGAGGTGTGTCGAGTGAACACAGAGATTCCCAGCCAATTATGACAGTTCTTCCTAGTGCACTATTCTGTTTTAACCTACTCATACACTCTTATCTTATTCTGTTGGCATGGTTTTGGCACAGATTTACACTCTGGAGATATAGTTTCCTTGTTCTTTGGGACACAAAATAGATCAATCTCTCCATTCCCGTATTGGCAGCTATTTTACTAGCTGCCTGTGTATAACTACAATTATAATAGCCAAGTGACACCCTTAGCTGACTCAGATGAGCCTTGGTGGAATACCAATAATTTTAAACATATGTTTTGCACTGTCGAGAGTGATGGCCATGTAGACGAGTTTCCTACCTTTTTCCTCTTGGGAACATGTATCTCAATCAAATGCTTGCCTGCTGCATAGCATAGCACAACTTATTTGTAGCCTACAAGTCATTGCATGAATTTTGTTGTATGTATTTCGCTTTCAGCTTTTTATATGTTTGCATATGCAGAGAAAGTGAGAAGAGGTTACCTGCCCCTTATTCCAGTAGTGTCCTCTTCTGTAACTGATCCTCTTCTTGTAGTCCCTAACATCTTGTTGTAATCTCATACCTTACACATTTTCTTGAGATGAGTATTAGAACTTCCAAATGAAAGTCAGACAGACACAAATATAACATGCCAAATTTAATTATTTAATTGTAGTCCTTGAGCTCTACCTGGAGTGAAGTATTTAATTCCTTTTGACAATTATAACCAAGACATCTTTCACACTCCTTACACACACTTCTATTAACACTAAAGGAATGATCCTATCCACAGTTACACAAACACAGTAATTAGGTTCAGTGGACCTGAATAAACAGATTGCCCCATTCATTAAAAGTGTTTCCATACATGAAGTGGGTAAATTCCATGGTTTCCTTGTACATCATAACTTTCAGTCTCATTGGTGTTTACTGATACAGAGATTTTCAGCTGTTTTTAAGGTCTTGGGTGGCTTTATGAAGACATATACACTGTGTGTTGCTAAGTGTTACATGCTACAGTAGCAGCCATTGTTGAAGGTGGGGCTAATGCCCCTTGCCCCACTTCCCTCTCACCCCTTCACCCACTATGAGGAGGTAGAAGCAATGTATCTGTCACTTGCCAAGTTTGCTGCTACTGGCATGTGGCTGCTATAATTCCTTCACTTAAAGATTGACACATCAACAATATATTTTAGAGCTTTTTGTAACTACAATGTGTGCCATGTCGGGGTTTGTGACAATGTGTCTCATGAATAAGTATGGGCATTCTTTTCTTTGCTGCCATAATGATGCACTGTTTATGGTGTTGGCTGTTCATGGACAGGACTACTGGTCGCTCTTGAAAGTAACCTGCAAGGGGTAGTCAGGCACTGAAACACACTTTAACGAGCACGCCTCCCTGTGAACTCACATGTTGCCTTCACTATCATTCTCCTATTACATACTATTTAAGTTTCTACCTTCTATCGAGTGCATCATGTTAAAGTGTGGTATTGTATTTCTCTGTTTAACCACCATTGTTGGGTCGCCATCATTCCATATTCAGCTGTCCCAATAAGGGGTGTTATTTCAATGTGTAAAAGCAATCTCCTGCATACACTGCATCAAGCTGTAATCCTTGCGAAGTCAAATTTTTATCATTCCATAATGAAAAGGCTAAACTGCAATATGTGACACAAAAACTGATAAAATGTAAGCATACTTTAGTCAACACTAAGCAGCCTGAAACCCTCCATTATCTACAGGATGTAATTAACTTGGTTAATGATGTCAGTGAACAGGCATGCATCATTTCTGATGCCATTCCACCCCACCATATTGAGAAATCATGGTTTACAGCTTGAGGATCTGTATTTAAAACTGTGCTTGGGACCCCTGATTATGCTAACACCAAATGATGGAACACCACTATGCAACATGCCACTGCCCTTTCAAATAGTAATCATGACAAGCTCAACCACCAACATGTGTGATGCACACATCTAGAAGAGAATCTGCTTGCCTCCATTTAACACATTCAAACAATTATCACTGGGTTGATACAACAATATGAGATATTTAAAAATGTTGTTACCCCAGATCTCCTGTTGATACATGAGGATTTATCCAACCTCACTACTGTGCTAGCAGTGACACGAGACATACAAATGCTTCTCTAAAAGACTCGTGCAGCTCAGTTACATGTAAACACTTTGCATAGTATTATCCACCTATCCACCTAGGTTTACAACATAAACTCAGTTCCACCCTCCTGCCCATTGATTTGTTTATGCCTGTATTAACCGATGTCTCCCCTCACTTATGGTACCTTTAGAAATCATTTACTCTGTCTTATTATTACACTGCTGCAGATGTGCAAATAACCACCTTAATGACAGCCTCTTAGTGCAAATAAAACTACCTACACCTTCACCACCCGTGAATTTGAATATTACCAATTACACACATTCCCTGTTGTGTGGGAACCATTACCTCATATGTTAGCTGAGTTTACCAGATCTCCACACCTTCGAATTTGGATTACACTGCAATCACCCATATTCATCCCTGTCAGTAATAGCAGGCTGTACTCTGTACCCAAACTGTTAAGTATTATCCCAGTCTGCTGCAACCATACCCTGGTGCCTCAAACTTTTTATGTATCTGTAATCAACAATGTATTGCTATTCAGTAGCTCCCACTGTGACATTATCACTTCACCCTTTAAACTATCTACTCAGTTGGAATGCCGGTCGTTGTGGCCGAGCAGTTCTAGGTGCTTCAGTCTGGAACCGCGGTGCTGCTATAGTTGCAGGTTCGAATCCTGCCTCAGGCATGGATATGTGTGGTGTCCTTAGGTTAGTTAGGTTTAAGTAGTTCTAAGTCTAGGGGCTGATGATCTCAGATGTTAAGTCCCATAGTACTTAGAGCATTTCTTTTGTATCAACTGCACTAACCTTTAGCAGTGAATTCCCATAACATTTTGTTGCTGCCCACTTAACGTTATAGACGAGTACTTACCACAATCCTTGCAGAAGCTTATTCTGCAGGAAAAAGAACTAATTAGCATGAATTGTTCTATCAGATATTTTGAAGATTGGCACTGGCGGAAATATACATTGACTGTGACATTGCATAGCAGCATTTCTACTCCTTTATCCCTAGTGCTGCTTGGTGTTATCCTGTGGTTTTCATGCAGAAGATGTTTTTGTAAATATTTCTGGAAACCCCCTCAACTTTTTGTTCCTGAGTGCTAGTCACCAGGTAATTTCACAAGCCATTGAAGCAAGGATCCCCCACCCCCTTAGACATGTAAGGTTAGTTGTAAGGTTATTCATGATAAGTAATTTTCAAAGGGATTATTGAGTTCAATGCCAGCACTCTTGTACCTAATGAACAAAACTGAGTTTCATATTACTAGTGGTGAAACAAACTAATCTTTCTATCACTAGTGAGGTGTACCAACTGAAAGGAAAGAGCCCCTTACTACATTAACGCCTTTCTTATTATCCCAGAATGCATCACCAGGAACCACATCTCTGCAGCCATGTTGCATTTTGCAGTTGTACACCAAGGTCTACCCCATGCCACCACTGCTGTGTGGTCTCCACTGCCAACTACAATCCTCCACCTGCCACATTTGCACACCACACCTCTCTGTCACCAATCAGCCTACCGTTCAAGTGTGCCAAGCAAGACATTACAAAGACACATGGTATGAACATTCTTATTTTGTGGTAATGGAAAGACGACAAAGAGACAATTTATTGTGACTCTTATGTTGAACCCTACTTTATCACTGTAATACTTTAAGATTTAATATATGTCCATATTCTCTGCAATGCAATATCAAAATATTAAACCCTCTCTTAGTTTTTAGGGCCCTGTTTCAAGTTGATGATCCAATGGACTTAAAAGTTTTGGTCTATCTTTGAATTCCCATCAATATCTATAAATTTCTTACCATCGGAAGGGGGCAAAGATTTGTGGGTGTCCCCACCTGGGGAGGACAGATGTAATACATTTTCAAAAAATATTTTTTTTTCCTCTTTGCTGAGACATTATAAACAAGCTGGGATGCTGGGCACCCACTCACGGTCTCACATCTTCAGCGAGGGATGCTGACATGTTCTTACAATGATGGGTGCTGAACAAGGGACACCTTCAGTAAATTTTGTTCAACCTCCTCGGACAATGGGATGGCATAAGACATCACGTGGTGCCTCGGATGTAGACACACAAGGGGCTGCATGGAGACGCAGTTCTCTCTTGCCCATCGGTGCTTGCACCACTAACATGTTCCCTTTCTGCTCGCCCATGCCATGAGTTAGACTTCCATGAGCTATTCTTTGGGTTTCTGTGGTCATCTCTCCTCCTCTCAAGACACCAGTGTATACTCTCTTTCAGAAATAAACATCTTCAGGGACCAGTTTTTTGGCCGTTAACCTTTTGTTGTTCATTTCATTGCCATCATCCAGATACCTACTTCTTCACCTCTCATGCCACCTTGTACAATTCAATCCCTGATGACAAACATTGAACATACTAAAGAAATACAATATTACCATCCAATGTAGGTAAGAAACTATTAATTGAATAAAGTGAAAGAAGGAGCAGAGTATCAAACTGTTCAATAAAGCAAGTTTGTAAGACAAATCACCTAAACAGTGTCTCTTCTTGAAAGAGAGAAGTGAGAGGTATGAAGTTATAGTGGAGAGGTAAATATTTATCAAGTTAAACAGAAGACATACCTTATGGAAGGCAAATATACATTGATGGAAGAAAATTGCAGCAACAAGAAGGAGTTGGGTGAGATAAATGAAAGCTGGTAGGTGTGTTTTTTTACATCTGAAAAATGATATCTATTCAGATTGTGCAACAGTTGCACAAGAGTGGTGCTACTAGCGCCACTATGAGGATAACGCTGGCCCACATACCATTGTTGTACCCCAACACGCTCTACAAAGTGTCAACATGTTGCCTTGGGCTGCTCGATCACCAGATCTATCTCCAATTGAGCACATATGGGACAGCATTGGGCGACAACTCCAGCATCATCCACAAACAGCATTAACCATCCCTGAATTGACTGAACAAATGCAACAGGCATGGAACTCCATCCCACAGACTGACATGTCACCTGTGCAAAGCAATGCATGCACGGTTCCATGCTTGCATTCAACATTCTGGCGGTTACACCAGTTCTTAATGTACCAGAATTTCACATTTGCAATAGCTTATCTCGTGCTTCCATTAATCTGTGACCTCGCAATGTTAATCACTTAAATATGTTATCTAGACAAATGTATTCCCAACACTTTGTTACTCTATGTCAGTTATTTCCTGGTGCTGCAATTTTTTTTCCGTCAGTATAGGTAATGGTCAACGACTGAGGAAAAAAATGGTTCAGATGGCTCTGAGCACTATGGGACTTAACATCAGAGGTCATCAGTCCCCTAGAACTTAGAACTACTTAAACCTAACTAACCCAAGGACATCACATACGCCGATGTCCGAGGCAGGATTCAGACCTGCGACCGTAGCGGTCGCGCGGTTCCAGACTGAAGCGCCTAGAACCACTCGGCAACAGCAGCCAGCACAATGACTGAGAGAAATGTTGACAAACATACTATCACCACAGGCTACAGTCCAAACAAAATTTAAAAAATCGGAACCGACAATATGAGCGATAACATTAGTATGCCCTGGCTATCATCCAATGTTGCAACTTACTTGCATGATAATTGCAGTGTGATAAAACAATGTGTTTCCTGCTGCGCTGACCAATAGTACATCTAGACGATAGTGTAAAAACTAAATTACAGGAAAGTCACTTCAATACGTTAGGGCTATGATGATCAGAATTCCATGCAAGGAATGAGACTGTAAGTTCATTTCCTCGCTGCCTACAAAGCCCTGCAGTAAGCTGGGCCAAATTTGTGTTTTTGTTGAGATGTAATTTGTTACAGATTAATTTTATAGTGACATTACACCATCACTGTTGTGTTAAGTCTTAAATTTACATCCATGACTTGCGTCTTCAAAAAACCTGTAGTGTCTCCAATTGGCAAATGCACAGTTCAGCTAGCCGCAGTAGCATGATCTGCTGACCAAATTGTGAACTTAAAGCACAACCTGATAAGAGGCATTGCCAGCACAGTCATTCAACTGTGAGCTTACACAGTTGACCACAGTGCGGTGCTGCTAGTATGCAGGTAGCCAACTCACACAAAAACATAATACAGGATCCCAGTGATAGAGGTTGCAAGTTTGGTGCCCAATTTTTATCATAAGTGTTTTTGTCCCACTGTATGCCCAATTTAAAGGGGTCAATAAGAAATATGGAGTAGAGGTTTCAGATGTGTCCCCACTACTGCAACTTCACTGGAGCCACAAATAATGCATACAAACACAAGGTGGAACATGTTGCATACAGACACAAGGTGGAACATGTTGATTTGTAATGTGTGCTATGACAATGTCATGATTCCAGAGGTCTCTTGTGCGATGGTGCTGTAGTGCTGTGGTTTCAGTAGTCACCCAAGTGATAGATTGTGTAATGCATCAGTGGTCACTTGTAGGATGGGATATGTCAGTGAGTACAGTGGTTGCCCAAGTGACAGATTGTTTACAGTGTTTTTCAATGGTTGCTCCTGCAACAGGCCCTGTGTAGTAACTAAGTGGTCATTCCAGTGACTCGTGTTTCATGACATTGTGATCATTATGTGATTAGTTTCTTGAACCAACAATGAGATCAGTAAATGTTAACTTAGTGAGCAGTTGTGTCTTTTAGTATGCCTATTATACTTTCTACATAAATAATCCCAGAGTGGAGACACCCGGCTAGCACAAACCAACTGTTTTTCATGTGTGCATACATCATAATTACAGTGAAACCCCGCTTTTACACTTTCCAAGGGACTTGAAATAATGGCGTGACCTGCAGGAAAATGAGAAATGTAGGAAATGGCTTTTTTAAGTTTTACTGGTCATGTATGGGGCCCCCTTTTCATTTTTGTAGTTTTGTATGATATATGTAGATAATAGGCAAAAAAATACTCATCAGGGAATGTTATTATTATTATTATTATTATTATTATTAAAGGTTATCTGAATTTAGTGGTATGTTGTTTTGCAGGTGACATGACATTCACCGACACTTTAACACAACAAATCCCATTAAAAATAACAAATAATGCAAACCACGTGGCCACCATGTTGATTTACAAGTTTGCAAAGATAAAGTGATGCATTGGCAGTTTTAGTATTTATATTTGAAGTCTATGAAAAGTGCCTGTCAAGCATATACTGCATTAAAGATCTCTCTAAACTGCATCATTTTTAGTGTAACTTTACTGCAAAAGTGATGTCAGCAAATGTATACAGTACCGGCCATTTGGGTCGACCAAAGAATCTGATCCCAACCGTCGGCTTTGACCCATGACATAAGGCTGTTGTGGTGTGTGACGTCATGACGGCGTGGAGTTTGGGTTGTGAGTGTGGCCCGTTTGCAAGTGTCATTGTGTTGCGGTTCATGGTGCCCTCTGGTGGTGTGTTTAGGGGTTTCGTGTTGTATGGTGTAATGGGTTCAGTTTGGTCTTACTCATTCTAGTGGCTTGTTCGCGTTTTGGCTGTGTTTCGAGCAGAATTCTTTTCAGTGAGTTAATGATTTAGTGGTTTTGTGTGAAAGTTATTCTAGTGCTGTTCGCTGTAGGTCGTGTGTTAATCTGAGTAAATTAATTGGTTGCTGTTTTTGGTTAGGTATGGATATGTAGGATAAAATCAACAGTATGCGCTTGAACGCAATGATGGGCGAGACTCCATTGGAGCTCATTAAATTTTTGCAGCTCTTTGATTTGATAGTGGAGGTAATCAAATGCTCTGTTTGTGGGCATGAAATGAGATTGGCCAAAATTCCGGCATCTCGGACCAGAGACAGTTATATGTGGCATCGCCGTAAGGACGGCCTGCGGCGCTCGATATATCACGGTTCCTGGTTCAAGAAGTCTAGGTTGGGCATGCGTGAGATTTTTTTGATGACATATTACTTTTGTTGTAGATCCTCACATAGTTTTTCTGCGCATGACACTGTCGTGAGTAAGAGGAGTGCGCTTGACTGATTTTCGTTTTGTCGTGAAGTGTGTTCTGAGTTTATTAAGTACAGGGGCAAGTTGGGTGGGCCTGGGGTTGTCATGGAGGTGGACGAGTTGCAGTTTGGGAAAAGGAAGTGTGGGAGGGGTAAGTCTGTGGTTGGTTTCTGGGTGTGGAGGGCTGTTGTACCAGGGGGTGGGTGACCCAGATGTGTTTCCAGGGTTGTGGAGGAGCGGTCTAAGGCGGAATTAGTGGGGTTAATGGAGGGGTTTATAGAACCGGGTTCCACCGTAGTTTCAGATGCATTTTCTTCTTATAGGAGTTTGGGTGAGAGGGGGTACAATCATTTAGTTGTTAACCATAGTTTAGAGTTTAAAAATTATGAGACGGGGGCTTGTACAAATACTATAGAGGGTATGTAGGGGGCCATTAAGTCAGTTCTTTGGAGGAGGAAGAGGCGCTATTCCAACCTTCAGTCTCTTGTAGATGACTACTGTTGGTGGAAGAGTGTCCCTAAGGGCTACTGTTTTTTTCAGGTTTTTTTAAGGGCTATAGTAGAATGTATAGGCTGAAGGTGGTTAGTTAGGTTAGTTAGGGTGGGTGGCTGCGGCTCAGGGGGGGGGGGGGGGGGGGAGGGGGTTTAGTTGTTGGTACTCTTTGTGGGGGGGGGGGTTACGTGTTGGTTTGTGATTTAGTTGTGGAGGATCCATTTTGTTGAAGTTTTTGTTGAGTTGTAGTGTGTGATTGAGATTTTTTTTTATTCTGCGTTTGGTTTTTCTTTATGGGTATTTTATTTTGGGGTGAGGGGGGAGGTAGGGTTGGGGGTGGCGTGTGGGTGGGTTGGGTCTTTCTTTTGGTTGTGTATTTTTTCTCTGTGTGTGTGTGTGTGTGTTTGTGTGTGTGTGTTTGTGGTTGGGTGTGTGCCTGTGTGTGATTGTGGTGGCCGACCTAGGTTGCGGCGCCGGAACTTTGTTGTGGTAAGTTTTTATTTTTCTTCTTCTTAGTGTATTTGTTGTGTGTTGGGGTCGAGGGAAGTGTTCCATTACAATATGTGGTTGTGGCTGTTGGTGTTCCGGTATCGGGAGTTACTTTTGAGCTATATATGTCAAGGGAAGTGTTCGATTCCAATTTTTGGTTGTGGCTGTGTGTTTCCCATTATTGGGAGTTGCTGTTGAGCTATATAGGTCAAGGGAAGTGTTCGATTTTAATTTGTGGTTGTGGCTGTTCAGGTATCGGGAACTGCTTTTAAGTTATATAGGTCAAGGGAAGTGTTCGATGCCAATTTATGGGATCGGGAGCTGCAGTTTAGCTATATAGGTCAAGGGAAGTGCTAGATTCTAATTTGTGGTTATGGCTGTTCAGGTATTGGGAGTTGCTGTTGAGACATATAGAGCAAGGGAAGTGTTCGATTCCAGTTTGTGGGATCGGGAGCTGCTGTTGAGCTACATAGGTCAAGGGAAGTGTCCGAGTCCAGAGGATATTGTGTTTAGTGGAATTTGGGGAGTTTTGTGTTGTCAGTTTTTTTCGTCGTTTTGTGTGGTTTTGTATGAGGGTGTGTGTCTAAATTTGTTTATATTCAGTTCGTCCCCACCCAAAAACCCCCAATTTCCCGCGCTTGTCCCGTTAGTGTCATTAGGTTTTTTGTGGAACTTATGTGTGTTGGTTTTTCGATGTATTTTCATGTTCATCATGATTACGTAATGACATCATAGGCGCCATATTGGATTCGTGGTGTATGGTCGTTTCCGCTATATGTGTGACGTCATGGGTCAAAGCAGACAGGTGGAATCGGGCACTTCTGTATTTCCGGCTATTTATCTTGCTGTTTTTGATTTTGCATATATAAGTGCGTGAAATATCGAAAAGTGCGTTAAATAAGGCATTACACTACAGATCAATCTGTCACTGCAGCCTTTATTTCACGCTCACTGACTTACTCAGCTCCCAGCCAAACTGACACTTTCAAATCAACATAGACATGGGTTACGACAGAGATCGGTCTGTATCCACCACCAAAATTCCAGGGAAGGAAACCATACTATACTTAAGCATTTTATGTACATATTAAAACACCATTTATATTTATTATACTGACCTTTAATTTGGCTGGTCTATAAACACGACATTAACAAATGGGTACAGTAGTTACTATTTTATGGCAAAAAAATCCAAAATTGTGGATTGTTTTAATTTTGTCTGATGAATTTTTTCAGTGTGGTTTTTGTGTTCATAAACACAATGGAAAACTTCGTCAATAACATCTGCAGCTGAAATATATTTTTTAATCGTTTCCACTGCTGCATTAACAACTGCAAATGAGGGAACCTCACTGTCCTCATCACTATCACTGTCACTTTCTGCGTTTTCTTGTGTGTGAAAGTCGACAACGCTGTCAACAGAAACACTTTCCACAGTGACGACGTCATCATCAATGTGTAAGAAATCGTGAATCGAATGCTGAAGCTGCAGCTTTTCCCTAGATGATGCAAGCAGTTTTTCACCGTCGTCACTAACACTCACATCTGGTGCGTCAGATCCATTTCCATCGTCGGCTTCAATGAATCCCACTTTTCGGAAACGATTGGAGATGGTGGCTGCCGTAACTTCTGTCCATGCCTTCGCAATATAATGCAAAGTATCTAAAATTGACAGTTTAAAGGAGGCTGGGTCTTTCCCAAATTCCATCAAAGTTAATGCCTTCTGCACAGTCGCCTTCCTATTGGGTGTTTTGAAGGCGTGGATGATACCCAAATCCAAAGGCTGTAATTTGCTTGTGCAGTTTGGTGGCAGAAACTCTAATTGCACATTATGTAGGGTAATATTTCTGGGATGGGCAGGGCAACAATCCACTAACAGGAGAATTTTTCTGTTGTGAGTGACCATTCTTACACCAAGACAATGCAACTGTTTTTCGAATAATTCCAACGTCATCCACGCTTTTTTATTATTACTGTAGTTCGTTGGTAGTGTTTTTATGTTTTTAAAACACTGTGGTTTTTTGGACTTGCCAATCACAAACGGTTTAATTTTTTCGGAACCATACGCATTAATGCCCAACATTACTTTGCTGTGTTTACCTCCATGGCAGTATTCGCCAATAAAGGCAAGTATTTCATTTGGCAATACGCTGTAAAACAGGCCTGTTTCGTCAATATTGAAGATATCCTTCAGTTTATGCTGTTTCAATAGGTCTTGTAACCTTCCAGTCTGTAAAAGATCTTATGTCCACGCTGTTTTCTTCGCCACATACAGTTCTGTACATTGTACAGCTTCTTGAATCTATCTATCTACCAATTTGATGCTGTGAAGTCAATCCCAAGTACACTGGCGACTTTCAGCGCCTTTTCGCGCAACATCACACCGTTTATTGGAATATTGGACGCACATGCTGCCCGAAACCAGTTCTTCGTAATTTCTTCCAGTTCTGCATATTTAGAATAGCTGGCATATTTGATTTTTTTTTTTTTTTAATTTGGCCCACTGTTACTTACACTTTGCAAAATAGCCTCTCCGTTTTTCACGATAATATTCAATTCCTAAACTCTGCTAATGCAACACGTGTTCCACGATGAGCATCAACTCTTTCCAGAATTTTGACTTTTTCTTCCATAGAAAGGGTTTTCCTGTCTGTTTTGGCAGTACCGGCATTTTCCATCCTAAACTGAGACAGAAAACAGAAATGTGAAAGGAACAACCAACCAGAGACTTAAATCACTTCACACAATACTACGAACACGTTACGCAGCACGCACAAAGTACCGTAACAAATACAAACTCTTGGCATTGCAGTTGTCGAGAGCAGCTGTGTCGACTGGAATCGACTCACTTCGGTTGTAGGAACAGGCTTGTCGTGTTGCCAACATTAGATAGCAAACAACATTGTACAATGTGTATACTAACCATAAAGGAAACTACCGTATTTAGCAAGTTACAAATACTGGAAAATGGATATCCTCTGTACACGATCATTATCACAGGGTGAAGTTAACGCCGAAACGATGCGGATACAATAAAGAAAGGGAACTACTTACTCCAGCACACAGTACTGACAGATAAAGTTGATATCGACTCGAAACAAATGAATATTCCTCAGAAGTTGCGCGTTCTTCCGTCTTCTATCGAAACAGTTACTCCCATCAGCCACTTCGCCGAGTTGTTGGCGGCAACAGGATACAAATCACGTTTCCTTTCCTACTTAAGATTTGCTGAGTGGAGCACCCTGGTGTCACGAAAGTTAAACGTATAACGTATGTAAACACTACTTGAAGCCAAACGCTGTGCCTGCGTCATTTTATGTCAATCACGCCAGGTTTTTTTCTCCACAAACATTGATTCAAAATGGCTCTGAGCACTACGGGACTTTAGCGCTCAGTCCGGAACCGCGAGGCTGCTACGGTCGCATGTTCGACTCCTGCCTCGGGCATGGATGTGTGTGATGTCCTTAGGTTAGTTAGGTTTAAGTAGTTCTAAGTTCTAGGGGACTGATGACCACAGATGTTAAGTCCCATAGTGCTCAGAGCCATTTGAACCACTTGAACTACGGGACTTAACTTCTTAGGTCATCAGTCCCCTAGAACTTGAACTACTTAAAGCTAACTAACCTGAGGACATCACACTCATCCATGCCCGAGACAGGATTCGAACCTGCGACCGTAGCAGTCGCGCGGTTCCAGACTGAGCGCTAAAGTCCCGTAGTGCTCAGAGCCATTTTGAATCAATGTTTGTGGAGAAAAAAACCTGGCGTGATTGACATAAAATGACGCAGGCACAGCGTTTGGCTTCAAGTAGTGTTTACATACGTTATACGTTTAACTTTCGTGACACCAGGGTGCTCCACTCAGCAAACGTAAATCTAGGGAAAATTACTGATATGTTAACGTAAAAACGGGTGCGAATTAATGTTGCGAACATAGGAAATTTGAAGGGAGCGATAAAAAATGTCGTAAACGGCGGGAAAACGTTAATTCTGGGAACGTAAAAGTGGGCTTATACTGTATCTCCAACAAGATCCTTTCACTGACCACACAACCACTGCTGGCATTGTTACCTCTTCATTGACCAGCAAACTGCATCCCATTGTCTCCCACATCACCACCCAACTACTACCTTTTTGGCCTACATGTTCAGCCCTCTGGTTGATGCAGGTCGAGGCCAGCTTTCATTGCAGTAGCATTACATTGGAGAATACAAAGTACAGTTACATTGTCAGCCAACTTGACCAGCACTATGCCACTGAGGTCACTGAGGTCACTGACATCTTCACTGCACCACCACCCATTGAGCCATAACAGGACCTCAAGAGGCATATCATATGCTGCCTCTCTGTGTCCCCAGTTGAGAGTATATTTCAGCTAATTACTGCCAATGATGTTCGCAACAGAACTCCATCAGAGTTCCTGCACAGCTTCCACAGCATGGTCGACATTGGCACAATTCCAGATGAGGTGCTCCATGTGCTTTGGCTGAATTAGCTGCCTAGCTATGCACATACCACCCTTGCTACTTGGCACACACTTCCACTGCAACAACAGTGGCCCTCCATACCATGGTCAAGGCCCTCTCTCCAGCCCCATGTTCTGCCACTACCAGCCTAACCAACACCACCTCTATCACAACAGCATACCACCTTCCCACACAGCAGACTGCATTACTTTGGCACCTACAATGGCCAACCAGGAATTCCATCTGCTTTTGACCCAGATTGACATCCTCACAGCTCACATTCCTGCTGTTGTTCCCACACTGCCATTCCCTCATGTGCACATTCATGAACGTCATTATGTCATAGGCGAGCACACTATGTGTTGGTACTTCCACATGTTTGCTGAGCAAACTTTCCAGTGCTACCCACTGTGCAACTAGCCAAATGACAGCAGCATGTTTAAGTATGCACGCACAGATGCCAGGCTGCTCACATTGCTTGTTCATCTCGGAAAGAAGGTATGGCTAGCATTTCCTTATAGACAGTAGGTCTGACCTTTGTGTCTATCCATGGCTGCTGCTCCCTGAGTATCGACCAACAACTCTATTTCAGCTGTCAACCGTCAGCAGCTCATTCATCACCTACTATGATGTCTACCCAAATCAATTAGATCCAGAACTGCACCGCATCTTCTGCTGGAAATTCACCATCACAGATACCTGAGAATCATTCACTGGTGCTGACTTCCTAGCACATTTTCCGCTCCTCCCTGACACTGCTGACTCTCATCTCACTGACAAGGACTCTGGTCGCTCAACTGCCGGTTTTCACCAGGTTGTGCAAACCTTTGCACTGAAACGTGTCCACATTGGCAATGCAGGGCAGTACCAGGACCTTCTCGATCATTTCCCTGCCATCATACGCACCACAAGAGGTACAGCACAGAATGGTCAATCATATCCACACCACACATGGCCATCCTTTCAGCAGACCATGATACCTCACGCCAGAATGTCCTTCTGCTGCTAACGCTGCATTCGACATTATGGTTCAGGATGGCATCAATCACCATTTGACAGCCCCTGGTCTTCTCCTCTCCACCTTGTACCAAAGCAGGATGCATCCTGATGACCCTGTGATGACTATCATTCTCTTAAAGCATGTGCCATCGCAAGCAAATATCTGGTACCAAACATTCATGACATCAACCACGCCCTCAGTGGCATTTCAGTGTTCAGTATCCTTGACTACGCGAAGGCGTTCATGCAGATACCAGTCACCACTGAAGACATTCCAAAACAACCATCACCTCGCCCTTTGTCCCGATGGAACACTATACATTACATTTTGTCTCTGAAATGCAGCACAGACACGGTAATGATTCATTGACATTGTGGTACGTGACTTGCCCTATCTTGGCAACATATTGGTATTCTGTTGTTCTCTGCAGCAACACTGTGAACAACTGACAGCAGTATTTCAATGGCTAAATGGTTTCAGAGTTATCATTAAACACTCTGG
This sequence comes from Schistocerca piceifrons, assembly GCF_021461385.2. Taxonomy (NCBI): domain Eukaryota; kingdom Metazoa; phylum Arthropoda; class Insecta; order Orthoptera; family Acrididae; genus Schistocerca; species Schistocerca piceifrons. The sequence continues at coordinate 509,380,507 of NC_060149.1, forward strand.
ATGCATCTTTGGTGCCTCCCCCCAGTGACATTCCTTCATCATCACATTTGTGCATATGGCATCATTCCCCTCACTGAAAAAATTTAGGCTATTCAGGAAATTCAGTGCCCATGAACTGTCTGAGAACTCCGTCAGTTCTTTGGAATGCTGAACTTCTACCGCCAATATCTCCCCAGCACAACTTCCATTCAAGAGCCACTGACACTGGTCCTACCACATGAAATGGTCCAGATTTATGGGGTTCGGCCTGTTCTCCAATCTCCTTACTCTGGTCATCATGAGATTGTTAGGTGAGGTTGCCATCAGCAGGAACATCCAGATGGTGTCACTGGACTACATAAAGCCAACTTCCAAATTTCTACCTGAGACAAAATCTATGCCCTCCCGTCAGCCAGCCTCATTGCCACCATCCCCACCACCCTCCACCACCACCCTCCACCACCACCATGACCACTACCACCACCACGAACACAACCAACTCTCCAGTCAGCAAATTCACTGATCCAAAACCATGAATTCTGCTCTGGGCAAACAAGCGCACTTGCCAACCTGATTCACCTCCATGCTCTGCTACTCCTGGGGGGTGCAAGATAGGGAGGGGGCTGTGTAGCTACTGCATCTGGCAACTGTTGCACAGTTCAACCAACAACAGGACTACGATCTGCTGAGCAAGTCGTGAACATACAGTGTAGGCCTATAGATAGCACTGCAGCACAGTTAGTCCAGCTGTGAGCTTGCAGAGTCAGCAACAGTGCGGCACTGCTAGAATGCATTCAAAACCCCATGTCTGTTCCAAATGGTTACCCTGACCCACAAAATTGTGAGCTAGACACTCCTAAAAGACCCAAGCTGAATTACTTTGCACAGACAGATTTACTAATGCAAAGAAATTATGGCCCTAGCTTTGGATTCTAAAGTGGAAAATTGCATAATCTTAAAAATGAGATTAATTGGAGGCATTAACAGAAACAAGTTTTAAATAAATATATTAATTTATTCAATTAAAACACAAAAATGAACACACATCTGGCTATCTAACAACCTCAGTTAATATTACAAAGTTACATTCCATGGAATACACCAACTGGACCTGCTGGTTCTTGGAGTTACTTGAAAGTCATGAGAACATACCCTTTAGATACAACTGACATTCTAAAAATGACGCAGGAGCTTCTGACTAAATGAATACAGTGACTGTTGCCTAATCATTGAGCACAGAAATGCATGAATGTACCAAAGCAGTGCTGGACGTGAGACAGATAACTGCAATGATCTGACTAGATTCTGACTGAGGATCACCCTAAGGTGCCAGGGCTGCTAATAATGCTAATCATGAACTGTCAACATAAGATGTGCAATATGTTGCGTCACGACTGTCTCTCTGACGTACAGGGTGAGGAACATGGAACTCTGGGCCTAAGACCAACTCCTAGATCCACCTTCATCTCTGTCTCTGCATGAGCTCTTCCGTGTGCACTTGCCCCCATCCCTGAATAAACTCCGAATTTTCTAGCTAAATCATATAGCCTCCCACCCACCAAACAAGAAATGACCACCAACTGCTGTAAAAGAACTGTCAGCCTGCCATTAGTGTGATAGCTTCTTCAGGAAAAGTCCCACCAGAAAAACACACCACACTAAAACTCCAATGACTTTGTGATGAATCCCTTTTTTCGAAATAACTTATCCTTATGCTCCATCTTCCTGATATCGCAAGCATTTTTACCAATCACACACTGCCATGCCCAGCAGCTAGCCTCACCTCAGCAATTCTCAGAAAGTAAGGAACTGCCCTTGAGGCTATGTTCTTGTTTTGCAGCATGCCATGTTTCTTTAGGAAAGCACTATGTTGTTTTCTGCCGAAGGCACTCTTCAGAACATGACAGTGTGTTGGTCGAACACTGACGAAGTTTCACCCCTCAGCACTCCTCAGCTGCAAAACTGGAGGCAAGTTCTCCTCTGGTCCTCTGGAGCTCACCCAGTGATGCAACTTTCATGGAGACAGCACCTTACACTACCTTCCCTGTGTGAATGCCAAAGTCCCCACTGGCCACTTGGATGTGCTGTTTCATTACATCAGACACTGCCTCGCTCATCCCAAATCCGGGGTGCACCCTGTTCACAAGCTCCCTCAGAAACCAAGAAAAAGAAGTCTTGCACCATGCTAAATGTAGTTAGTTAGAGGTCAGTATGTCCAGTCACTGCAGTCCAGTTCACTTTTATAAACCATTGTTGTAATGTTCTGCCACCTCATTATCCTCTTAGTACAGTGTAATTCTAATATTAGATGAAAAGGAACATACTAAATGGCTTGCTACTTTTGTGTGGACTTGCGAACCTGCATGAAAATATAATACAGGACTCCAATAAAAGAGGCTCCAATTTTAGTGTACAATTTTTACCAACAGTATTTTTACCTCACTGTGTGCCCAGTTTATGCAGGTACAGAAGGATTATGAAGCAGAGGTTTCAGAAGTGTCCCCATAGCTGCAACTTTGCTGGACCTCCATATAATGCATACTTACACAGACTGAAGATGTAACATGCTGATTTGTTATGTCAGCTGTGACAGTGTCATTATTGAAGTGGTTGCTTTTGTAATGGGGTATGCTGTGGTTTCAATGGTCACCCAAGCAACAGATTGTGTAGTGCATTAGTGGTCGCTTGTGCAATGGGATATGTCAGTGCCTGCAGTGGTCAGCTAAGCAACAGATTGTTTACAGTGTCCCTCCTGTGACTGGCCCTGTTCAGTGACTAAGTGGTTGCCCTTGTGATGGGTGTTTCATGACACTGTAGTTAGTTTCTTGTACCAACAGTGCTATCAATAAATATCAATTTAGTAAGCATTTATATCTTTTATGTGCCAAAACATGCCTGTTATGCTTCTTATGTATCAAAACCCAGAAGATAGTATTTTATGATATTTAGTCTTAACATATGGGGCAGATTTACACTATGTTGCATTCAACCACCCAAGTATAGTCTACGTAACACAGCAATTGCGAAATGCTGTCTTTTGAAAGGAGATCTTAAAAATGTCGAAAGGCTTCTGCAAAGAGTCTGTTCATGGGTAAGTTAAGTCTGTAAGACACTTTGATCACTGCACTTCATTAGTAATCTGTTATTGTGTATATTACAACAACCTGTTCAATTAGGCCAACATGCTAACAGACATTTGTAACATACATTAACGTAAAATCATTTCGAACTGTTCTCCAACACTAACCATACTGGCAATTAATTAGAAGTACTCACAACTCAAGAACATTTCATTATTGACACTTACACTGGATAATGTGCTGTGTAAAATTCACTGTCTGCATTCTCAATATGAGGGAGCTAGAAACAGGAATGCCAATCACTATTATCATGATCACTTACAGTAAAATTTCCACCAACAAATTTACAATAAAATTCCTCCACATCTTTGGTCAAAACTGACAAACACTGCACATTTTCCTCACTTACAGCTGATTCTAAGTAATAAGTCAGCTATACAGGGTGTTACAAAAAGGTACGGCCAAACTTTCAGGAAACATTCCTCACACACAAATAAAGAAAAGATGTTACGTGGACATGTGTCCGGAAATGCTTAATTTCCATGTTAGAGCTCATTTTAGTTTCGCCAGTATGTACTGTACTTCCTCGATTCACCGCCATGATTTCATACGGGATACTCTATCTGTGCTGCTAGAACACGTGCCTTTACAAGTATGACACAACATGTGGTTCATGCACGATGGAGCTCCTGCACATTTCAGTCGAAGTGTTCGTACGCTTCTCAACAACAGATTCGGTGACCGATGGATTGGTAGAGCCGGACCAATTCCATGGCCTCCACGCTCTCCTGACCTCAACCCTCTTGACTTTCAATTACGGGGGCATTTGAAAGCTCTTGTCTTGAGAGGTGGCAGAAGCCCCCTTTCATATTTCTATCTTACTCTCAGTAATTCGATTTTCCTCTCTAATGGCATGCAGTGAAAATTTGTTATTTCTTCACACGCAGACTTCCCACGCAGCGTCTCTCGTCACCCGGGTGGTCCGGTGACAGGCGGCCACTGCTGATCTTGAAAGGGTTAAGCCGACGGGTGTGAGGGAGTCGAGTGGATGCTTTCCAGATGCCAACGTTGGCATAACAGCAGTGGAGACACGCCCGCAAGGGCCTCAAGAAGTGGCTGGGCTAGAGGTTCCATTACTTCGCAGAAACTTTGCGAAAACACTTTCTGGCAGGCTACCAGCGAGGCGTGGGAATGACTTGTGTACCCAGGCAGTCTTGGCGGGCAAATTCCCGCGTTTTCTGCAAAATCGTAACTGTGATTGGCTTGCTCAGGGCATAGCTCCATGACGTAGCAAAATTGGCGCAGAAATTGGCGCCAAGAATCTCCATTGGTGTAATGGTAGTGCTTTGGCAATAGAGTGGAATTTTCCGCCAGTTTTCGAGTTGCTGATTGGGACGTTTAACCACGGCCACTGTCGTGGGGGCGGGAATGTTCTGTGTTCGGTTTGTACGGGTGCTCTTGTGGTAGTCGGCTCTCGCCTTTCGGTCGGAGTAGGTTACAAGACTGAGCTCTCGCTTCTATGGACAGCCTGCCTTCCGTTGGCTGTCTAATACACTTTTATTTGATTGTAACTGTTTAACGAAGTTGCTGAAGTTTCGACTTCAACGTAACTTTCCGAGTACAGTTGGCAATTGAGAGTTCTGTGTACAAGCAGCCTATGTTGTCTGTCTTGGGCAGTTTTGGCTAAAGTTGACTGTATCAGAGTTACTGTGTGACTTCGCTTGTTAAAATCAATCACTGTACCGTCAGTGATTGTGTGACGAGCCTTCTTCACCTCCCTCAGAGGCGCATTTGTATTGATAGGAAGTCTTTAGTCTGGAACAACCAGACCAGGGCAATTGGTTTCGGGCTATACTCGCGACATTATCATCACCACGACGGGACATCGAAGCAACCAGCCATCACTTCCGGTACACCAGATCGTGTCCTTGCAGTTAAGAAGACAGCTTGGTAATGTATGTCCGCAGCACCGGCAGACTAGGGAATTTACACTGTGATAATCAGAGCTCAGCAGAGCACGCCTGTTCATCTTTTCTAACTTTTTTCTGTCTTGGGTGTTCATTGTCTGAGTTACCACTACCGTAGCAGCAATTAATGTTGAGTTGGCTGGGTGTTTCTCTTAAGATTTGAGTTGCAAGGAATTGGCTCCACATACCACTTCGTCATAAATGTCACAATCTAGTTTATGGACAACTTCACCTTCACAGCATTTATTTGAGTATCCAATTTGATGTATTGTAAATGTTTCATGTGTTTTGTTTATGATTTTGAGTTTAGTCATAATAAATCAAATTGTTATTTTTGGACAGAACTTTCATTCTGTTAATCAGTAGAGCAACCCTTTCATTTCTCACTACATTACTGAAACTTTCCTTTATTTAATTAATGTCTATCAAATTAAATTATTGCAGCTACCAAACTCTTTTCTACTCCACTTGCAGAGTCGATTACAGTCAGTTCGCCTTTCTTCTTAATCTATGTGCAACAACAAAAGTAGGAGATAGAAAAAGGGGGGGGGGGGGGGGATAGAGCATCATTTCCATATGAAGATTCAAGAAGAATTTAGTGTTAAATACACTGCTAGCCCCAGCACCTCGCAGTCTACGCAACCCCGGTACCAAATGTAGAGACTTTTCGTGCCCGTATTGTGGACGGCTGTGATACAATACGCCATTCTCCAGGGCTGCATCAGCGCATCAGGGATTCCATGTGACGGAGGGTGGATACATGTATCCTCGCTAACGGAGGACATTTTGAACATTTCCTGTAACAAAGAGTTTGAAGTCATGCTGGTATGTTCTGTTGCTGTGTGTTTCCATTCCATGATTAATGTGATTCGAAGAGAAGTGATAAAATGAGCTCTAACATGGAAAGTAAGCGTTTCCGGACACATGTCCACATAACATATTTTCTTTCTTTGTGCGCGAGGAATGTTTCCTGAAAGTTTGGCTGTGCCTTTTTGTAACACCCTGTATATAACAGCCTTACAGCTGCAAGAATATATAAATTCCATAGTTCAACCAGAACACCAGCAATGCAATGGCTTCTCAAACAGGTCTACAGAGGTGCAGAAAGCCAATGTGCTGTTCATGGCAAAAATATGTTCTGAAATAAACAGCAGAACAAGTTACACATTTTTCTCAGTTGAGCTAATTTCCAAAATATATGGCATTTAAATATGATTCTTTCCTTTCACAGCTTCAAGAAGCTACTGCTCTTTGCCTTCTCCTCTTCAGACTTCCACTGAAGAAATACTGAAACAACCTTTAGTTATTATATGAGGATACTCACCATCCCCTCACTTGAATACAACTGTTTCTTTGACAACTGTAACCATGTGCTTTTTCTGCACATATAATTTCAACTCTGTCAAAATGTGGCACGAATAGCTGCATTTGTCCTCAAGAAACTTAACATTGTAATCTCACCTACCCTCTTTGGCTGTACTTTATGCACATTCCTCAAATACACCATAACTGGAATGGCCAGCCAATCAGCATCAATATTTGAGTGCACTGGCAAAACAGTACTGACTAAAGTCACCATCTTTAAGAAGATCTTTGGTTATTTGTACTGCTTGTTTAACAATCAGTTAAACTGTGTTATTTATAAAATGCATTTTACTTATTTGTTTCCATTCATCAAAACTGTTTCCAAAATATTTAACATTATACCTTGCTTATGTAACCACTTGTACCAAAATATTGCTTACCCCAAAACAAACTTCACATTGTTGCAAGCTACATAACTACTGTACCACTGGTACACACAAGCTACTACATATGTTATTTGTTTTTGGAAATATAAAATTACATAATATATGCAATAATCATAAAGCTTTATAACATAACACTTTTTTCTGGAGTAAGAAAATTTGTGTAATCTTTTAAAAATAAAAGCATTGGCTAATTTTCTTGTAGATCAAGTTATGTAATTCTTGGTACTCTCTAAAAGAACAGTAGTTCCACAAGTGTAAAAAAAGTACTGTGTGATTCTTCTCTGCCTTCATAATTTTTAGCATTTTTGTGAAGATTGTGCACTTAAGGGCCATTCCTCATCCTTCCAATAACGAAGTGTAAGTATAACAGACAAAAAATTAGTCATCTCCAGGAAACATCATGCTAATACCAAATAACACCAACCCCTAGCTTGTAAATGGATTCAATTCAGTGGGGGAAACAGCCCACAAACTTCTTCAGATGTATTATATCCAGCTGAAGCTGCTCATTGATTAATAGATCATGTAGGACTACCGAACAGTGGGGATGTTCACTGGTCTCCAAATAGTATCATACATTTACTATAAGATTAAGACTGGGTAATATAACAGGTCATTTGAGATGTAATAGGATGTCTGAGTGTCCGGCAAACCAGGAACATCAACATGCAGCACTGTGAACAAGGCTGTTGTCATCATGAAATGTGGGAGTGTCCAAAGCCTACTCAGTTTGAAGATTTAGAAGGAATGGCAACACTTTATCACCAATAATGTTGAAATAAACATCATGGTTAATATTTATGGTAATCTGAATGAGTGGGTCCAAATCATGGTATAAAAAACACCCTCAAAATATCGCCACCACCTTGAAGTCACACTATACCCTCCACACAGAGCAGCTTAAATACTTCATTGGGCCTTCAGTGCACTCAGTGCATTACAACATTAGAAAAAGAGGCAAAATTGTGACTTCTCAAATGACAGCACACTCGTCCAGTCAGTTACTGTCCAGTGCCTATCTTATTTGGCTGTTGAAGACACACAGCTGTATTTGCTGCTGTGAGCAATAGCTATTGTAAGCAGTTTCCTTCGCAGTATTCCCTCAGAAACTTGCTGAGACTGACCCAGATTCACTGAGAGTAGCAACTCATATCAGGTTGGAAACCCATTGTTATTGATTAGGCATGGCACTTGTCTCCAGTCCATGTTCGTTAAGATCTTTTTATGACCACACTTCTGATGCTTTGTTACATACATGTGAGTAGTAAATAGTTTCTTCTAGACACACTTGTCCATCCATATCAATACACCAACAAGTTGGGCAACTCATAGTGTGGTGATGGACACATTCAAACATGCCAGTTCATTTCTGCCCTTCAGCCACATCTCCACCTCAACCTACACTGCTGCAGTGACTCTATATAATTTATTGGCACATGCACACCATTTCACTGCCATAACTTACATTAATCCTGGAGGCTCATGTAACCACCTGGTACCAGATCTAAATAATCCACAGGGCTCCAAAGTGACTAGTGTGCTCTTTTAAAGGAGTGACTAATATTTTCTCTGGTGAGCTTATTTAGTTAGGCAAAGTTAGTGACATCTATAACTTATTCAGAGTGTCTGACTGTATGAACCTGAACATCCTGTTACATAAAATGTATGCTTTTTTAATAATGGTACAAAACTGGAATCATTAACTTCTTATTGAAAAAGAAGAACCATTATGGCAACTTGCAGATGGAAGGGCATTATTAATTATAAAACTTAGAAATGAGATTGTTTCACCTTTTTAACATGTCACTGACTTCAAGGTTATTAGAGACAGACCACCTGGTTGGCGAAAGAAAGATTAGGAAAGGAAGCAGTCACAGATTGTTTATCTATAAATGAGTGACCTACAACATCATTTGAAGCAGGGGCCCAAATTATTTAATTTTGTTCATGATGCAAGAATTAATGTTGGAGCAAATGAAGAAGTGTTAACTGTGAAAATTTTAAATGATATTTTGTGCAGTACTTACCTGGTCTTCCAAGAATTCTTCTCTGAATTTTTCAAAAAAGGCTGTTCATTAAGTTGGGTTCGTATAAAACATAGCATCAGTAGCAAATATAGCATCCACAAAAAGATCTGTCGTAATCTATCCTACTTTGCATGGTTACATTGTGCAAGAACTTTAACTATGACATTCATGCTACGACACTTTTAAAATCAAAAGTTTAGTTACTTTTGCAATAGTAATGACAGAGATATAAATCAGGATATAAACACTATGTTCTTTCATCAATGTCAAAATGTTTCAAATGGCTCTGAGCACTATGGGACTTAACTGCGGAGGTCATCAGTCCCCTAGAACTTAGAACTACTTAAACCTAACTAACCTAAGGACATCACACACATCCGTGCCCAAGGCATGATTCGAACCTACGACCATAGCGGTCACGCGGTTCCAGACTGTAGCGCCTAGAACCACTCGGCCACTGTGGCCGGCTCATAAATATCCTATGGCGTAATATTCTGGGATAAGTCTACACTGAAATCTGAAACATTCATTCCTCAGAAGAGCGTAATAGAATTATGTATGGGATTCATGGCTTAGCCACAGTCTGTGGGATGTTTCCAAAATGAAATTTTCACTCTGCAGCAAAGTGTGTGCTGATATGAAACTTCCTGACAGATTCAAACTGTGTGCCCAACCGAGACTCGAACTCGGGACCTTTGCCTTTCGCGGGCAAGTGCTCTACTATCTGAGCTATCGAAGCACGACTCACGCCCGGTCCTCACAGCTTTACTTCTGCCAGTTTCCAGTCTCCTACCTTCCAAACTTTACAGAAGCTGTGAGCTGTGAGGACCGGGCGTGAGCCGTGCTTCAGTAGCTCAGATGGTAGAGCACTTGCCCGCGAAAGGCAAAGGTCCCGAGTTCAAGACTTGGTCGGGCACACAGTTTTAATCTGAAAGGAAGCTTCGAATCAGCACACACTCTGCTGCAGAGTAAAAATCTCATTCTGGAAACATCCATCAGGCTGTGGCTAAACCCTGTCTCCGCAGTATCCTTTCTTTCAGGAGTGCTAGTTCTGCATGGTTCACAGGAGAGCTTCTGTAAAGTTTGGAAGGTAGGAGACTGAAAACTGGCAGAAGTAAAGCTGTGAGGACTGGGCGTGAGTCGTGCTTCGATAGCTCAGATGGTAGAGCACTTGCCCGCGAAAGGCAAAGGTCCCGAGTTCGAGTCTTGGTCAGGCACACAGTTTTAATCTACCAGGATGTTTCGTATCAGCGCACACTCCACTGCAGAGTGAAAATCTCATTCTAGGTTTTTAATTTTTCCATTCTATAGTTGTCTATAGAGGTAACTGAAATCAGTAAAAAGACATAAAGACTGGTAGTGAAGTATTATATAAAATTATAAAGTTGACTAATGTATGGGGAGAGCAGTGGCTTTATTCAAAGTTGCTCTTTTTCTGTTAATATGCATATTTATTACAAAATAATCTGGAAGTAATTCCTATCATTATTAGTAAAAGTGAATCAATGCTGGTCATAGTTTGTTGTTAGATTACCTTTTAGAAGTAGCCTTCATTGATTACTTCTGCCTGTTAATGTGTAAGGTGATGTGTTACATATCCATGAACGGTTATCTTCAGATTGATCTTAGAGAACACAATGTGTAACTGAATGAGTGAAGAATAAATGAAACTTCCATTACACGGAGGGAGGGGGGGAGGGGGGAGGCTATATGTAGAGATTTCTTGTAGTTAAAAGGAACTTTAAGATCACAGAAATAAAATTTGTGCAAGTCATGAATATGGGGCACAGCTTTCTATGAGTAGTTGATTTATGAATTTCCAAGTTATTCTCAAAGTAGAAGTGATTACTGATACCAAATTTTATTTTAACGTGAATGTACTGACCTTTTTTTGTTAACGATAGTCATAATTGCTTTAGTAAATATTTACAAGATTTATGAGTTTGAATCCCATACATAATTCTATTACACTCTTCTGAGGAATGAATGTTTCAGGTTTCAGTGTAGACTTATCCCAGAATATTACGCCATAGGATATTTATGAGCCGGCCACAGTGGCCGAGTGGTTCTAGGCGCTACAGTCTGGAACCGCGTGACCGCTATGGTCGTAGGTTCGAATCATGCCTTGGGCACGGATGTGTGTGATGTCCTTAGGTTAGTTAGGTTTAAGTAGTTCTAAGTTCTAGGGGACTGATGACCTCAGCAGTAAGTCCCATAGTGCTCAGAGCCATTTGAACCATTTTGACATTGATGAAAGAACATAGTGTTTATATCCTGATTTATATCTCTGTCTTATTTCTATTGCAAAAGTAACTAAACTTTTGATTTTAAAAGTGTCGTAGCATGAGTGTCATAGTTAAAGTTCTTGCACAATGTAACCGTGCAAAGTAGGATAGATTATGACAGATCTTTTTGAGGATGCTATATTTTCTACTGATGCTATGTTTTATATGTACCCAACTTAATGAACAGCCTTTTTTGAAAAATTCAGAGAAGAATTCTTAGAAGACCAGGTAAGTACTGCACAAAATATCATTTAAAATTTTCACAGTTAACACTTCTTCATTTGCTCCAACATTAATTCTTGCATCATGAACAAAATTAAATAATTTGGGCCCCTGCTTCAAATGATGTTGTAGGTCACTCATTTATAGATAAACAATCTGTGACTGCTTCCTTTCCTAATCTTTCTTTCGCCAACCAGGTGGTCTGTCTCTAATAACCTTGAAGTCAGTGACATGTTAAAAAGGTGAAACAATCTCATTTCTAAATTTTATAATTAATAATGCCCTTCCATCTGCAAGTTGCCATAATGGTTCTTCTTTTTCAATAAGAAGTTAATGATTCCAGTTTTGTACCATTATTAAAAAAGCATACATTTTATGTAACAGGATGTTCAGGTTCATACAGTCAGACACTCTGAATAAGTTATAGATGTCACTAACTTTGCCTAACTAAATAAGCTCACCAGAGAAAATATTAGTCACTCCTTTAAAAGAGCACACTAGTCACTTTGGAGCCCTGTGGATTATTTAGATCTGGTACCAGGTGGTTACATGAGCCTCCAGGATTAATGTAAGTTATGGCAGTGAAATGGTGTGCATGTGCCAATAAATTATATAGAGTCACTGCAGCAGTGTAGGTTGAGGTGGAGATGTGGCTGAAGGGCAGAAATGAACTGGCATGTTTGAATGTGTCCATCACCACACTATGAGTTGCCCAACTTGTTGGTGTATTGATATGGATGGACAAGTGTGTCTAGAAGAAACTATTTACTACTCACATGTATGTAACAAAGCATCAGAAGTGTGGTCATAAAAAGATCTTAACGAACATGGACTGGAGACAAGTGCCATGCCTAATCAATAACAATGGGTTTCCAACCTGATATGAGTTGCTACTCTCAGTGAATCTGGGTCAGTCTCAGCAAGTTTCTGAGGGAATACTGCGAAGGAAACTGCTTACAATAGCTATTGCTCACAGCAGCAAATACAGCTGTGTGTCTTCAACAGCCAAATAACATAGGCACTGGACAGTAACTGACTGGACGAGTGTGCTGCCATTTGAGAAGTCACAATTTTGCCTCTTTTTCTAATGTTGTAATGCATCGAGTGCACTGAAGGCCCAGTGAAGTATTTAAGCTGCTCTGTGTGGAGGGTATAGTGTGACTTCAAGGTGGTGGCGATATTTTGAGGGTGTTTTTTATACCATGATTTGGGCCCACTCATTCATATTACCATAAATATTAACCATGACGTTTATTTCAACATTATTGGTGATAAAGTGTTGCCATTCCTTCTAAATCTTCAAACTGAGTAGGCTTTGGACACTCCCACATTTCATGATGACAACAACCTTGTTCACAGTGCTGCATGTTGATATTCCTGGTTTGCATGAATTCTCAAAAACTGTAATATTTGCTACTAAAAATAATCCACTAAAGAGCTCAAACACACCCATACCAAACAGCACCAAAAGAATAATGTAACATGCTTTGGCTTAATCTTACGAAGACCCATATACATTTCCAAACTCAAATAAGTGACTGCCAGGTATTTTAAGTAATGGTCAGTGAACACACGCTGGTTGAGGCTCCATATGAGTGGGTGTAGTCCATAAACATACAGGTGGCACCAGCACATAATTGAGTTAATCATACAATTATGATTTCGAGTTCGAGTCTCGGTCGGGCACACAGTTTTAATCTGCCAGGAAGTTTCATATCAGCGCACACTCCGCTGCAGAGTGAAAATCTCATTCTGGAAACATCCCCCAGGCTGTGGCTAAGCCATGTCTCTGCAGTATCCTTTCTTTCAGGAGTGCTAGTTCTGCAAGGTTTGCAGGAGAGCTTCTGTAAAGTTTGGAAGGTAGGAGACTGGAAACTGGCAGAAGTAAAGCTGTGAGGACCGGGCATGAGTCGTGCTTCGGTAGCTCAGATGGTAGAGCACTTGCCCGTGAATGGCAAAGGTCCTGAGTTCGAGTCTCGGTCGGGCACACAGTTTTAATTTGCCAGGAAGTTTCATATCAGCGCACACTCCGCTGCAGAGTGAAAATCTCATTCTGGAAACATCCGCCAGGCTGTGGCTAAGCCATGTCTCCGCAGTATCCTTTCTTTCAGGAGTGCTAGTTCTGCTAGGTTTCACAGGAGAGCTTCTGTAAAGTTTGGAAGGAAGGAGACTGGAAACTGGCAGAAGTAAAGCTGTGAGTACCGGGCGTGAGTCATGCTTCGGTAGCTCAGATGGTAGAGCACATGCCTGCGAAAGGCAAAGGCCCCGAGTTCGAGTCTCGGTCAGGCACACAGTTTGAATCTGTCAGGAAGTTTCAAATTAAAAACCTGTTTAATATGAACACCATGTTAACCATAATTTACACCCTGTCATTCAGTTATTGTGAGAATTTATAGAAGTGGTTAATTATGTCTTCTTTTATTTGGTTTTTTAATATCTGGAGATTTCCAGTTTCCTGCCAGGTGATTATCAGATTAGTACTTGTTCCATAGATCATGAATACGACACTTCGTAATGATGTGGAACGTATCAGGTTAATAAAAGGTGTCTATACAAGATATTACATTGCACAAAATATTACATGACATGACACTTGATTTTTTTTTTTTTTTTTTTTTTTTTTGTGGAAATTACCCACTTATTATATCCAGAAATTCATCTAACGAGTAGAAGGAGTTGCCATTAAGAAATTCTTTTAATTTCCTTTTAAATGCTATATGGCTATGTCAGACTTTTGATACTATTAGGTAAGTGACTAAAGACTGTTGTGGCAGCATGATTTACCCCCTTCTGAGCCAAAGTTAGATTTAATCTTGAGTAGTGAAGATCATCTCTTCTCTTTGAACCATGCATGTACACTGCGAGCTGTGTGAAACTTTGTATACTGGAGATGGTAGTAGCCGTCGTGATGACGAAAAACAAACTGCAAGTAAGGGTGAACATGGTCCCCAAGGATAGATACATACCTGTGTTGATCCACTGAGCCTTCCAAAATGTCTTTTTACTGGTTTCAGTTACCACTATAGTCGACTATACACTGGAAAAATTAAAAACCTGTTTAATACGAACACCCATGTTAACCACAATTTACATGCTGTTGTTCAGTTCAGATCACCCAGAGAATGCCATGAAAACATTCCCCTGCCCCTAATGCTCCTTCATCTGGTGTGGACCTTCTGACAAGTGTTGCACAGTGTTTGCTTTAAGTTTGAGGGAGCATAAGATGTGACTCATCTGAAAAGTCCACCTGTTGCCACTCACTGGACATCTAGTTGTAGTACTGGCATGCAAATTCCAGCCTTTGTCACCGACAAACATAAGTCAGCATGGGTGCATGAACCGGGTGTCTGCTGTGGATGCCCATACGCAGCAACATTTGTTGAGTGGTCAATGAGGAGACACCGCTAGTAGCCCCTTCGTTTCTCTGAATGGTCAGTTGCTCAACAGTTGCACATCTGTTCACCCATACACATCAGCACAGCCGACATTCAGCCCTGTCATTTACAGCTTGTGGTGTACCACAGCTGCCTCGGCACCGATTTCGGATAGATCATTTTGCCATGTGTGATACACTTTAACCAAAGCAGCACACAAACAGTTTCCAAACTTAGCTGCTTTTGAAATGCTTCCACCCTTGGTCAAAATGCCATTGATCATGGCCTTTCGAATATCAGACAAATCGGTCCAGTTTCACAATTTGACAATGACTGCACTGTTTTCAGAGTCGTCCCCCCCCCCCCCCGCAACATGCTAACAATGCTACCTGCCATCTGTGAGTGGTTATAGCATGTCAGCATCAAACATCGGTGATGGTCACATTAATGTGACTGGATCTAGTATTTTTACTTTCAGTATTGTGGTTGTGAGCTGCACAGTTCATGTTAAATTCAGACTTGTGATTAACATCAAATGTCATTAGGGAGTAAATGCATTCGCACATAAGTGTAATAAGTCCAAGCTCCCTAATGAGGTTTCTGTAAGCTGGTTGTTTAATCAACTTTACATTACATTCTTACTGCATGATTCTGTAGAATAAATGGGTATTTTTTTACCTTGGCTGGATTGTCCCACAAAAATATGGCATAGGAGAGTGTTGAATGAAGTCATACAAAATATTTTAGAAATCGTGCCTGCAGGTCAGCACAATGAGAGAGAGTTCTAAGCTGAACTGAATTGTATGATTAACTCAATTATGTGCTGGTGCCACCTGCATGTTTATGGACTCCACACACTCATATGGAGCCTCAACCAGCATGTGTTCACTGACCTTTACTTAAAATACCTGGAAGTCACTTATATCTGTTTGGAAATTTGTATGGGTCTTCGTAAGATTAAGCCTGAGCATGCTACATTATTTTTTTGGTGCTGTTTGGTATGGGTGTGTTTGAGCTCTTTAGTGGATTATTTTTTAGTAGCAAATATTACAGTTTTTGAGGATTCATGCAACATCTATGGCAAATCATTTATGTAATCCAATAACAGGAATGGGTCAATCACCAAATCTTGCAGGAAAATATAATTCAAGTTGTCCCATTCTCAATACAGTGTTATTCCTGTGACATAAATTGTTAACTTGGACCTCTGTTTCCTATAATTAAGATGTGAGACCAGCCATTTAAAGGGAATGAAATTTTCATTTTCTTATAAGAACTATATGGTCTATACAAAGTGTAGATGAGATCATATGTCAACACACTAATTTTCCTGTTTATTTCTATTAGAGGGTAGTTTGTGAGATAACATATGGATTTCTCTGTAGAGAAGCCTTTACACAGCTTAAAGATTATTATCAGAATGGTGAATTAATATTCTGTTACAAGTTACCCTCTCAAAATGTTTTGAGAACACAACAAGGAGGGAGATGTGCCCATAACAGAAATCACCTGCTTGTTTCCATTTTTTAAATAGTTATTACTACTGCACATTTCATTTTTCAGGAAATATATCTTCATTCATCAAATAATTACAAAGATAACTCAAAATTCCTGCTGGCGCTATTGTGTTTGTAGTAGATCAGGGCTTCCCAACGTGTGGTCCGCGGACCCCTTAGGGGTCCGCTGGCTCTTTCTAGGGGGTCCACGGCCACCTTTCACCAAATCGTGTAAAATAATGAGTAAAATTATTGAATAAAAATGTGAAAATCAAATTATCACTATTTTTTTCGGGTGAAAAACGTGTAGTTTTACTTCAGGTCGTATTCCCAAGCAGCCTTTGCTACCTATTTCATAAGTCGATTTTTGACCAGTTTATTACTTATAATGTGGATCGGTGACTGAAGTCAGGGTCATTGAAGAAGGGTGCAGTTTCTCCATCGCCTTCACAACAAGGGAAGTTTCCAGTTGAAATGAATGAGGAGGGAGGACAACCAAAGGAAGAACAATCACAACAAGCTCCACAGCCAGATTTATTATGTGAAAATGCTGCAAGTACTCCACTGGTTGCAATATCCTGTGGAAGTGGAATAACCAAGAAGCGTAAGTACAATGAAAGCTATTTAGAAATGGGCTTTATGGAGACAAAGGAGGGTAAAGCTCAGTGTGTAATTTGTGCGCGAGTCCTTCCAAACAGTTCAATGGTTCCAGTTAAACTGCGCCGTCATTTTGAAGGTACTCACCCGGATTTCCAGGCTAAAGACATCAACTTTTTAAAAGGAAGAGTGCTGAACTAGCTGCTTCTCAGCATTGCATGAAAACCCATGCAAAAACAATTAATGAAAATTCTTTAAAAGCTTCTTTCTCGGTTAGTTATCGAGTGGCAAAAACAGGCGAAGCTCATACCATTGCAGAAAATCTCATAAAGCTGTGTGTTAATGATATTGTTTCTTGCATGCTAGACGAAAAGGCAGTAAAGCTTGTATCTTCGGTGTCATTATCAAACAATACTGTCAAGAGACGCATTGTTGACATGTCAAATGATGTGAAAGACACTCTTGTTTCTCGCATCCAACACAATTCATTTTCTCTGCAGATAGACGAATCCACTGATGTTGCAGGATTAGCGATTTTATTGGATTTTGTCCGTTATGAATATTCTGGATGTTTTGAGGAGGATCTCTTATTGTGCAGACCACTACCTGCCAACACAACAGGTGCTGAAATATTTCGTCTATTGGATGATTTTTTAAGGACTAACGAAGTTTCATGGTCTAATTGCATAGATGTATGCGCAGATGGTGCAAAAGCTATGATAGGTCCTACAGTCGGAGAAATAACGAAAATAAAATAAAACGCCAATAATTGCAGCAGTAGTCATTGTGCTCTCCACAGATATGCTTTAGCTATGAAACAAATGCCTGTTTCGTTCAAGAAAGTTTTAGACGAATCCATTCAAATCATTAACTACTTAAAATCAAGGCCATTGAAGTCAAGACTTTCCACAATACTGTGTGAAGATATGGGAAACCTTCATCATTCCCTACTTATCCACACAGAAGTGAGGTGGCTCTCACATGGGAATGCACTCTCTCAACTGTACGAATTAAGATTGGAAGTCTTAGCTTTGCTTTTGGAGCAAAACACCAAATTAGCAGACCTTACTAATGATGAAAATTGGCAGTGTATACTTGCCTATTTGTGAGATATTTTCTCCAAAATGAATGAAATGAATATTTAACTCCAAGGGCAAAGTGAAACAAAGGTCACTGCTATCAACAAAGTTCGAGCATTCAAGAAGAAAATCAATTTTTGGGCAGAGAGTGTCGAGGAGGGGGAGATCGAGTGTTTTCCTCTTCTCAAGAAGTTTTTGAAAAACAAAACATTGGCGCTTGGGAAGAATTTGTTTCATCAAATCGTGGAACATTTATGAAGCTTGATGTCATTGTTGGAGCATTATTTCCCAATAGCTGAAGATAAGAAGCTGCAGAAATACGAGTGGGTGGTCAACCCATTCACTGTATCCAAAATGCCAAACATTCTATCATCAAATGAATATGAGTTGTTGATAGAAATTGCCACAGACCCTACCTTGAAATCAAGTTTTGACATTGACAGTTACTCACACTTTTGGATCTGTTTGGATAACAAGAAATACTACCCTCTTGTTGACAAGGCAAAATGTGTACTTCCGTTTGCTACAACATACATGTGTGAATCTGGATTCTCGATCTATGCGGCCCACAAAACTAAGTACCGAAGCTGTCTAGATGCGGAACCAGACATCCATTTCCAGTTGTCAACAATTGAACCCAACTTTTCAAAATTGTGTCAGCAGAAGCACCCTCAACCATCACATTAGGATTCCATTATTATTCCTACAGACTCATCTATAGTAAAGAAGAAAGCATTTTTCTTCATAGATGCTCAGTGAACATACCTGAACAATAACTCTGTATAAATTTTGTTTCTGTCTTCTATCATTTACAAAATAATTATTAATTGAATTCTGTTGGCATTGATATTTTTGTTACGAAAATTAAAATGATCTCTAAAGCTCATTTCTTTTCTTGATAATATATTTTGTCCTCTCAATTAAAAATATGGCCTACCTATACTTCAATTACAATTACTTGCTATTACTCTGACACTATATTGTGGCAACTGGCTGCGAGCGTAAACACATGAGGACTTTTCATGTGCCACTTGTAAAAGGTAAACCTCCTCTGCCAGAATTGTTTTCTTTGAAAAAAAAAGTAATTTCAAGTTGTTTTCATTCATCTCTAAACCAGAGGCTATTGATACTTCGGGGGGAGGGGAGGAGAGTCATAGGGAACATGGAACATGGCACTTGCATTAAGAAGCTTTCAGTTCCCACGAGT
This sequence comes from Schistocerca piceifrons, assembly GCF_021461385.2. NCBI lineage: Eukaryota > Metazoa > Arthropoda > Insecta > Orthoptera > Acrididae > Schistocerca > Schistocerca piceifrons. The sequence continues at coordinate 509,399,571 of NC_060149.1, forward strand.
TTTGCTCTGAAATTTAAAGTTACTATGCTCTTGACTGACTGGGGGTCTGTCATGGATTTTTGACTGAAGAAGGGATCCGCCAGCTGAAGAGGTCGGGAAGCACTGTAGTAGAGTTTAGTAACAATGTTGAAATATTACCATAAGTGAAACAGTTACTGTTTTTTAGTGAACTACACAAATCTGTAATATCCTTCACAGTTGATACGACAAAACTACTGTCTTTTCATGTCGAACGTTTGTTATTGATAGATTATTTTCCAGAGTACATGGTTTTTGCATTTTTGATGACACAGTGCAGAATTTTCCAATATCATTTAGAATTTTTAAATATTTATTGAAGTTATCCTACTGCATCAAAGTACTGTTTGCCCTAACACCCATGTCAAACACCTTTCCATTGAAACACCCTGGCAGATTAAAACTGTGTGCCAATCAAAGACTCAGGCTCAGGACCTTCGCCTTTCACAGGCAACTACTTTTATCGACTGAGTTACCCAAGCACTACTCACAACCCACCCCTACAGCTTTACTTCCACCAGTACCTCAGCTCCTAGCTTCCAAATTTGACAGGAGCTCTCTTGCAAAACTTGCAAAATTAGCACTTGTGGAAGAAAGGATATTGTGGAGATATGGCTTAACCCCAGACTGAGGAATGCGTCTGGAATGAGATTTTCACTATACAGCTTCTGTGAAGTTTGGAAGGCAGGAAATGAGGTACTGGTGGAATTAAAGCTGTGAGGACAGGTCATGTGCTTGGGTTACTCAGTCAGTTAAAGCACTTGCCCACAAAAGGCAAAAGTCCTGAGTTCAAGTTTTGAGCCAGCACACAGTTATAATCACCCAGGAAGTTTCATATCAGCACATATTCTGCTGCAGAGCAAACATTTTATTTGGGAAATATCCACCAGGCTGTGGCTAAGCCACATCTTCACAATATCCAACATTTCAGAAGTGCTAGTATTGCAAGTTTCGCAAGAGAACTCTGGGAAGTTTGGAAGGTAGGAGATGAAGTACTGGTAGAAGTAAAGCCGACATGCTTGGGTAGCTCAGTAAGTAGAGCATTTGCCCGCAAACGGCAAAGGTCCTTAATCTCAGTCTCAGTCTGGCACACAGAACTTTTAACCAGCCAGAAAGTTTCATATCGGTGCACACACTTTTCCATTGTTTATCAAGCAAATTCTTTTCAAATACTGTCCTGTAACATAGTCAACATCTATATAATTCTGCAAAACTGTACTTTTACCTTTCTTGATAAAACTTATTAATAGGAATGCTTTCTTGCTACAGTACAATTATGGTCAGGTAAACCAAATATGATTGAGCCAACATCTATTTCATGGGAGCATGTTGGATTCTGAAATAAATTATTAATCACTGTTATGCTATGGCCATCTATTTTTTTTTTTTTTTTTTTTTTTTTTTTTTTTTTTTTTTTTTTTTTTTTTTTTTTTTTGGGACATGGGGATGGTACTGGGGGAACAAATCTCAGTTGGAGTTCAGTAAATCTGAGGGTCAATTGTATAATCATCACTAATTGGAGATTAAATCTGACATTATATCAGAAAGGGAACTATGTTCAGGACTCAGCTCTGTTGTATAACGCTGAACCTTCATCCTCCAAAGCAGGTTCAGATTTGATTTTAGGTAGTGCATAACATGCTTGGCGACACAGCTAAAATCAGCTATCGATACGATTATTGCACTTCAACCACAAATATTTATCATACATCGTAGATATGCAGTATTTATTATCGAAGGTGTCATGGTATAACCATGGAAGCAAGTAAACAGAAAAAGGAGAGATTGCCAGGCTTTCCTAAATATGGGAAAGATTTGCTGCTGGAAATTGTGTTGGGTCAGTACAAAGACATAATTGTGTGCAAAAAGAAAGAGTCAGTGTGGCCAACAAGGTAGAGGCATGGAGAGAAGTTGGCGATGACTTTAATTCTCTTGTAAGGCCGATACGTTACGGACAGCACTGCAAGCTGTTGCTATGTCCACTTTAAACACATCACCAACCACTAAATGAAAGGTTCCCATGGCATAAAATCTTAAGGTTAACAGCAACAAGCACATTAGAGTCAGTGATTGGTTTCTTTTGATTGGTTTCGTCAGATAGGCTCTGAGCCTTAATCTCTACAGCTCTACAGTAGCTTTCTCTAAATGAAACCTCAGCTTAAATGACATGTTATTTAACTCCAAGACTGGGTTTACCCTTTCACAGAACATGCAGAGAGCTCATTAGATCTCATCTTTGTCGTCCTCTGTGGACACAACTGCATGCTCAGATGTTTGTAAAATAAATGAAAGGAAACAATGTAATTCACACAGAATTTTGCCCAACAGTGGTCCAGAATGCGTGGAAAACGGACAGTATGAAATGGTTTCTGTGGTATGGAATGGTAATGCTGTTGTAATTATCTATATGACCAATAATGTACAGAAAGCAGTAACAAATGGAGGGAAAAAAGGAAAAATCAGGAATTGATGGGTTCATATGCCAGTATGTAATATTTCAACATGCTTACGTTCTCTTTATCAGTGCATGTGGAATTATCATAGTAGTTTAAGGACATGTTTGGTAGCTAAAAATTTAATAGGAATTGCATAGTTACTACCACTTGAGGCGAAGGACAACATATAAAGTGATGCTGAATAGTTATTGGCTACTGTCAAAATTCCCATACTTAACTGTTCACTGTAAATATTTTGAATTTTCTTTCTTACTCTGCTGCTAAGTGTCTAAAATGTCTTTGAATTAATCACATAAATTACGAGTCACCTCCCAAGAGCTGTTATGAGTTTGATCGTTAAGCACACACAGTAGCCAGTAATTTCCTTAACCTAACCTTCCATTGCAAAAACAGACATAATGTCTTATGGGATAACAGCAATCAGTGATTTTATAATGTTACTTAAAATCTGTCTTGATTGCAAATTTTTTATTCATATGACCCGTTTCGGTTCATTCAGAACCATCTTCAGATCTGATATTTCAGTTACAGGAGTAACCCGTCCAAATCCAGCAACTTTCACATGCTACGTAGCATGACCAATTTCGGTTCATTCAGAACTATCTTCAGATCTGATATTTCAGTTACAGGAGTAACCCGTCCAAATCCAGCAACTTTCATATGCTACGTAGCATGTGAAAGTTAGTGGATTTGGACGGGTTACTCCTGTAACTGAAATATCAGATCTGAAGATGGTTCTGAGTGAACCGAAACCGGCCATATGAATAAAAAATTTGCAGTCAAGACGGATTTTTAGTAACATTATAAAAACTAAACTTCCATGTCGAAAAAAAGTATTTTGACCATCAGCAGTGTGAAAATGGCATATTCACATATTTACTTGTCATTTTTTGTGTTAATAAGAACTTTTTTTATTGTTTCAGTTGGTATCTGCTAAAAACAAAAGTGGTGAATCGTAGTGCCACTACATTATAAACTGACGATTAGAGCTGAACCTGACTCTGAACCGCAAATTTTCACCAGTCAAATATGATCTGACTTAATGACAATATCATTTAGTATTCATGTTTATGCAACGTAGATTTCCAGATTAAGTTTGAACTAAGGTCATTTTCTATTTTAACCTAAGTTAAATGCTTTTTACAATCAACACTAACTGTTCTCACTAATATGCTTAGAACCAGAGATGAAATATGAGCACCATTAATATCAAAAGCTCAAGTCTCAAAACAGTAACAGCATCTGGTGATACAATATCAGTAATAAAACTTATAATTCGGCAGTGAAAGTCAGATGAAGAACCACAGTCAAAATGAATACAATTTCTTCGTCTGGTCTTACAAGAGAAACATAGTTAATATACATGTGCTATTATGCAGGTATGGGCACCTGTATCTCATTTACCTTCACAATGTACATTTGATATTTTAGAAATCACTTATGCAGAAATACTAGTGCAGCGTAAATAAATTAAGGAACAAGCATTAATCCATTATTTTGTGTACAATAAATCATCAACAGTTAACTTATGATTAACATTCGGCACTTCAGTGAACATTTGATGACAATAGCAATACAGTCAACCAGTAAAAGCAGTCCTATTGTATAAAAACATATTATCTTTTTCGATCAAGTTGAAAAATGGAAGCTCAAATATGTGAATTTTCTTATGTAGATGTGTTTCATTATTTGTGCATTTAAGATATAATAAAGTGTTTTGAGCTCTATATGTTTGTGTGTGTGCCGTGTAAAAAGAATGTACCTCAAGTACCCACTAGTGATGAGACAGTTTATCCTCTGCATGCATTCTGATACATACTACGACCTGTGGACCCCACTACCATAGTAAGGATGAGCCTCAGACCTCACAAGAGACTTTATCTCCAGAGTCTACCCCTCCCGTCGACCTTAGTCATTGCATGGGAAACAAGAATATAAAAATTAGACTTTTCTAGCCAGCCAGCCAGCATGTAATTGTCGCCAAAATTTCCATTTTCACAGTGTCGATTCCAATATTGAAAAATTTACTATTGCCATTTCGCAGCTGGACCTTACAATTGGTGACCAGTTAGCAGATATGTCTGACAAGCAGTCTGTCGCTGCTCCTCAAGACATTATCTTGGAATGCTTTGTTATGCCCCCAGAATCATGCCTACAGAAAACCATCAAGAGTGAGCCAGTGGCCGGTACTTCCCCTCCCAAAGTGCTTTGCACCCAATGCATCTGGGTGGGACAAAATGTACTATTGGAACAAGCACTAAAGTTTTTTTGGTTCTTGTGTTTGCTCCCACCCATATGAACAATATTATCAGCTTATCTGGCCCTTGCCATTGATGAACTGGCACAAAAAGCAGACTATTGCTTATGTTGATTCCAATTTGTGTGAAGTGAAATCTGAGGTTATGGCAGATGAGCCGAACTGAGCATTTCAACCTCAGCGGCTGTGTCGTGTAGGAAACTTCTTTCAAACATTAAGGATTGATGATAATGTGTGTGTTAGTACATCACAAAAAAATTGTGCTGGGATTTTTGATGTGCATACACGGTGTTAGAAGCCTCTCCCAGGAGTTTCTGTTTCAGGATTTTGAACCACTAAAGTATTTTACATACAAACTCTCACAGGATCATATAGAACTTTTTTCCCCATCAGATCTAGGTTTGATTTGAACAATAATACCACCACATTACAGTTGCTCTCTGCTCTGAGAACAATGTTGCTCAAGAACAATGTTACTGCAAGTGACAAGAGTAATGTTGATGCCATTGACAAAGTGAGCTCTATCAGTGTTCATGAATTCATGGGCCATAAGAAGCAAAGTGATAAGTTCACTCGTGATAGTGAAGATTCTAGTTACTTTGAGGCTCTTGATTCAGCAATACTCAGAGAATACCATGAGAATGTTATTTCTTTTATATCAGGATATGTTGTGAAAATGAGTATGTAAATGTTAAGATGAGCTGAATGCAAAGAACTGATTACTCTTCCCTACTCATGTCCAGATGATCACACTTACTGCAAGACTCCTGTGGCAAATCCAGCTGCCTTTACTATGAAGGTTGACACAGGCAATTTGCTTCACCAATCTGTAGCAGTGTTTAAAATAGTGCAGCATACAGAAAAAAATGCTTTCGTTCTGCTTAGAGTGTTATCTTAAGCTCAAACCATTTTATGACACGCTTATTAATTCTGTTCTCTTTAAAATAAAAAAATATATAAAAAAGCCAATGTATTTGGGAAAGCACAAAAGCGCATACGCTAGTTTCTGTCATTGACTGTGAAGACATGCGTGAGTCACGATGTATTGCCACTGTGTGCCTTCAAATTAGATTAAAGGCACGCACAAAAAAGCAACAGTTGCTGCACAGGGTAACTATTCTGGCATGAGGCAAAGATTAGGGAAGCTAATTACATTTGCTAATGTATGACATGTGAATACAGATTAAATGAAGTAAAACAATAAATAAAAATGTGATGTTTACACGTTACGAATTTGATCACCTCCTTCCGTTCCTAAAATTCGTGCGTGTAAATTAGTATAACAACCTGTTATGGGAATCATATTAACATTAAATATATTTCCCCTGTTAGCAGCTGAAATTAGCAACAAAGCAATGGTTTACCAGTTTTGTTGCCTAATGATGTGTACAAAACTTTTCTCATTACGTGTTGAGAGAAATGCATTTTGCATCACGTGTTATAGTGTGAAAGTTCGCCACATATCTAATGAAGTAACTAAAATAATAAATTTTTCACGTCAATGTTTTCGTCATTTTGTATAGCTATATAGTATCGTCAATAAGGAAATAAAATGCGAAAAGGGAAAGCAAGAAATCTTTTACAAAGAGGTAAGATTTTTGGGACGCATAATTTGTCAGCAGCTTTAGCGGCGGTACGGAAATTATGTATGCAAACACAATAATCGCGAAATTGATCGTGCAAGAAAGGGCTATCAGGTGCAAGGCAATAACTAGCTAACAGTGGACTGTAAACTAAACACACACAGCATCAAATAGTGTACATAAATCTTTTTTTTTTTTCAATTCCCCCCGAAGAGGGCGGGCTGGCAACAGCTTAGTACGCTGCTCTACAGCCTACAGACTTTTTTAAGAAAAGGAAGAAGAAAGAAACAAGGAAAAATAGGCGATAAAATGGTGACTTAAAGTGTAAAATGGCGTAAAAATGCGGAAAGTTAAAACAGAAAGGAAAAGGGGTTGGCAATGTTGATAAAATACACAGGAATCAGACAAGTAACATAGTAGACACACAATTAAAAAACGTGGCGACAGTCAGGTTTCTGTTCGCAAGAGATAAAAAATCACACCCAGTGCATAAATCGTCGTCGTATTTTCTCTATATAGCAGAAAAATTTGACACCTTGCCCCGGTTTAAACATTGCGACTGTGACGTCACACGTCACGGCTTTGCTTTGGGTAGTAATTTCTCCGTATTGGTATTGAGTTCACAGAGCGTGAGGCTATCCGTGCTGCCATCTCATAGAGGTGTTGAGAAACAGTATGACGACTGAGCCGTATAGGGTATTGTCCGCTAAACACTGGGCGTATAGGGGTTTATTAAGTATCTGCAAATATTGCAAAACAAAGTAAATTGACTACGTCGAGGTATGCTAGGTCCATGGAAGTACAAGAATAATAAATTTCATTGCAGTGGTTCGACACTCGTTAACTGTCGATAGTTTTGCCGGGTAGTCTTGCAACCTATAAATAGCGAATCCTCGGCGCTATAATTGATTGAGATAATTAAAGTGCAGAAGAGTCAATAGTTGAAGCACTCGTCCTAAATTTGTTTGTAGTGTGAACGTAGAACTTGAAAGATTGGTGTGGGAAACCACTTTAACTCCGCCTGCAGTTACTGTTGGAGTGAATTAAGTAGCTCTGCAGTTGCTGTTGCCGGTCCCAAGCCCGGATAAAGGAGGAGGGTTGGCGATTAACAAAAGCCGTAAAAGAATCCTGTAAAGCTCAGTGCCGTAGTTATAATAATAATATCGATAACGCCTATATTTTCACCTTACTTGCATGTTGTAAATATAGCGACGACCTGTACCGCACGCCTCTTGCCCTATATTTTCAACATAGTTGCGCGATGCCAATACAGCAACTACCAGTACCTTACGCCTCTGTAAATATAGCTTAACTCGGCCATCGGAGGGACCGAGCGTATCGAGAAGGACTGTTGGAGCTTCCCAGATGTCTTCAATCGAAACGCTGTTGGGCTCAGTTGTTCGTACTGAATAAAACTTTTCGAGGTTAACACTATTCTTATAATAGTTTATGAATGCACAAATTGCACCCCTCCTCGTTTCTGACAGTTCTTGTTATTATCTATCAGTGAGACAGCGAAAAGGGACTTACTTGTCAGGAAGAAAAAATAGCATGTTCTCTCTCCAAGTCGAGGCGAAGTTACGGCAGAAGTGGATACAAGGAACTGTGTATTCCAACCACTGCTTCGCAGTATATTTATTCTTTAATGAAATCTGTTGCAAATAATATGTATCTATTTCCAACCAATAGCGCAATACATAGTATCATCATTAGTCCCGGTAATAACTATCAACATAAAGACCTAAAATCACTTAGCTTGGTCCAAAAAGGGGTCCAATATTCAGGAACACATTTACAATAAATTGCCAACGTCCATTAAAAACTCAGTTTCAGATAAACCACAGTTTAAACAGTGTTTGAAAGTATATATTTTGAATGTAAGTGTATATATATGTGTGTGTGTGTGTGTGTGTGTGTGTGTGTAGGCAACTCATTCTACTCCATAGATCAACAGGGACTGTTAAGATCAGCTTAAGTGAAAATGTCTGTTAGATTTCAGATTTGATGGCACTTCGTCACAACAGTAAAGATTATGTGTGTATTAAGTCTGTAAAAATTAGCAGTTCCAGTTTACTGTAATGTATTCACATATTTTGACACTATCCTGACAAATGATCAGGGAAGTGAGCATTATATTCAAATGCTCTATGTTTTTTTATGTTATCTTTTCTGACATGTTCCACACCTACGAGAATTATTATCTCATTTTTGGGTCTATGGAATGAAAACTTAATCTAATCTAGAGAAAAAAATTCCATCTTATTGAAAATGTTGATATAAACTATGAATTAAGATTCATTCTGGGTCTTCAAATTACCACAAATCCAGTATTAGTTTATATTTAGAATTTGATTTATAACCTCTTTGTAATGTTTACATGTGTCTCATCTTCATTTTCAGACATGATACAGAAAGAATTCAATGTATTACTAACAGTAGATCTGGCGAAAATTACAGTAATTCCTTAGACTGCCCTCATCTGAAGAAAAGTTTGTTTCCTAGTTCGTAATTGAGCTTATTTTTGATTTACTAATGGTATGACCAACCTTCTGTTTCATTCCCAGAAACATTCACTGTTTACACTGAAACTAACATTGTTATTAACATTACTAGCAGAAAATTAAAATAAATAATCATAGGGATTTTTTGGATGCATTTCCCACTCTGATGCCCTACTGTCCCCTCTATCTGTCAACATCATCATCTGGGAGAGCACCTCCCTTGGGTGTAGATTGTAGACAATGAGCATACTCACAGTTTAAAAAGTTCTGTATATTAAAGCATAGGTGTTCAAATTGAGTGTTTGAATTCAGATCTTCATGTGGTACAAAAGAAATGACAAATAATTGTAAAACATATTTTGATTCACTTGTTCAGAATGATGACAATTCTGTTTGCCTCTTGCCTGTAGAAACATGTCATACACCAAAATTTTCTGTGATGTTATTCTTGGTAACAACTTGGTTATGTGTAGATGTTTATGTGTTAATGCTGATTACTTACTATTGAAGGGAGTGTGAAGTAGGCCTACAGTTAAAGATACATTTAGTTGTGTGGATGGTTGTTGTTTTGGAGAAAATATCTTTATTGCTAATTCACTAAGATACTATAAAACATTTCACTGCAGCAGCAGGTAAATAAACAAGCATAAACTTTTTTCAGGGCAACTCGGTTTACTGAACAGATGCTGAAGTAGAGCAAGTTATACATGTGAAACAATAATCTTGTGTTTGTTGCTTTATTCTGTTTCACCATAGTCACAGGCATTTCTAGGTAGTAGCCCTACTGCTGTGTTGACATTGTGAAGTCCTTTAAACATTCTCTAGTCCATGTAATAGTTTTGCCACAAGTTTCATGTCAGAACAGACTCCAACACTTATTGTACATTATTTGCCTGCAATATTGAAATACTGAATGGGCATAAGGTATTTACTTATTTTCATCTACACCAAAGCATTTACATGCAGTCAGTGGCATCATGAATAATTTTATTAACAACTTTTATATTGGGAATTGACAGAAAATGGTAGTGAGAGTGACATAATCAACTAATTGATATGTGAAAAGTGCAGTGTCTCTCTAATTTCTCCTGTTCTTTGTTGCTTCCTGTTCTGGTTTGTATTCTAATGTGAACACGTGTCTCTTGCATCTGTGCACAATAAAGTGGGGTTTACACTGAAGTGAAAAAAAAGGGTCAGAGAATAGTGATATGAACATATACAGATGGTGGTAGTATCATGTATACAAGGTATAAAAGGACAGTGCATTGACAGAGCAGTCATTTTTACTTGGGTGATTCATGTGAAAAGGTTTCCAATCTGAGTATGGCTGCACGAGGGGACGTAACAGACTTTGAACATGGATGGAAGTTGGAGCTAGATGTATGGGACATCCCATTCCAGATATCATTAGGGAATTCAATATTCTGAGATCCACAGTGTCAAGAGTGTGCTGACAATATCAAATTTGTGGCACTGTGCAAGCTGGTGGTGGTTCAGTTATGGTGTGGGCTGTGTTTACATGGAATGGACGTGGTCCTCTGGTCCAACTGAACCAATCAATGAATAGAAATGGTTGTGTTCAGTTACTTGGAGACCATTTGCATTGCTAGGTAGTAGCCATGGAAGAGGTGTGGGCCAGATCTTGCAGGAAAAATTAAATGACAGGTACCAGGTAACAAGTATTTTCAATCCCAGTGCATATCTTAGCCATGTGATAGAGGATGCAGGATTATTGAGCAAGGGTTTTACAAAGCAGGGTCATGTTGTGGTAGTGTGTGGAGTGGGAAACAGTATTGATAGGGATCAGGGATACAGTACTGAGTGTGACCTGGTAAAAATAGCATCTGCAACAAACCATACAAATGTTGGCTTGGTTCCTGCTTTCATGCAGTATGACCGACCCCAATCAAACAGTACTGTCAGGAGGGTCAATAAGGAGCTAGATCAGCTGCTTCAGACAGCTACTTTGTTAGGCATAGGTTTGGTTCCTGTTGATGGTATTGGTAGGTGGGACTTCACAAGACATGGCCTGCATCTCAATGGGAAAGGCGGGTAAACTGGCTGGGACGACAGCAAAATCTAAAGATTTTGGTACTGGGTACTGAAACTCACGGGAGTACTTTTTTAGGCTAAGATCAGTGTCCAATCAGACTACATTGATCGAAATTAAGCTTAATGAGAAGTTCAGACAGGCAGGTACGAGAGATGTGAAAATATCACAAGATTCTCATAACAGTGCAGTGAAAAATAATGTTAGTATGTCACAAGATTCACATAAAAGCACAGTGAAAAATAATGTTAATACATTGCATCAGAATATCAGGGGATTAAAAAAACAAAGTAGATGAGCTTCTGTTTGTTTAGAAGATTTATAAACTGAGGGTGGAATAGGTGTACTATGCATGTCTGAACATCATGTAGTAACAGGTATGGAAATGGTAAATGTAGGTGGATAAAAGCTTTCAGCACATGTAAGTAGAGACACTATGGAGAGAGGAGAAGTTGCTATATATGTTAAAATCAGTCATAGTGTGAAAAATTTGGGAACTAAAAAATTATGCAAGGAACAAATGCATGTCAGCTTAAACTAAATAATGGAACTTTTATAATCGTAGCCATGTATAGGTTCGCATTGTGAAATTTTCAACTATTTTTGAAAAACTTGGATTCTTTGTTGTGCTATCTGTCAGACAGAGGAAAGCAAATTATTGTTTTTGGGGATTTCAATGTAGATTTTCTGAAAGAGTCTGATAGAAAGCTTTACCTTGAAGTATTACTTGGTTCTTTCAATTTGACATCAGTTATTGATTTTCCTACTCGGGTGGTACAGGAAAGTAGCACACTGATAGATAATGTTTTCATAGACCAAGATAAATTTAATAAATAAAAACTTTTCCTGTTAAGAATGGTCTATCTGATCATGATGCACAGCTAGTTACAGTATATGATATAGCTCCATACAGTAATGCAAAACAGTCCTCCAAAATAGTGCATTCAATTAACGATTTAACAACACAAAATTTTAGGGAAAGCTTGCAACAGTTAGACTGGGATGAGGTGTGCAGGGAACATGACACTAATTTAAAATTTAACCTGTTTCATGATACCTTTGTGAGTATATTTGAAAACACTTTCCCTAAGAAAACAGTGAAATATAATTGTAAGAAACTATGTAAAAAGCCATGAATTGCTAAAGGGATAAAAATATCTTGTAAACAGAAAAGGGAAATGTATCTTATAGCTAGCAGGAGTAATGATCCTGAAACTGTAAAACATTATAAAAACTACAGCACGGTATTAAGAAAAGTTGTTAAAAAGTCCAGAAGTATGTGCATTATGTCTGAGATTGGCACATCTGATAATAAAATTAAAACAATTTGGAATATTGTGAACAGGGAAACAGGCAACCAAGAGCACAGGAAGACTGTATTTCTATCAAACACAATGAAAAGTTTGTTAACAAGGAGTCAGAAGTAGAAAACATTTTTAATAATCATTTTTAAGTGTTGCAGAGAAAACAGGATCCAGTTATTCATTAGAAAATGCAAGGCAGTATGTGGAATAGGCAGTACCTATGCAATTTGATAAAATTGAAATTCAACCCACCTCTCCTACTGAAATTAGGAAAATAATAAATTCACTCAAAAGTGAAAGCTCACATGGAATTGATGGAATTTCCAACAGAGTACTAAAAGCTTGTTCCCAACAAATAAATAGGATTCTCAGCTACATATGTTGTAGCTCACTGAAACAGGGAATTTTCCACGATAGACTGGAATGTGCTATTGTTAAACCATTGCATAAAAAAAGGGGATAGATCTGATGCTAACAACTACCGCCCATCCTCACTTGTGACAGATTTATCCAAAATTCTTGAAAAAGTAATGTATTCAAGAGTAGCATCACATATTTGTAAAAATGAAGTACTAACAAAATGTCAATTTGGTTTTCAGAAAGACTTTTCATCAGAAAATGCTATATATGCTTTCACTGAACAAATATTAAATGCACTGAATAACTGAACATCACCCATTGGGATATTTTGTGATCTCTCAAAGGTGTTTGAATCATGAAATTCTTCTAGATAAGCTTAAGTATTGTGGTATGAGTGGGACAGTGCACAAATGGTTTAATTCATACTTAACTGAAAGAATGCAGAAGGTTGAAATTAACAGTACAGATAGTCTGCAAAAACCAGCAGAGTCCTCTAACTGGGGAGGTATCAAGAATGGTGTCCCTTGATCTAATTTAAACTAACGTATGCCAAGGACAACACACACACCCATGCCCGAGGGAGGACTCGAACCTCCGACGGGGGGAGCTGCGCAAACTGTGACAAGACACCTCTGACCACATGGCTACCCTGCGTGGGCATTCCTAATATATGTTAATGACTTGTCACTCTGTATTCATGAAGATGCAAAGCTAGTTCTTTTTGCTGATGATACAAGTGTAGTATTCACATCCAACAAGCAAGAATCAGCTGAGGAAATTGCAAATAATGTCTTTCAGAAATTTTTAAGTGGTTCTCTGCAAATGGACTCTCACTTAATTTTGAGTCCGCGCCCGGTAGCTGAGTGGTCAGTGTGACAGACTGTCAATCCTAAGGGCCCGGGTTCGATTCCCGACTGGGTCGGAGATTTTCTCTGCTCAGGGACTGGGTGTTGTGTTGTCCTAATCATCATCATTTCTTCCTCATCGACGTGCAGGTCGCCGAAGTGGCGTCAACTCGAAAGACCTGCACCAGGCAAACGGTCTACCTCATGGGAGGCCCTAGCCACATGCCATTTTTTTTACTTAATTTTGAGAAAACACTGTTCATACAATTCTGTATAGTAAATGGCATAACACCATTGATAAATATAGACTATAAACAGAAGTCTGTTGCTAAGGCAGAATACTCAAAATTTTCGGGTGTGTGCATTGATGAGAAATTGAATTGGAAGAAACACATCGATGATCTGCTGAAATGGTTAGGTTCAGCTACTTATGCTATTAGGGTTATTGCAAATTTTGGTGATAAACATATCAGTAAATTAGCCTACTATGCCTATTTTCATTCACTGCTTTCATATGGTGTCATATTTTGAGGCAATTCATCATTAAGAGAGAAAGCATACATTGCACAAAAGCATGTAATCATAATAATAGCTGGGGCCCACCCAAGATCAATTTGCAGGCATTTATTTAAGGAACTCAGGGTATTCACAGTACCTTTGCAATACATATATTCACTTATGAAATTTGTCATTAATACCCCATCCCAATTCAAAAATAACAGCAAAGTGCATAGCTACAACACTAGAAGAAAGGATGATATTCACTATACTGGATTAAATATCACTTTGGCGCAAAAAGGGGTACATTATGCTGCCACAAAAATCTTTGGTCATTTGTCAAATAGTATTAAAAGTCTGACACATAGCCAACCAACATTTAAAAGCAAATTAAAGGAATTTCTGAATGACAACTCCTTCTACTCAATAGATGAATTCTTAGATATGAAGTAGTAACTGAAAAAAAAAAAAATATTATTTTGTGTAAATAAAACTTATGTTAAATTGACATGTTCCACATCATTATGAAATGTAGCATTCACGATCTATGTAACAAGGATTAATGCATGTGTGCATGTATGAGATTCCTGTCCACAAACAATGATGGCATTTTTATGGATGACAGTGCACCATGTCACCGGGCCACAATCGTTCGCGATTGGTTTGAAGAACATTCTGAACAATTCAAGCAAATGATTTGCCCAGATTGCCTGACATGACATAATTGAGAGATCAGTTGGTGCACAAATTCATGCACCAGTAGCACTTGCAATTATAGAGGCAGCGTGGTTCAATATTTCTGCAGGGGACTTCCAACAACTTGTTGATTCCATGCTACGTCAAGTTGCTGCACTACACTTGCGTGAAAGGAGGTCCAACGTAATGTTAGGAGGCATCCCATGACTTTTGTCACCTCATTGTGTTACACTGTTAGTCTGCGTGTGTATTTTATTTGTAGGAGATTGTGTCCCTACATAAGTGATGAACCCAAAGAAGAAATTCTGCTCTCGTGGATAGGTTATCTGCTGCAATTTGCATAGATAAGTACTGTGATGACTACTGCATGTAACCTTCTGCACACCATCAGTGGCACAATCCAGGACATTAAAAATGAGATTGAGATTCTACAGTGCCTGCCTCCTGTGTTTCAATCACTATATTCTGTGCCACACACTGATTCATTTTGAAACATCGTGGTTTCATTCACACTGGGCGTGACATTGAACATAGTGATATAAACACATAAGAATGCTATGCACATAATTACAACAGTGTCATAAAACATCAAATTCAGAGTGAACATGTTTCCAGTCGTTTCACATGCACTGGCACCGCTTGTGAGATCAACAGAAATATCCTCTCATCAGTTCTGACAGTCCTCCCACATTGTGTTTGCGAGTTCAGGCCCCACTGTTTACGCCCAGTCAACGGGAAATTTAGTTTGCAGTAGTGGAGAGCAGTTTCAAGTAACAGCAAATTAATGATGCTTTTGAATGGTTCACCTTAGTGACCAATAATCTTGGTCAACATGCTATTTATCAGGAGAGGCATGATGACGATACCATAGGAATTCCGGAGACATCTGCATGGAAGGATTGTCAATTTGGATACTTTGTGTTACACATTTGGCAACAACAAATGCTACCCATAGTGAGGTTAACTTTAATTGCTCAGGAAGGGCCGCCATTAGAGCACACACCTTCCCTGGCTCATATGCCACAATGGCTGCCATGATAATTCCATTCACTGTGAACAAAGCCGACCATCCCAGACCAGCAACACTTTGGTTCTTCGCTGCCATGCCACCTCCACCCGAAGGTCACAGTGTGTTCCTGAGGACCTATGAACTCTCCATGCCACCCTCAGGAGGCTAACTAAGCAGTTGGGAATGTTGCAACTGCAGATCATGACAGCTAAGGGCGCACGCACCTCCTACACCTGCCCACCATGGTCTCATAGCCGTGAGACCACTCAAACAAACGTTTGCTGGTTCCACAGACATTTTGGTCACCTGGCTACAAAATGCAAGAAATCATGTTTGCACCCCAATGCCAAGATACAATTTGATTCAGGCACAACAGGACACCCACTTACAGCACCAACTGCTTAAGAACAGTCAATACCCTACATAAAAAAGACATTATAGGACTGCTCATCATACCTTTTGTAGCAGCGTGATTTCAAAGCTGCCTGTTACTCAGTCACCACATAACACTACATTACAAAGGCTGTTCATCACCAATCACCATTCAGGGCTAGTGTTATTAATCAAATAGGATCAGACACCAGCACATTGCTGACTACATTCTACCCAGATGCAAATCAACACAGTATGGCCCATTTAATGGCAGTTAATGAGTTCATCATGCGCATACGGTCACAAAAGTTTTGAATGAGACGTCAGTCTCATCAAGAACTGCAAGTGGACTTTCTTGTTAACCAGCATTGCTCACCTATTTTGAGTGCTGATTTCCTCACACAGAATGCACTGACTACCAATTTACTAAATGAATGACTGATGCATTCCATCAACACTCATACTATCCTTGCAGGAAAGGGTCATTTGACAAAGTTCAACATGCCCAAAGTGGATAATTTAAGTGCTGCCACTCTAAATGACCATCATCCCTACTGGGATTCTTACTACTGCAACTTGAAATAGCACCTCCATACCATGTAAAAAAAGATTATATAACAAACAGGCATGACAGAATCACATTACATGAGGAATATGGTGTTGGAGGATATCTATAGGAAACAGAAGGCAAACTCCAAGTGGGTGGCAAAACATTAGTACAGTATGGGACACCTCTGCAATGCATCCATGAAATCTGGTCTGCCATTTCATCATGAACCTGTTGGATTGCATAGAAATGACTACCACCAACTTCCAGCAGCTACACGATGACCTCAGGGGAACCAACACACCACACCCCACCCCTTTGTCTGCTACCAATGGCACTCCTCCCGACCAGCACTCTATGGTACCGACTGTGTCACTGACTGCAGTTCTGCAGTTATGTGTCCAATACACCCAGCCACCCACACATGAACTAGCTGCAATGCCAAATTCAAACTCCCTCTCATCTCTGGTACGCCACATCTTAGGAGGTGGGGGGGGGGGGGGGGCTACTGTGTGGGAGTGGTGTAATCAACTAACAGATATGTGACAAGTGCAGTGTGTCATTAATTTCTCATGTTCTTTGTTCTTCCACTTCTGGTTTATTCACTAATGTATACACATTTTTCTTTTGTACCTGGGCACAATAAAGTGGAGTTTATTACTCTGTTATTACCTGTATGTATTTTATATGTAGTAGATAGTGTCCCTACATGGTCCCACATTGTACATTAATACATACTATAGGCCTTTACTAAAATATACACAATAAAATTAACAAATACAAATATTCATATATTTGGTAAACTTTGTAACTGAACATCTTTAGAAACCTCTTTAGGGACCTAGGGACTGTTACACATATACACTCCCTAGTGGTGTTTGTGGTTAACAGCAAGATTGAATTTAGGATGAACACAGCAATTCACAATTACATAGCCAGATGAGGTAATAATTTCCATATAAGCTATGTATCCCTTTCTAGGGTTCAGAATGGAGTTTTACTTTTGGGTACAAAACTCTGTAAAAGGTGACCAGTGGGCTGCGGGCAGAAAACTAAAAGTCTCCATGTCCCGCGTGTCGCCACTGTCAGTGATTGCAGACCGAGCGCCGCAACACGGCAGGTCTAGAGAGACTTCCTAGCACTCGCCCCAGTTGTACAGCCGACTTTGCTAGCGATGGTTCACTGGCAAATTACGCTCTCATTTGCCGAGACGATAGTTAGCATAGCCTTCAGCTACGTCATTTGCTACAACCTAGCAAGGCGCCATTATCAATTGCTATTTATCTTGTGATGCATGTACCGTCAGACCGATGTTCACCAATTATGGATTAAAGTTAAGTATTCCAACAGCTACGTACTTTATTTGCTAGACTCAAATCCTTTAACTGTTCCAGACCTCACGCCAGCCTGCGTGAGCTTAAACGCGTGCGTTTCAGCTTCACCTCCTAGTGGCTTGGCTGTCTTGCCAAGTCACAACACTCCAAATATTTAAAAACAAAATAAAATAATACCTCATTAGCCACTCTTGCAACAATTTATCAGAATTGCCTTCCATCAGCACGGTTGACTCCTGCCCGGAGGTAGGGGTGTCACATCCCAGTTGATGCAGAGAACATCCACCCAAGAGCATCTGCCTTCCACCATAACACAGAGTGGGTTGGCATGGCTTGAATTCCACTTGTCACCAGAGGCTAGCATGTAGCTGTCATTGAAGAGTTCGCTGCTGGGGTAACATGCCTCGCCATGGCTGTTGCAACTGGGCCACAGGCAACGGGGCTGTGTCCTCAGCAAATTTGAATGACTGAACCACCGAGTGAGCAGAATTCTATGTGAGCTAGATGATGGACACCTGTACCACCTGAGACAAAGGAAATAACTGCCAAACTACCCAATCCAATACATGACACTAGGTCTCGCTATGAAAACTTGATTTGATTCCAGACTAACGTCGCTAAATTCAGTGTGCACTAGTTTTGTTATTTCTATGACTTTTTCATTAATAGATTCATAAATGTGCATTTATAGTTGTTACTAATGTTGTTGCAATATTTTATTTGTATTTAGGGTAGTGTAATTCATTTATTTATCTTAGAGGTCTACTTAACCCTGAAATATGGTCCTAGTTCCCACTGTCAATTGCTACATACCTGCAGAGCAGCAAGTTATGTATTTAGATTTTTCTATATTTTCTTAGTAGCTTTATGTCTCAAAATCCATGCATGATTTTGTGTTTAAGAGGTGTAATCTCGCATGTTGTAACTTTAAAGTGTAAATTCAGACAGTGTGTAGCACCTTTGTTATTAATTTGTTTGTTTTGAAGAGCTAGCAACTGTTAATTTCACTCAGTCACGTTCCATCTGTCACCTGCTACACTCCTGTAGAGCATTAAGTTAAGTACATAGCTTTTTCTGTGTTTTCTTGGTATTCCTGCTATGGATATGATGTGTACATGCTGTGTGCAGCTGCAGGAGGAACTAGCCACAGTATGTGAACATCTGAAGCCACATTTGGCTACAGTCAATCATTTTCAGTCTGCTTCCTTAGGGTGTAGCAGTAGCCAAGAATCTTCCACATCACATGGGACACCTCAGGTATCATTTGTTTCATCCATGGACTCTGATTCCAAGGAACCTTGCAGTTGGCCTGGCACAGGGCATCTGTCCTGACTGCAGAGAGAATGGTGGGTAATAACACATTCACGCTGGTCCTACGGCAGGGTTCAAGCAGGCACATGGAGGGAGGGCTTTTCTAGCTATCAGGAGCTCCACTGTAAGGCATGTTTGGAGCCTCATAGAGAAATAGCATTTAGGGCCTGAAAGAAAGACAATGTGCACTCAGTACGTCTGCCAGAGGGCTTCATCTGAAAAGGTGAAGGTGGCCTCACCTGTAGCTATTGAACTTGCAGGATGCAGTCATCTGCAATTTGTGGCTCACATTGGCACTAGTGATGCCAACTGATTTAGTCTGAGGCTATCCTCAGTTCATATGGATGGTTGGTGGAAGTGGTGAAGGCTGCTGGCCTCACACGTGGGATGCAAACAGAGCTCGCAAGTTGCAGCATTGTTTCCAGGGGTGATTAGGTTCTTTTGGTTTGGTTCTGAGTAGAGAGTCCCAACCACAACTGTGTGATGGTCTTGATGGCAGATTTCGGGAACTGTGTTATCGATGGAAGAGTGCACTGCACGGAGTTGCGAGTACTTGTAGGGTGCGCATAGGGTGTTTTTTTTTTTAGAAGGCTACACAGCAGTTTGTTGCACTCTGATGAAAAATCACCAGACAACAGGCAGATAACGAAATCAGACCATGTTCAAAGTAAAGACACTTCAACTGTCAAAATTTTAACAGTCAATTGTTAAAGTATTTAAAAGTATTTATAACAAAGTTCATGAATTTTGTTGCCCTCCATATAATTTATCATGCTCAAATTATTCTTGGGACAGAGATCTGACTGAAACCCAAAGCAGAAAGCTCTGAAATATTCAGTAAGTCATGGAACATATATCAGAAAGACAGATTAGATGCCATAGGAGGGGCAGTGTTCAATGCAGTTAACAAAAATGTTGTCTCTAACGACATCAATTTTGAGTGTGACTGTGAAGTTATATAGACATGTATAACAGGTATGGCTGAAATCAGGTTAACTGTGGACTGTTTTTACAGGCCCCTTGATTCAGTGGTAACAGTTTTAGAGTTATTCAATGGAAGTCTATGCTCACTAGTGCAGAAATACCTAGATCATGCAATCTTCATTGGAGGCAACTTTAACCTACCGACTATAGACTGGGACATGTATGGATTCACATGGGATATGGACAAGCTGTCTTGCAAAGTACTTTTGAATCCTTTTTTCAAAGACTGTCTTTGGAAGCTAGTTCAACAGCCCACACACGATGAAAATATTTTAGACCTTGTGGCTACAAACAGGCCTGACCTTATTGATGTTGTCAGTATAGAGACAGGGATTATTGATCATGATGTCATGGTAGAGATGATGGTTATTAAAGTCACAAATAAATCAAGAAGGCTAGAAGAGTATTTTTGCTAGAAAATGCAGATAAGCATAGACAATGAATGTACACAATTTAGTTTCAGGATGATGGAAGTAGAGGAATTATGGACAAATTTAAATGGATTGTAAATCACACTCTGGAGAAGTATGTGCCAATTAAGTGGGTTAAGGGCAGAAAAGACCCTCCACAGTTTAATAAATAAATTTGGAAACAGCTGTGGAACCAGAGACTGTTGCACTCTTGCTTCAAAAGAGAATGCGCAAAAGATGACAGGCAACCGCAACAGTTGGTGGAGATTCATGCATCTGTAAAAAGATTGAAGCGTGCAACAGCTACCAATGTGCTACCTTAGCAAAGGATCTAGCTGAGAATCCAAGAAAATTCTGTTCCTATATAAATTTGCTAAGTGGTTCAAAGAGTTCTATCCAGTCTCCTATCGACCAATCTGGTGTGGCAGTAGAAGATAGCAAAAGGAAAGCTGAAGTTTTAAATTTTGCATTTGAGAAATCATTCATGCTGGAGGATCATTATTTGACCATTGTACAGATTCCTGCATGGAGGGCATAGTAATAGGCATCCCTGATGTAGAGAATCAACTACTGGAGTTAAAAATAAAAAAGTCACCATATCCAAATGGACTCCCAATTTGGTTTTACAGAGAGTACTCTACAGCATTTCCGCCTTACTTAACTTGCATTTATTGTGAATTTCTTGCCTAGTACTCTACAGCATTTCCTCCTTACTTAGCTTGCATTTGTTGTGAATTTCTTGCCTTGTGCAAAGTCCTGGGCAACTGAAAAAAAACCACAGATGGCTCATGTATGTAAGAAGGGTAAAAGAACTGACCCACAAACCTACAGACCAATATCCTTAACATCGGTTTGCTGAAGAATTCTAGAACATATTATCAGTCTGAATATAAAAAAGTACCATAAGACAGAAAAGCTTCTGTCCACAAATCAGCATGGTTTTAGAAATTATGGCTCATGCAAAACTCATCATGCTATTTCCTCACATGAAACCCTGCAAACTATGGATGAAGAGCAACAGACAGACTCCAAATTCCTAGATTTCTGAAAAGTGTTTGACATAGTGTCCCACTGCAGACTGTTAATGAAGGTACAATCATACAGATAGATTCCCAGATATGAGAGTAGCTCAAAGACTTCTTAAGTAATAGGACACAGTATGTTGTCCACAACAGTGAGTGTTCATTAGAAACAAAGGTATCATGAGGAGTGCCCCAGGAAAGTGTGATAGGACTGCTACTGTTATCTATATACACAAATGATCTGTTGGACAGGGTGAGCAGCAATCAGCAGCTCTTTGCTGATGATGTTGTGATGTATGGGAAGGTGTCATCGCTAGTGACTGTAGGAGGTTACAAAATTTCTAGTCGGTGTGGTGAATGGCAGCTTGCTCTAAATGTAGAAAAATGTAAGTTAACCACATTATGAAAGGATAGTTGCTACTCACCATATAGCGGAGATGCTGAGTCAGAGATACACACATCAAAAAGACTGCCAGAAAGTGAGCTTTTGGCCAACAGGCCTTCACTTGAAATAGATAACATACTCTCTCTCTCTCTCTCTCTCTCTCTCTCTCTCTCTCTCTCTCTCACACACACACACACACATGACCACAGTATCTGGCTGCTGAGGCCATCCTGGATATTCCATTGTTTGAAAATGTAAGTTAATGCATATGAGTAGGAAAAACAATCCCACAATGCTCAAACGCAACATTAGCAGTGTGCTCCTTCTCACTGTCAGGTTGATTAAATTTATAGGCATAACACTGCAAAGCATTACAAAATGGAATGAGCATATAAGCGTTGCAGTGGGGAAGGTGAATGGTTGGCCTCAGTTTACTGGGAGAGTCTTAAGAAAATGTGGTTCATCTGTAAAGGAGACAGCATATAGAACACTAGCAACCAATTCTTGAGTACTGTTTAAGTGTTTGGGATCTCCACCAGGTTGGATTAAATGAAGACATCAAAGCAATTCAGAGGCATGCTACATCTACATCTACTACACTTATATGAACACTAAATAAGCCACTTGCTGCTACTTGCGCACTGCTGCTAGATTTTTTACTGGCAGGTTTACTCAACATGCATGTATTACAGACATGTTGCAGGAACTCAAATGGAAATCCCTGAAGGGAAGGCAACATTATTTTCAAGGAACATTATTGAGAAAACTTGGTGTTTGAAGCTGACTGCAGAACGATTCTACTGCCCCCAGTGCACACTTCGTGTAAGTACCACTAACATAAGGTAAGGGAAATTAGGGCTCACATGGAGGCATACACACACTCATTTTTTCCTCACTCTATTTCCAAGTGGAACAGGAAGGGAAATGGCTAGTAGTGGTACAATGCACCCTCCTGCATACACCATATGGTGACTTGGGGACTATGTATGGAGATGTAAATATGGATATAATTAACACAGCCACTGGGGTCAAATGGTCCTAAAGTAGTGTCAAAGTTCTTTTCAAGTGCTGTAAAATATGTTTGAGATATTCCAAAATTGAAAACATATGATTGAAAATGTCTTCCATCCCTTATAAATAAATTTATTAATAATTATGTAAAATATTGGTATATACTTATAACCCATATTTCATTAGTAATAAAGAGTAACTTTCTTTATTTCAGTTTTAGATATGAAAGTTATTGTGTTACTAATGTAAGGTATTTTTTTCATGTAGGTGGGGCATTCAGTAAATAGTGCAACACATTTTTTCTCAGATAATTATGGTTGAAAGAGAATGCAGAATTTGTTGTGAGGCATTTTGGAACATTCTTGTGTCAGCCCCTGTAGTTTCATGAAGTAGTAATTGGTGGTGGCGCTATACATAGCATTCAAAATGGCGTCGGTAATAGATGTGCATTCCAAGCAGAGAGCTGTCACTGAATTTCTTTTGGTGGAAAACCAGAAGATTGCAGATATTCATATGCACTTACAGAATGTCTATGGAGACCTGGTAACGACCAAAAGCACAGTGAATCATTAGGTGAGGCATCTGTCATTTTCGCAACAAGGTTGCGCAATGCTGTCTAATTTGCTGCGCTTCAGCCTGCCACACACAGCTGTGACTCCTGTGATGTTGGAACATGTAGACAATCTCATTTGAGATGATTAATGGATCACAATCAATCACCTCACTGCTCAACTGGACATTGGAGTTTGATTTCCTCCCTCGCGGTGCAACAATCAACCCTGAAGTGTATTATGCTACCCCCAGTAAACTGAAGAAACGACTTCATCTTGTTCACCACCACAAAAATGTAAACAAACATCTCCTTCTCCATGACAATGCAATGCTTCACACAAGTCTTCACACCCAAGAGGAGCTCACAAAACTTCATTGAACTGTTCTTCCCCATCCACTCTACAGTCCAGATCTCTCACCATCCAACTTCCATCTCTTGGGCCCAATGATGGATGTATTCTGTGGGAAGCAGTACATGGAAGATGGGGACATTATTGATGTAGCAAGACGTTGGCTCTGATGTCAACCAGTAGCGTGGTACCATGCTACCATAGGTGCAGCGAAGCACAGATTAGATGTGCATTGAAGAAAAGAAATGATATAGCACATACAGGCCCTCCCAGTATGGTGGTGTAAGTCTTTCATACTGAATGCATATTAAATTGAAAAATAGGGTTTGTAGCCAAAAGAGTGGAGAATAATACAGTGTGTTGGGATCCTGAATAAAACCAACCTGCTTTCAGGAAAAAAAATATTACATTACTTATTGAGCACCCCTCACATATGAAAGCTGAGTATTGGTATAACCATTGACACTGACAAGAGTGCTTGGACGGTAGGATCACAGTTTGGACAATTGGAGAGTGTGGCATGGACTTCAAAGGAAGTTTGTGGTACCTAAATCCAGCAAGGCAGTGAGTTAAATATTATGAGAAAACTTTTCTTTTGTGAAATAAAGTTTACTAAAAGGGGCATGTCTGTTCAAGTGATTTTTTGTACATGCATAAATATGTATGTTTATAAATTTGTACCAAATTTGCATCTGTTTTGTGAAGATGATGACCAGTGACAGTTCCAGTTGTATATTAATTTGTAATTTCAAATATTTTGATTTCTCTGAAACTTTTTAATGTTATACTATTTATAAAAATGATATTTATGGCTATTACTCTAGCACTGAATTATCCAGTCATCTATTTCACAGTACCTGATTGTATAATTCAGTGTGGTGTGATATAATACAGCAAGGTGGAAACATCCCATATCATATGATTACACTCCTGTGAACAATTAATTTCTTCTCTTTCTCATATTTCAACTTTCATCTAGTTATCTACTTATATAGTATGTGCCTGAATCTTTCAAAACAGTAATAGGGCTGTGCTTAGTGTAGATTTATTACTCAGATTATAGTTTTCAATATGCAGATCACAGTAATGCATTTAGTTTTGCTGGAAACCATGCTAGTTAAAAAGAACTGAGAATTGAAATTATTACTATATTGGGTAATGCTAATTAGGACTGAGCTAATAGGCAGTCTCAGAAATATTCACATTAGTCATTAGAAAGACCAGCACACAAACTTCATAGCAATGTGTTTCAATTTTCCTGAAGCTCATTAACTTAACAGATAATTAATATTAAAGTCCATACATATCCAAAATTTAAAATTTCTATTGGAGATTTGCTCATTGTACTTGTTAAATTCCAGCTTCTACTCTGTACTTTTGTTGCTCTAATTTTTCTGGACCAAATGACAACCTTTGCTAATTAATTAAGCCATTAATTAAGAACTTGCATACTTTATATAATTTTCAGTATTGCAACTGTTCTTGTAAATGGATTATTCTCGACATAGGTATACAAAATGGTCCCATAATCTTTTGATTTTTACTAACCCACCATATATTTTGTAAATCAAATTACTGTTGTGACATATAACTCAATTAAATTAGGAAAATGTGACCTAGCATGTAGACTTCCCTGGAATATACTGCTGATGAAACCTTCTTGAGGTTCCCCTGGGTGGCTGCATTGAAATTCTGAGATGTTTCAATGAGTGTCATTTTTATCATCTTCTGGTGAAGCATTGAGATATACCTGAGTGGCAGCCATCTCTCCTCTCCCCTACCCACAGGTGCAGGATTTGGCAACCTGTGGTGGGATGGAAAGGAAAATTTGAGAGGCTGATAGGAGCTAACAGGAAGACCCTGCATTTCAGTGATACCAGAACAATTGTCAACCTGACAAAGAAAGAACTGGATGCCACAACAACTTGTTCCCTCTCCAAGGGGCTGAACTTCACTCCTGTTCCAAACACAATACATTATTAGTGGTTTTGAAGAAGCAATCTGTGGCCTGGTCAATGAAAAGGTAGAGGACATTAGGCAGGAAACATGCAGGATCAATAATAAATCCTGACTTCTGAAACAAAATATAACAGAGCAGAATGGAGAGCACTGAGATTGCTAAAAGAAGATGAAAACACGGTACCAGTTGACAAAGGAAGTGTGACAGGAAGCTGAAGAAGGACACAACACTGAACATGACAAGATAAACAATAGCTTTGCTTCAAAAATCATCTATAAAAAATGGAGACTTGAATCAGCTCTATCCAAAAGCTTCAGCAGCTCCACATTTGTATGACCTGCCTAAAATTCATAAAGGAGCTGTACTACTGCATCCTATAGGGAACACCACTAATGCACCCACATATGGAGTGGTCAAGTATCTAGCCTCACCTCTGAAACAAAAAGTGGAGTACTGTCATCATCATGTAAAGAACTCAGCTGAATTAATGGCCTTCCTTAAAGAGGTGTGGCTGCAGGAAGACAATCTGCCCGTGAGCTTCAATGTAACACCTCTTTTCACATAAGTATGATTTCAAAATCCTTGGTACTCTTGGCAGATGATTTTAAGCCCCAAATGATGAAGCTGTTTGAACATATACTCACCACAATCCACTTCAGATGTAGTGGGGAGTTCTATGAACAAGTTGATGGAGTAGCCATGGGATGATCACTTGCACCTGGGATTGCCAGTATCTATATGGGGCACTTTGAGGAGATGGCACAAAAAACTGCACAGCTCAAATGTAAACACTTCTTCCATTGTGTGAATGACACCTTTGTTGTGTGGGATGATGGCAGAGAAGGCCTGACTGAGGCCTTTGACTACCTGAAAAGTATCTATCAAAATATATACTTCACCCATCGTGACTAGGGCCTCCTGTTGGGTAGACCATTCGCCGGGTGCAAATACAGTACCCTAGGACATAGCGTCTACAGATAGAACAGCCATGCAAATCTTTATCTTCATGCAATGAGCTGTCATCATCCAGCACAGTGGTACACTGTTTTAAAGCCTCTAGTAGAGAGGGCACATGTCATTTGTGACAAAGGCAGCCTTGCAGCTGTGCTGCAAGACCTTCAAAATGTGTTTCATCAAAATAGGTGCAGCGAAGCACAGATTAGATGTGCATTGAAGAAAAGAAATGATATAGCTATGTGCAAAGAAAAGGCAGAAAAAGAGGAAGACAAACTTACCCTTATGCCCTCTATTCAGTCTCCTTCAGCCAAAATTGTGAGAATCCTAAAAAAATAATAAATAAATAAACAAATAATCAAGGCCATCTTTTGACCACTACATAAAATAAAAGATATTCTTGGCTCAGTAAAGGACAAACTACAATGGCAAATACCCAGTATGTATAACATCCCTTGCTAGTGTGTTTGCCAGTACACTGGACAAATGCATCACTGCTTCTCGCAATGTTGCATGAAAATGTTAGATGTGTGCATCTGTGCCATGAAGATAAATCAGCAGTGGCAGAACACAGCCTCAGTGAGGGACATATGTTCAAATCTGAGAAAACAAAAATATTGTGCTTAGCTAGTGGCTTTTGGGAGAACATCATTAATGAATCAATTGAGATAAGACTCCATGACAGCCCGGTTAACAGGGATGAGGGCAACCAGCTGAGTTCAGTGCGGAACCCTGCACTAGCAGCTATACACTAAAAACACTCCCAGCAGTTGACACTTCGTGAGTGGGCCAGAATGAATGCACCAAGAGTCAAACGGGGGTCTGCAGGGCCCACTATAGGTTACTGAACACTGCACCTGGGGGATGAGGTGGGAAGATATGGCTGCCACTCAGGTATATATGTGGGGCATCCACACAATCTTGACACTTCAGCAGAAGATGATGGGAGTGACACCCATTGAAACATTGAAGAATTTCAACGCAGCCACCAGAATGGAAGTCCATCTGAACTAACAGTTTTTCAATGGAATACGTAATTTCCAGCTTACTAAAATGTTCATAATCAGTCATCATATGTACAATCCCACCCCAGAATCTTCAGTGTGGGCTTGGAAATCTTAGCAGAAACATCATGAAGAAAGTTTCTGTAGTAAATGCTGCACTTTACCAACATTATGATAACATCTATGTAACAAGTCTGTTTAAGATCCCAGTAACAAGTACATATCTGTCACCAGCATTCACATGCTCAATGTGTCCATGTGGCTTACTTAATATATCAGATCCAGCTAATGATTGGTATTAACATTTATGAAATTTCCCTTGGAGCAAATGTATGAATAATTTGGATCTGGCAATGTATTATGTCAACATGGCCACTCATTTATGTGTGTAACTGATAAAATGAAATAGTGTGTCCATCACCTACATAAATGTAAACTACAATTTTAAGGTGTTTTTTTCTGCTAGAATTCAGTTGCAACTGTGTGCTGTGAATATTATGTCACTGCCATAGTGAAAAGTAATAAGGTGACAGTGCTTGCCTGTGTAAACCATTTTTATGTGAGTGCTGGAATTGGTCATCTTATTGCCTATAGTGATAATAGATTTAGGAAAAGCCATATTAATTAAAAATTGTGTGGTGTGCATTACTGGAATATTTCCCATGATACCAGTTCTATAGTGGATTGTCACCCATGAAGAGTGAAATGAGATATCAGGATGACAGTAGATTTGTTTAATTAACTTCTTTATTTAAGCCCTCAGTTGTACTACATCAAGAACAGCTTGATGGAGGTGTCCAGTTGCCTCTCATGTGAAACAATAGACACCCAGCATTGCTGACAGCGCAAAGAGCAGGGCCAAGTGTGGCATCTCTCAAATGCCACTGTCAGAAACACCTCCATCTATGACCGTGATGACAGCACAGTCAACAATACTGCAGGAGTGGCCATGGCCTCCTTCCAGTGAGCAGGTAGCTCTCCGCTCTAGCAGCATGACTCAGGGCAGGCTGCCCTGTTGCATGGTAGAACAGAGGAGCCTGTACTGCAGTCCTGTATGTTTCTCTGGGTGTCACAGGCTTGTGGTGTAGGCAGTGATAGTGAGATGAGAATTTTTATTTTTTTTATTTATTTACACGTCAAGTTTCGTAGGACCAAATTGAGGAGCAAATCTCCAAAGTCATGGAATGTGTCAGTACATGAAATTACAACATAAAAGTAATAACAAATAAAAATAAAATGTTTATGAATCTGAAAAAAGTCAAGAATCAGCTTATTTTTTCAAGGAACTCCTTGAAAATTTTTTAGTACACAAATGACTCAGTACTTATACACTCCAAACTATGTTCATTTAGGGCTTAAGGGATCTACTCTAAACACTTCCATGGTGGCAAGTGAGGAAGGGTTCTGTCCTTCTGTTAGGATATTGCAGCATTGGCTGTTGCTATACCGCGCCTAGCTGGCTCTGCTTTGCCACGCTTCTAGCCTGTGTTTTCCTTCGCAATGTATAACACACTTGCCTGCCTATGGCTGGCTCTATTGCAACTCCCTTCCACTCTGGCATAATTTTTGACTAAGTATGGTTGATATGCTACAACAGCAATTCACTGACCTTTCTTCAATAAGATACCAAATGCAGAATAACAGTTTACAGTTCAGTAAAACCTCGCACACTCACAGATGAGGTAAAATGTGACGGATATTAAACAACCCAGTACTTGTACTTCTTACTATGATTTTGTCTTTATCTTCCAATAATACTGGATATGTTGGCAGATGCCAATATGAAATGGACATCTTGACAAATGGAATACTGTACATACTTATATCTAGGTGTGAATACACACATAAGAGGGTGTACAAAAAGTCTGTGCAAAGTCCGAGAGATGGCACCACCGACACGTATCGAGGTCATGTTTAGTTAGTAACATCTCTGGAAAGAATGCACACCAAGTTTCAGCTATATTGGTCTATTTTTTGTGTTTGGCATTTGTGTGAGTCAAGCAAGTTGAGTGATTGTCAAAAAATGGGTGAAAAAGAATTTCATGTGGCGATTAAACATTACTTTATGAAAGGCAAAACACCTCATGAGACTAAAGAGAAGCTTGATAAACATTACAGTGACTCTGCACCTTCGATTAGAACAGTTTATAAGTGGTTTCAAAATTTTTGGAGTGGCCATATGGGCACAAGTGATGCTGAATGTTCCGGATGCCCTGTGGAGGTTACGACTCCAGAAATCATCGATAAAATCCATGATATGGTGATGGATGACAGAAGAGTTAAGGTGCGTGAGATTGCTAGCACTGTGGGCATCTCGAATGAATGGGTACATAATATTTTGCATAAACATTTGGACATGAGAAAGCTATCCGCAAGATGGGTTCCACGATTTCTCATGCTTGACCAAAAACAGAATGGTGTGAAGTGTTGCAAGGATGGTTTGCAGCTGTTCAGGAAGAATCTGCAGGACTTTAAGCATCATTTCGTCATTGTGGATGAAACATGGATACATTACTATGCTCCAGAGACCAAATAACAATCTAAACAATGGGTTACCAAGGGAGAGTCTGCACCAAAAAAGGCGAAGACCATTCCTTCTGTATTTTGGGATTCACAAGGGATAATCCTTATCAACTATCTGGAAAAGGGTAAAACTATTACAGGTGCATATTATTCATCATTATTGGACCATCTGAAAACCGAGCTGCAAGAAAAACGCCGGCGATTGGACCACAAAACATTCCTTTTCCATCACGACAATGCACCAGCACACACTTCAGCAGTTGTGGTCGCAAAATTAATGGAAATAGGATTCCAACTCGTTTCAATCCCCCCTATTCTCCAGACTTGGCTCCCTCAGACTACTTCTTGTTCCCCAGTTTGAAGAAATGGTTGGCAGGACAAAGATTTTATTCAAACAAGGAGGTGGTTGCAGCAACTAATAGCTATTTTGCAGAGTTGGACAGTTCCTATTATTCGGAAGGGATCAACAAATTAAAACAGTGTTGGATGATGTGTATAAGTCTAAAATGAGACTATGTTGAAAAATAAAAAAGGTTTACCCCAAACATGTAAGTAGTTTTTACTTTTGCACGGACTTTTCAAATGCCCCTCACATGTGTGTGAAGCAAGTGCAGGTACACAGGTGTAGATACAGATGTTCATGTGATTCCCTGCAGCAAGTTTGTATGGACTGCTGACTACTGTTATTACTCATCTTAATCCTGACACAAATGTTATCATGATATTGAAATATTGCTGGAGATTTCCTTTCTTATTTTGATATCTTTTGTTCTTCCATTTATATTACACAATTTTTACCTCGCACATGATAATTACCTGTGAAGCTTACTTACTTTCTTGCAGGTCAATAAAAATATCATTTTTATGGATGTATTACCTAAATTTTTACAAGCTGATATTCATTTATATGTTTTTTGGCTATACATGTGACACTTATAGTAATAGTATGGTTTTGGTACATAAGTGTTACTTTCCGGTATCTAACTTCAAACTCGATGCATTCAGACTGTATCTGTGATTTATCACATTAAAGTAAAGGTGCAGATTTCTGTAGCTTATCACTGACTGTGTTCATTATGTTCCTTTTGCATTTAATTTTATCCATCTTCATAATGTTGACATCTTTACAAGGACAAGAACAATTCTCTTATCTTGGGTCAGAACTGGTGTTGGTATCAATGAACTGTTTTTATATTATGTATGTTCATGTTATGCAATAACACAAGGTCAATGTCAACTGATTTGGAGAACACTTGTCTTTATATAGCTTTTAAAATTAGTCATGTTGTGCATATTCTTTAAAGGGATAAACTGAAACACGGTGCAGTTACACTTTTTGGACAGTGTATCATAGGAAAGAAATATGGTCAGAGCTGGTGAAGATTTGTAAATGGTGGGAGACTGGATTTGAACTGCTCTTCAGGATGATCCATGTGAAAGACATCCGACACCTACGACCACATATGAGGCCTTCATGAAAGACCCCAATATGATACTGTGCAATTAGCAACTAAAAGAGTGTGAAGCAGCTGCTATAACAGGCATATTAGAGAAAAGAGTGGCTACATTTTCTAAAATTTGTTAACTATAGCAAATTTTTGTGAAATATGGGTGATTCACCTACTGAATACTGAGATAACCTAATACAAAAACTAATTTCTGAGAAATGTCTGGTCCACTTTAAAATGAATTTTGATTGTGTGTGCCAGTTTTTGTGGTCAAAGTGTTGTAAATCCATTACTTTTTACCACAAGTGATACATTTCACAGAATAATGTAATAAATGAAAAATATCACACAAGCCTTCTGGATCAACCAAAAAGAGAGAGAGAACACCCACAGAAGAGGCAGCCTCAGTTGTAAAAGGGAAAAACTGTGGTGTCACCGCCAGACACCACACTTGCTAGGTGGTAGCCTTTAAATCTGCCGTGGTCCGTTAGTATATATCAGACCCGCGTGTCGCCACTATCAGTGATTGCAGACCGAGCGCTGCCACACGGCAGGTCTAGAGAGACTTCCTAGCACTCGCCCCAGTTGTACAACCGACTTTGCTAGCGATGGT
The DNA here is from genome assembly GCF_021461385.2 of Schistocerca piceifrons. NCBI lineage: Eukaryota > Metazoa > Arthropoda > Insecta > Orthoptera > Acrididae > Schistocerca > Schistocerca piceifrons. Next base: position 509,431,928 of record NC_060149.1, read on the forward strand.
TCACTGACAAAATACGCTCTCATTTGCCGAGACGATAGTTAGTATAGCCTTCAGCTACATCATTTGCTACAACCTAGCAAGGCGCCATTACCAGTTACTATTGATACTGTGAATCATGTACCGTCCAGAGCGACATTCACCATTAATGGATTAAAGTTAAGTATTCCATCAACTATGTCCGTTTTTCTAAATTCTAATTTCCTTGTCCTGTTCCAGACCTCACGCCCGCCTGCGTGAGCTAAAACGCGTGCCTTTCGGCTTCCTCTAGTAACACGGTGTTGGCTCTCCTGCCAATCCACAACATTGGCGACGAGGCAATACCGTGTTCTTAACAATACTGCCCTGATTTACTTGTGTAATGGCTTCGCCACCATCTCCAGATGTACTGTCCGAATTTTATCATTTACAGAATCAGCAGACGCAGGCATTACTGGATGCCCTTGGACAGCTCGTCCAGGGTCAACGTGCAATGCAAAACGACACGGCAGCCGCCGCTCCACCGCTAACGTATCCACAACAAGCAGTTGCACCAACTTTACGTCCTTTGATGCTGCACTGGAAAGCTGGACGGAGTGGTCACGCCAATTTGGATTCCATCTCGCCGCCAACAGAATTCAAGGTAACGAGTGGCAGCCATTTTCGTTGTCTTCGGTCAGCGTACAAACGTACCGTGTGATAGTCAAATTATTTCCCCAACGCGACATAGCAACTCTTCCTACGAAGAAATTTTGTCTGCATTAGATGCATATTTCAAAGAATCAGTCAATGTAGTTGCGAAAAGGTATACCTTCTTTCGTACAAAACGTACAGCAGGTCAGACTAATCGGGAGTGGGTTGCAACCTTGCAATGCCTTACTAGGAATTGTGCTTTTGAGTGTCAATGTGGACTCCCTTATTCAGATACTATGGTACGTGATGCAATTGCACAGAACGTTTCTGATGTTCGTATAAGGGAACAGATTTTGAAACTAGTCAATCCCTCCTTTCAACAAGTGATGGACATATTGGATCGGCAGGACACACTTGACTTTGCTCAGGACTCATTTGAAACTTCGCCACCCGTGTGTCAGGTTAACCGGCCCGCCAGGTGAGCTGCACCGAACAGTAAACAGTCCTCGCACCCGGCCGTGCCGCTGCCACCAGGCTCTCAGCCACGTGTACTGCGCCGGCAAGCAAATGCAGTGCTAAAATCATGTCCGCAGTGTGCTACTAGACATTCGTGTGAGAATTGCATGCCACGCCAAGCTATTTGCTTTTACTGTAATAAAAAAAGACATGTTCAAAGTGTTTGCCAGAACAAGCTCAGATCGGAAACTCAAAATCATTCCAGGCCCTTTGCTTCGCGCCGGAATTGGAATCGAACCAAGGATACTCAGGCTCACGAAACTTCGCCCATGGAAATTCATATAGTCCATTCCACTCCGCCAAGTGCCACTCTCTCTAACAGTGACTGTGTTCGTCCCACACATAGTGTGTGTTGACATCGCAAATGATTTTGTACCAGTGTCAGTTCACGTTGCACGAGACAGTCGCTCTTGTCATCAGCAGGGCAAAAAACTTTTTGTGGACTTGGACATTAACGGCAACGTGATACCATTCCAGCTCGATACCGGGGCTGCAGTTTCACTGATCAATCAAGACACTTACAAACTGCTGGGCACACCTCCGTTGCGTGCCGCAACTGTTAAGTTAACTAGCTATTCAGGTCAAGATATCCCTGTGTTAGGACAGTGCAGCCTTCTTGCAACATACAAGGGACAAACAAAATTTGCGTCATTTTACGTCCTTCGTTCTTCTTCTGCAGTGAACTTGTTTGGTTTCGATTTATTTCAGTTGTTTAACTTGTCTATAGTAAATCAGGTCCTATCAGTGAACCAAACTGTGCCTTCAGACAGTGTTTCTCGTCTACGTGAAGAATTTGCAGACATTTTTGCACCGGCCCTCGGTTGCGCTAAGAACTATAAAGCACATTTGGAACTGAAAGTAAACGCGCAACCAAAATTTTTCAGAGCGCGCAATGTTCCCCATGCATTGTGTGATGAGGTCGCAAATACATTACATGATTTGGAATCACAAGGTGTAATTGAACGTGTGCAGGCTTCTCTCTGGGCATCACCCTTAGTAATTTTGCCAAAACCTTCAGGAAAATTGAGACTTTGTGTGGACTTCAAGGCAACAGTGAATCCACAACTAGTGATTGCAACTTTTCCTTTACCCCGCCCGGAAGATCTTTTTGACAAACTGTGCCCGGGTAAATATTTTTCTAACTTGGACCTAGCAGGTGCGTACTTGCAAATACCGGTGGATGAAGAATTCCAGTGCGTTTTGGTGGTTAAGACGCATCTTGGTTTGTATTGATTCAAACGACTGCCATTTGGATGTGCATCCACCCCTGTATTGTTTCAGCAATATCTACAAACTGTTTGTGCATCGGTCCCTACTGCAGCAAACTATCTGGACGATATTGTGATCTCCGGAAAGATGGAAGAAGAACATTTAGCCAACCTCAGAACATTATTTCAGGTCTTGCGACAAAATGGTCTTCGCTTGCGGAAGGACAAATGTGTGTTTTTTTGCTCGTGACTTGCCCTACCTGGGATATGTACTTAATGCTCAAGGCATACATCCCACTCCCGAGCACCTCCGTGCCATACAAGATTTGCCTTCGTCGCAGAATTTGAAGCAGCTCCAGAGTGTGCTGGGAAAAATTAACTATTATCACAGATATGTGCCGCATGCCTCTTCCATTTCAGCTCCACTTCATCGCTTACGTCGTAAAGGTGTTCCGTTTGTCTGGATGACGGCATGCGAACGCGCCTTTCGCCAGTTGAAATCGGCGTTGCTTTCCAATACTTGCCTTACGCCATTCAATCCCCAGAAGCCCCTTTTGTTGATGGTGGATGCATCGGATTTCGGGATTGGTGCTGTGCTTGCGCACAAAGATGGATCGCACGATCGCCCTATTGCCTTTGCATCCAAATTGCTTTCGTCTGTGCAAAAAAATTATTCACAGATCGAGAAAGAAGCATTGGCTCTCGTATTTGGTGTTACAAAGTTTCATGATTTCTTGTATGGTCGTCACTTTACCATCATCACAGACCACAAACCTTTGACATTGCTTTTTCATCCGACCAAGCCTGTACCTCCACGTACAGCGCAGAAATTCATTCGCTGGTCTATTTTCCTCTCGCAGTACCGCTACGATATCTTGTATCGGTCCACTGCTAAGCACGGAAACGCCGATGTGTTGTCCCATTTGCCTGTTGCTGAGGATAGAGCATTCGATTCCTCTGAACTTGCTTGCATGTTCATTGATTCGGAAACCGATGACGTGGTCGAATCGTTTCTGATTGATTTCCGTCGTGTAGCTACAGCCACAGCTGCCGACCCTGTCCTTGCTTCCATTCTGCATTTTGTTGCTACGCAATGGCCCTTGTCAAAGTCATGGATTGGGGATCCGTTGGTTCGCCGATTTTTTGCTCACCAGGAGAGACTTTTTGTATGACGTGGTGTTTTGCTGTTGCGTTCTGATAATGATCAGTCCAGGGTCGTGGTCCCACGTTCGTTACAGTCCTCTGTCTTACAGCTTCTCCACCAAGGACATTTGGGTATAGTGAGAACGAAACAACTTGCTCGTCTGCACTGTACTTGGTTCGGAATCGATGCCGCGATTACGAATATGTGCTCTTCTTGCATGGTGTGTGCTGAACAACAATCAGCACCACCGCGGAAATTCTTTGCATGGCCAAAAGCCACTTCCCCTTGGCAACGCTTACACATCGATTTTGCTGGTCCATTCTGGAATGCTCGATGGTTGTTTGTGGTAGATTCATTCAGTAATTTTCCTTTTGTTGTCCGGATGTCTTCCACGACGTCATGTGCCACCATCCAAGCGTTATCTACTATCTTTTGCATCGAAGGTCTTCCACAGACTATAGTTTCCGACAATGGCCCACAATTCATGTCCGGAGAATTTCAGTCATTCTGCAAGGCCAATGGTATTCAACATCTGACGTCCGCGCCGTTTTCGCCACAGTCAAACGGTGCCGCTGAACGATTGGTCAGGACTTTCAAGTCACAGATGTTGAAGTTGAAAAAGTCGCATTCTCGGGAGGACGCGTTATTGCTCTTTTTGTCCTCGTATCGCTTTCAGCCCCGAGATGGTCGCTCGCCGGCTGAGTTGCTCCATGGTCGCCCTCATCGAACCTTGATGTCTTTGCTACATCCGCTGCATCAGGTTCCTGTGCAGCGGCAGACACCTGCTTTTGCCCCAGGCGACGTGGTCTGCTACCGCCACTATTGAGGTTCACGGTGTTGGCTCGAAGGGCGCATTCTTCGCTGCCTCGGCCGCGCTATGTATCTGGTTCTGGGGGCCTCTGGTGAGGTGCGTCGGCATCTCAATCAGCTGCACCTCTGTCGTCACACGGGATCTGCCGCTCCCCGTCTGCTTTCAGCGATGGTGCCGTCCGGTCAGCGCCCTGGGGACCCATCTACTGGCTCGCCTCGACTCTAGGTGTTACCGATGCTGCCTTCCATTTTGCCCCATGGCGACACGCCGCCGCCGCCGCGACCTGTTCTCCCGCCTGTGACACCCGCAGTGGACGCGTCGCTGCAACCGCCGGTGCCTCCCTGGGTCACGCACCACCGATCGCTTCCCGTGACCAGTTGTCCTCCGGCATGGAACTCTTGCCCGCTCCAGACCATATGTCGTCTACGCCCGTCGGGTACTCCGGCCTGATGGAGGTCGACCCTTCGGCCCCTCCTGTCTCTCTGCAGGCGCATACACCGCATGTTGGCGTGCACCCAGGAGCAGGTTTTCAGGCGTTTCCTAGCTCCCCGCGGTCCAAATGGCAGGGTGCGGATGGTACAGCCTCGCCTGTTGTTAGGCTCCCCACCTCATCGCATACGTCAACATGGGGTCCTGCCCACGGCGGGCGAAAGCCTTATGTCACAACCGTACGCCGATTTGCGGGGGAGGAATGTGGTGTCACCGCCAGACACCACACTTGCTAGGTGGTAGCCTTTAAATCGGCCGCGGTCCATTAGTATACGTCGGACCCGCGTGTCGCCACTATTAGTGATTGCAGACCGAGCGCTGCCACACGGCAGGTCTAGAGAGACTTCCTAGCACTCGCCCCAGTTGTACAACCGACTTTGCTAGCGATGGTTCACTGACAAAATACGCTCTCATTTGCCGAGACGATAGTTAGCATAGCCTTCAGCTACGTCATTTGCTACGACCTAGCAAGGCGCCATTACCAGTTACTATTGATACTGTGAATAATGTACCGTCCAGAGCGACGTTCACCATTAATGGATTAAAGTTAAGTATTCCACCAACTACGTCCATTTTTTCTAAATTCTAGTTTCCTTGTCCTGTTCCAGACCTCACGTCAGCCTGTGTGAGCTAAAACGCGTGCCTTTCGGCTTCCTCTAGTAACAGGGTGTTGGCTCTCCTGCGAATCCACAACAAAAACTTTCACCAGATAATGCATCTACAGAAAAATGTGCTTGTATCAAAGCAGGAAAAATAAACATTTTAAATATAAGTTGTTAAGACGTCCACTCCCCATACACCCTCTACCTTCTGGCTAGAAAATGTTTTGAATTCTAAGAGAAGGTTATGACAGTTGCAGATCGGTAATTTGCAAATCATCTAGCATTCAGTGGCTGTGTGAAAGAGGCACCCATCCCAACTGACAGTTTCAAATCTGTTGCACACTCACATATCCAGCCTCCATCTGTGATTAGTTTACAGAAAATAATGCTTACATGTTTCTCCACTAGGACGAAAGAGAAATTGGTTTTGTAGCATACAGTCCAAATGTTCCTGCATAAGAGTGGATGAAGGGCTCAACCCAATCTAATCGAGAGCACATATCTATACTGTTGCAGCAGAAAAAACCAATTTCTGCTGTTTTGGTAGAAGCAGCAAAATGAAGGAAAAAAGGTAAGGGTTTAAGGTCCCATCATTGATGAAGTCATTAGAAAAGAAATAAAAGCTGAGGTTAGAGAAAGAAATCAGTTGTGCACTTGCAAATGATGCACCCAGACTTTCACCTTTTGTGATTTAAGGAAATGATGGAAAATCTAAATCTGGATGGCCAGATGTTTAATTTGTTGGGTTGACTCATGGTATCATAGACATTGGCAATGCACTGTCACTTTAAAGCCCATACATTAAATACAAAATTGATCCTCAATGCCTTGTGAGTAAGAAATCAAGTTAGTGAACAGTATATAAACAACACTATCGACTAAAGTGTGCAGGGACCAAATGGAGGCATGACAAGACTGCCAGGCCCCAGTGCTGGGAGGTGGTGGGGCAGGAAGGTGAGAGGAGGGGGTGGGAAGGAGAGCAGAAAAGGAGAAGAGCAGGGAAGGGGAAAGGCAGGTGGGTGTGTTGGAAGAGGGTGACAAACAATGTGGGTGGGGCAGTATAAACAGGGATGAGGTCACAGGGCAGAGGGGGCAGAAACTGTCCGGTGGAGGGTGTGTGGACAGTAGGTTAAAGTAGGTTGATGCCAGGATGATTTTGGGAGTGGAGAATGTGGAATGTGTTGTAAGGATAACTCCCATCTGCACAGTTCAAAAAAGCTAGTGGTGGAGGGGAGAATGAAGATGGCCTGGGTTGTGAAGCAGCCATTGAACTCTAGCATGGTATGCTCAGCAGTACGTTGTGTGGCTGAGTGGTCTAATTTGCTTGTTGTTACAGCTTGGCAGTGGCCATTCATCGTGGTGGACAGCTGTTTGGTAGACATAACAATATAAAAAGCTGTTCAGTGATTGCAACAGAGGTGGTATATGACATGACTGCTTTCACCTGTGACAGGACTGAAATAGCAAGTGCTGGGTGGGTGGACTGGGCAGGTCTTGCACCTGGGTCTTCAACAGGAATGTGATCCTGACACAAGAGGGTTGGCATTGGGAGTGGCATGAGGATGAACTAGGATGTTGTGAAGCTTGCGTAGGCAACAGAACACCACTTTAAGAAGGGTGGGAAGGATTATCGGAAGAATTCCCTCACTTCAGGACATGATGATAGATAATCAAAGCCCTGACAAAGGATGTGGTTAAATCATTCCAGTTTGGGGTGGTATTGGGTGACAGATGGGGCAGTCTTTTGTAGATGGCCCTTGGGGATGGTGGGAAGATTAGAGATGTGTGGGAAAATGGCACGGAAGAACTGTTTGCTGAATATGTCTGGGGGTAGTACCTGTCTGTGAAGGCCCTGGTGGGGCCTCCAGCATACTGGGAAAGGGAGTTCTTGTCACTGCAGATACACAGTCCCTGGATGATCAGGATGTATAGGAGGGATTATTTTGTGTGGAAGGGATGAAAGCTGTCAAAGATGCAGGTACTGTTGGAGTTTGTTGGATTTAATGTGGACGGAGGTAAGCATGGAGCCATCAGAGAGGAGGAGGCCAGTGCCCAGGAGGGTGGCATGCTGGGTTCAGGGGACAAGGTGAAGTGGCTAGGAAAGGTGTTGAGCTTGTGAAGGCATGAGGATAGGCTCTCTTGACCATGAGGCCAGATAATGAAGATGTTATCAATGAGCCTGAACAAGAGTAGGCGTTTGGCATCTTTGGAGGCTACGAAGTTCTCCTTTATGCGGCCTGTAGAGGGTTGGTATGGAATGGTGCCCTGGAGGTGCCCATGGCTGTGCTGCAGACTTGTTTGTATACCTTCCATTCAAAGGCAAAGTAGTTGTGTGTTAGTATAATGTTAGTACAGTGTACAAAGTATGGAGTATTGGGTTTGGGGTCTAAAGGAGGTTCGGAAAGGTAGTGTTCAATAGCAGTAAGATCATGGACATGATGGATGTTGGTGTATAGGAAATGGTGTCAACAGTGACAAGTAAGTACCCAGGAAGTAGAGCAGTAGGAATGGCAGAGAATCATTGAAGGAAGTAGTTGGTATCTTTGACATGGGATGCTAGATTTCGGGCATTTGGTTGGAGGTGTTTGTCAATAAGGGCCAAAATTCTTTCAGTGGGGGCACAATAACCAGTTACAATTGGGCATCCAGGATTTTTGGGTTTGTGGATATTGCTGAGCGTACAGAATATGAGTGTGTGGGGTGTCATGAGAGTGAGGAGGAAAATGAATTCAGGGGAGAGGTTCTGGGAAGTATCTAATGCTGTGTTTGGCTATCCTTTCTTCTTCTGAAAGGTTGGTGTTTTTAGGAATGGGCCTTGGGGAGGATGGTGAGACCAAGTTGAAGGTAAAAAATTCCTGGAAGATGATCAGGGGATGGTTAGGTAGGAGGGACAGGATCACAGTTGGATGGGGGCATGAACTAGGAGAGGCAGTGTTCAGTGTTGGTATTAGGCTGGCTTTGGACAGAGTGGTTGGTGGCAAAGAAGTGTTTCCATTTCAATGCAGTGATTGGGAGAAGGAAACTAGGTTTTTGACATAAAACTGGTTAAATTAGAGTGTCACTGTTGACACCTCTTCCCCATACAAGAACATTCATCATGCAGATGGCCTTGTCACCATTCAACAATACCTTTCCCAACATCCTTCAAACTCCAATCCCACTACATCATTCCTCATACACTTTACTAGCTTTATCCTAACACATAGCTACTTCTCCTTTCAATGGGAGGTACACAGAAAAATCTCGAGCATAGCCATGGGAACACACATGGCCCCTTGCTATACCAACCTGTTTATGGACAATTTAGAGGAGACCTTCCTAGCCTCCCACAACATCAAATCCCTAGTCTTGCTCAGATTCAGTGATGATACTTCATTATCTGGGCTCAGGACAAGACACTCCATCCTTATTCTTTCACAACCTCAGCACCTTCATTCCCATCTGCTTCACCTTGTCCTCCTCAACCCAGTGTACTGCCTTCCTGGACATTGACCTGCTGCTCTCTCATGGCTCCTGCACACCTCTGTCCACAATAAACCCACCAACCACCACATACAGCCTGCCAACCCGGAGGCAGTGTATCTGCATTTACAATAATTCCTTTGCCCAGTATGCTCAAAGTCTTACCAAGGCCTTCACAGACAGGCACTATCCTCCACACATAGTCTGCAAACAGATCTCCTGTGCCATTTGATGACATACCCCCCAATCCTCCCATTACCCCAAAAACCAGTTACAAAGGAATGCCTCCTTTACCATCTAGTATGACCTTGGACTGGAACAACTGGACCACAGTCTTCATCATGGCTTTGATAACCTATCATCATGTCCTGAAATAGTGGACATCCTACTCAAGATCTTTCCAACCCTCTGAAAATGGTGTACTGTAACCCAACCAAACTCCACAACATCCTACTCCATCCCTATGCCATTCCCAATGCTAACCCCTTGCCACAGGGATCATATCCCTGTGGAAGACCCACGTGCAAGACCTGTCTAATCCACCTACCCAGCACTTCCTATTCCAATCCTGTAAAAGGCTTATCCTAACCCATCAGAGGCTGGGATATCTGAGAAAGCAGCTATGCTGTCTACCCGCTTGAATTGCAAACATTGCACAGCTTTGTATGTTGGTATGGCTACCAACCAGCTGTCCACCAGCCTAACAGTCATTGCCAAAGTGTGGCTGAGAGCAAAGTGGACCACCCTACCACACAACATGGTGCTGAGCATACCATGCTAGAATTCAGTGGGTTCTTCACAACCCAGGCCATCTGGGTCTTCCCCTCCACCACCAGATTTTCTGAACTGCACTCCCAAAATTATCCCTCCCTCAACCTACAGTAATCTACTGTTCCCACATCCTCCACCCAAAAGTTTCTGTCCTCTGCCTACACAGCCGCCCATCTTTCCCCTTCTTTGCTCTTCTTCTTTTACACACCTCATCCTCCCGACCTCCCTGCCCACCTCTCTGCTTCATAGCCTCACAATATTCCACCTAGCAATCTTGTCATGCCTGCATTTAGTCCCTGCACGCTTCATCCAGTAGCATTGTTCTCTCACCCACCTGCACCCTGCTATCCTTTCCTCTTCCCCCAGCCCCTGCTTTCTTTCAACATGACAGTTTCATTCCAGTCTGAGCTGCCAGAGATGGCAGCCATGTGTGAATGAGGTGTACTTACTTGTGTGAATGAATATGTGTGTGTGTGTGTGTGTGTGTGTGTGTGTGTGTGTGTGTGTGTGTGTGTGTGTGTGTGTTTTCCATTCTAAAGAAGGCTGGCTGAAAGCTAAATGTGTTACAGTCTCTTTGTTGTGCCTGTCCGAAATTCAATGTGTCATCATTACGGTGAGTACCAATCAATCATTTCCTTGTATTGTTGATATTCCAATGTAGAGTTTCCATTGTTTGATTTTGCCTTATGGCTTTGCTTCCACCCCACAACCATGTGATGTTTTCCTTTGTTACTATCCTCTTAAGCATTACTTTTGTCAGTGTCTGTTCTTTCTCTTCTTTCTTGTCTTTTTTCTTACCTTTCAAGGCCACACATGCTCTGCCTTCTGGGCCTCACTGTGCCAACTACCTCGTTTGTGCACAACTCGCTGCTACATGACTGTTCAAATTGTGGGTGCAGCATCTGATGCCCAAATTCTTCCAACTCATAATTATAATTATTCCTGAGTTTTATAATCCTAGTGAGTCAGTCACAGTGGATGAAGAACTTGTGACCTTCCGTGGGCGATTCCCATTCAGACTATATATTCCAACAAAACCAGGAAAATATGGAATAGAGGTGAACCTGTTATGTGATTCAGATATGAAATACCGCTTCGCTGTGGATCCCTACGCTGGCAAGCATGCTAATGAGAAGGACCATAACAGTGGCCCTGAAATAGTTAGAAGATTGAATGAAATGTCTGACTTGAAACAATCTGGAAGAAATGTTAACATGGACAGAAAGTTCACTACCGTTCCACTCGCATCTGATCTTTTGAAAGAGAAAATAACTACAGTTGGTACTAATCGAAGTGACAAACGCCATGTTCCTACAGAACTCCATCCTGTTCTCTAAAAAAAGCTACACCGGGAACAATCCAATTTGCTTTTAGTGATGATGCCACTTTAGTCAGTTACGTACGTAAGAAAGGAAAGGTCATCACAGTATTGTCATCCCAACATCATGATATGAATGTGACGGAACAGAAGCCAGACATCATCCTATTCTACAATTGTACAAAGTCAGAAGTGGATACATTCGATAAGTGTGTAAGAATGTACAGCTGCCATCGAGCAATACGTCGATGGCCAACGGCGGTGTTTTTCAACTTGATTGACATTGCAGCATACAATTCATATGTTGTATTTCAGGATACACTCAAGGAATGGACAAAGAATTACCTGACAAAGAGTTCTGGAAGAAAGAAGTACCTGAAAGATCTTGCTCGTGAACTTTGTGACCTCAACATGAAAAGACACACTCAAAATGCCGTAGGCCTACACTCAAAATACACTACAGCATTATCAACTTTTGGGTATGAGTGTAATCAAAATCTAGGTGCTGTGAGCAGAGGAAACAACATTACGGAGCCGCGACGGAAAGTAACACGTGCAGCTGTGCATAACTGCCAAAGAAATGACGCAGTTGCTTATGCGCCAGAAGCAAAGACCGTAAGTACATGAAATCTTGCACTTCTTGCAGGAAGTATATCTACTCTGCACACACCAAGAAAGAAGAAGTAGTTCGTATTGTAAAGTGTTCTGAATGTGAATCTGAGTAATCCTTGTAACTGTGAAATTAATGCAAATAAATGTAAAAAAAACTATTTACGTTTTACTAAAAATGTCCCTGAAACCCTTTCCCAGTAATAATAATCAACATTTTAATCTTCTAATCTGCCAAAATTATGGAAATACATAAGTAATATGATTTATCCTAGATAGAGAATGTGCGGGGTCCCATTGGCATTCGCCAGTGCAACATACAGCACTGGTATGCAACTGTTAAGTAAAGGTGATTTTAGTTCTCACTGCAGTGCTGAGAGTTCTACCTCACCTGCTCCTCCTAGCTTTCTACCTTCAGCCTTCCTTTCAGTTTTCAGGAGCAGACCCATGCGCCGCCTTCCAGGCGGGATACAAAAAGTGGCGACGAGGATTCCCCTTTCCTTTCCTATCATTTCCTTTTTTGCTCGGTACTGACAATGCCATGCCTATTTTCCGGCGCACACACCCGGTATCACACGCACTGTGTGACGCCGTAGCTACTGAACTTACGCATTTGCTAGACAGTGGTGTCATTGAACCTGTTTCTGTTTCGCCATGGGCTTCACCTATAGTGTGTGTGAAGAAACCAAACGGTCGTCTACGTATTTGTGCTGACTTTAAGTCTACAGTAAATCCCGAGACAGTGGTAGCTACGTTTCCCTTACCACGTCCTGAAGACATTTTTGATAAGCTAGGTGTGGGCAAATTCTTTTCCACGATTGAATTGCGGAACGCATACTTGCGGATTCCACTCGACGAACATCCACAGCGCTATTTTGTGATCAACACCCACCTTGGCTTGTTCAAGTTTCGCCGCCTTCCGTCCAGTTGTACTTCGGCTCCTGCTATTTTTCAGTCTTACTTGCAGCAGTTGTGTGCCACTGTACCTGGTTGTTCCAATTATCTGGACGATATAGTTGTATCAGGTCGCACCCCTGACGAACATTTGCAGAATTTGCATGCCTTATTTACTGTACTTTTGCAGGCAGGACTAAAGTGTAACAGAGACAAGTGCAATTTTTTTCAAACTGAAATTCATTATTTAGGACATATGAATAATGGACAGGGTATCCACCCGTCGCCGTCACATCTTAGTGCGATCAGAGACTCGCCAGCGCCCAGGAAATTGAAAGAACTTCAGTCTGTGTTGGGAAAAATTACATATTATATTCGGTTTATACGAAATGCAGCGCAGATTGCAGCGCCTTTGCATCACCTTCGGCGTAAGAACGTTCCTTTTGTTTGGTCTTTGGAATGTGACGCTGCTTTCCACAAGCTCAAATTTGCTTTGTTGAACGATCGCTGTTTCATTCTTTTCAGTCCACCAAACCAGTTGTTTTGGCTGTTGATGCATCTTCTCATGGCATCAGAGCGGTTCTCTCGCACCACATTAATTCTGTCGATCGCCCAATCGCTTTTGTGTCTATGTTGCTCAATTCTACCCAGCAAAACTATTCTCAAATCGAGAAAGAAGCTTTAGCTATTGTCTATGGAGTGACTAAGTTTCATGATTTTTTGTATGGTCGTAAGTTCTATTTGGTCACCGACCATAAGACTTTGACATCGTTGTTCCACCCGTCAAAGCCAGTTCTGGCCCGTACTGCACAAAATTTGCAATCTTGTTTTGGTCTACGGCCCAGCATGGCAATTCTGATGCTTTGTCTCGCCTGCTTATCGGTCCTGACGAAGTGTTTGATTCTTCCGAACTGTCCTGCATGTTTATTGATTCATAAGATAACGAATTAGCTGATGGTTTTCCAGTGGATTTTCGTCGCATTGCTTCCGCGACAGCCGCCGACGATCCTTTGCAGATTCTTTTGCAGTACATTCGTACTCAATGGCCTCCATCTGCTACGCAGATTCGAGATCCACCTGTTCAAAGTTACTCTGCACAACGTCACATCTTGTTTGTACACCACGGCGTTATTGTTGCGAACTGACAATGATCAGTCTCGTGTGGTTGTACCTCGTTCGTTGCAGTCAGAGATCCTTCATTTACTGCGTGCTGGTCATTAGGGTATAATGCGGACAAAGCAATTAGCGCGTCGTCACTGCACTTGAGTAGGCATTGATAAACAAACTGAGAATTTGTTGCTAATTGTCGCTCTTGCACGGAGCATCAATCTGCTCCCTGCCAGTGCTTCTTTGTGTGGCCAACTCCTACTGCGCCTTGGCAGCGCGTTCAGATTGATTTTGCGGGTCCATTCTGGGACACCCGCTGGTAGATAGTTATTGATGCGTACAGCAACTTTCCTTTTGTTGTACCTATGTCTTCTACTACATCTGCCAGTATTATTTCGGCTTTGACGTCTATTTTTTGCATTGAGGGCCTCCCTGAAGTTATTGTCTCCGACAATGGCCCCCAATTCGTGTCCTCAGAGTTTGAAGCATTCTGTGCTGCTAATGGCAATTGCCATCTGACCTTTGCCCTGTTCCACCCCCAGTCGAATAGCGAGGCTGAACGCTTTGTGTGTACGTTTAAGTCACAGATGAGCAAGTTGCGCGCTACGGCTCTGATGAGCGCACACTCTGGACTTCCCTTGCTTCCTATCTCTCTCAGCTGTGCGGCACCCATTCCCCAGCTGAACTGCTTCATGGCTGCGCCCTTCGGTCACTCCTGCAGCTGTTGCACCCGCCACCGCGCAATCCCACTGTTTCACCACGTTCTGACTTGGCGCCGCATGATTTGGTGTTCTGTTGCGTTTTCTCTTACAGGCAGTGCTGGGAGCAGGGGTGCATTCTTCGCCAGCTTGGCCGCACTTTATTTGTCATTTCTGGTCCCTCCGGCACTGTCAAGTGACACTGGAACCAGATCCGTTTGTGCCATCCTCGGTTTTCTGCTGCTGGTTGTTTTGCGGCAGAATTGGAGGCTCCGTGGCTTCCGCCACCTCAGCCCACAACTCCAGCGATGCCGCCTCCACTGCTCGCGCCTCCACCAAGGGTGCGCCTGCCGTTGTTGTCGCCGCAGCTGGTCCGGTCACCTGCACCAGACGGGCACCTCTCGCCGCCTCCATGGCCCCACCTCCGGCCGCCACTGCCGCGACCATGTTCCTCCACAGTGCCAGAACCGATGGATGCTGAGGCTGCCATCACGCTGCCACCGCCACCACCATGTTCCTCCATGGTGCCAGAACTGATGGATGCTGAGGCTGCTGCCATGCCGCTGCCACCCATGGAGGTCATTGCTCCGCCTCATCCGAGCATACCCAGTGGCAGTGCGCAGCCCGGGCAGGTTTTCCACAGGGCGTTTTCTTCACCCCCTCGCAAGCAATTAGGGGTCGCAGATGGATAGCATGACCCAGCAGTTCTGCTGTCAGTCCATTCAGCTGCATTGCCCCTGGGTCCCCCCACCTGCCATCGGAAGCCATACTCAATGATGGTGCATCGTTTCAGGGGGAGGGATATGGTATTGATAGCTATGATGCCACAGCATAGGTGAAAGTTCTTAAGTTGGCAGTACGACAGACACCGACGACAGTGCCCTCCAGCTCCGCTACAGTTTCAGCCCATTTGATTCCGAGGAGACTACCTAGCAACATTGTTTCTAGTTCACAGTGAGCGAACCACTACTTGTACGCAAAGTTAAGTAAAGGTGATTTTAGTTCTCACTGCAGTGCCGAGAGTTCTACCTCACCTGCTCCTCCTAGCTTCCTACCTTCAGTGTACCTTTCAGTTTTCAGAAGGAGACCCACGCGCCGCTTTCCAGGTGGGATACAAAACTCATCCTCCCATATTTTCACATTTTATTTTTCACAGCTACCCATGCTCCATGAACTTGTGAATCTTAACCTAACCAATCCCCCTTCCCCCAACATAGTGTATTTTTGCATATTTTACATATTTGTTCTTATTTTTACGTATTTGTGCGTGTTTTTGCATGTCTTTATGCACCTTTACGGGTCTTTTCTGCTGCACAGCTCCCTCTCACCTCCCCCCACCTCCTAACATCTTCATTTGCCCATTTTATTTCCCCAATGTCATCCCTGCCACAATGGACCCTGCACCATCTTTCCACATCAGTTCAGAAAAATATCCCTTTGCCTGGCTAAAACCGAGTCCCACATCCTATACCTCATATGCTGCCTAAACCACGGAATTTCCCTCCTCCCCCCCCCCTCCCCCAACTGCCTAATCGTAGAAATTCCTTTCTCTGGATCCCACCCCTCCTTTCACAATGACCTTCACCTCTTCAGATTCTCCCAGTACCTGGCCATCACAAACGTGATATTGCAGAAATGCCTCTCCATAGCACAAGTACCCTAGAACTACCTCTGCTCCCTCCCCAAGATACTACCACTGTTCAGTCCCTACTATATACTAAAACTGAGTCCCTTGGTTTCCAGCATATGGAGGAGCATTCCAGACACTACCTCCATAAGTTATCCAAGTGCTTACATCCAACTGCTGCATCAGTCACCACTGCCCAACCCCTATCCTACCCAGTCTTCCTCCTCATCAACCCCTCGTTCTCAGAGCATGGCTACCTGACTTTTCAACTTGTTGCATCCCCAAAAACTCCCTACCAACACTCCGCTACATTCAGAGCCAAAACATTCCCACAACATTGTCGTAAACTTTTCCACTAAAGCCCTCAGTCCCACAAAGTTCTAGTGATACGAAAATTCCTCACATTCAGCTGTGCACTCAAATTTAACCATGTTGGTTTGTCAAAGACCTACTCTCCTTCTCCCAATCCCTACAATTGCAACACTTCTTTGCCATCAATTCCTCCAACAAAAGCCAACTTAATCCCAAATCTGAACACTGCCTCTCCCTGTTCATACCACCATTCAACCATGATCCTCCTTGCCCCAAACCCTAATGACCTTATGAGTCCCTGGTCACCTTCATGGAATTCCTTACCTCCAACTTGGTTTCACCATCCTTCCCCAGGTCCCTTCCTAAGATCACCAACCTTTCAGCAGAAGAAAGGACAGCCCTATGCAACCTAAAAACAAATCCTGTCATAATCATGCTATCTGCAGACAAAGGTTCCATCACTATCATTATGAATCACAGTGACTACCTGGCGGAAAGCCTCTGTCAGTTTTCTGACTCCTCTACCTGTAAATTCTGCCAGAGTGATCCCATTCCAGAAATACAACATATCCTCCAATCCCTGCTTAAAGCCTTAGTCACTTCAAGGAACCACTGTCCAGAATCCATTTCCCTCCTAGCCCCTATGACAACCCACAGAGCCACCTTCTGCTTGCTCCCCAAATTCCCAAAACCCAACCCCATTCTGGCTGGTTTTTGTGCCCCCACTGAGAGAATTTCAGGCCTCTTTGACTAACACCTAACACCAATTGCCCAAAACTTAGCCACCCATCTCAAAGATACCAACCACTTCCTACACTCTCTCTCCACCATCCCCACCTCTTTACCTCCTGGACACATACTCATCACTGTTGACACCACATCCCTATACAGCAACATCCCTCATGCCCATGGTCTATCGAACACCACCTACCCCAAAAACCTTTATATTCAAAACACACTACATCATTCCTCATACACCATACTAACTATACACTAACACAAAACTACTTCTCCTTTGAATGAAAGGTATATAAACAAATCCACAGCACAGCCATGGGCACCCATGCTGCAGCGTTCTACGCCAACCTGTTTATGAGTTTTGTAGAGGAGACCTACCTAGCCTCCTAAAATGCCAAGCACCTGCTCTGATTCAGGTTCATTGATGAAATCTTCATTATCTGGACTCAGGGCCAAGACACTCCATCTTCATGCCTTCACACCCTCAACACCTTCTCCCCCAACACTTCACTTGATCCTCATCAATCCAGTGTGCCACCTTTCTGGACATTAACCTCCTACTCTCTGATGGCTGATCCACACCTCTGTCCACATTAAACCCACCAACCACCAACAGTATCTGCATTTTCACATCTCTCATCCCTTCCACACCAAAAAATCCGTTCCATAGAGCATGGCCACCTAGGGATAGTCATCTGCAGTGACAGGAACGTCATTGCCCAGTATGCTAAAGGCCTCGCAAAGGCCTTCACAGGCAGGCACTATCCCCCACACATAGTCTGCAAACAGATCACGTCTCACTCAAACAGTCCATGGTTATACTGCCGGTTCATAGTGTCCAATGGGCACAATATTTTGGCGATCAGACATGTCGCCATCGTCAGGTGCGCTGACGAACTGAGCTCCTGAGGACGGGCGGCTGATTTAAATCCCTGCCCCCCACAGGCCGCTCTCTTCACCATCCGCGCCCGCGCGCCAGTGGTCACGAAGACATGGGCTTCGGGATCTGTCATAGCGTCGATGTGCTTGCTACGTCCGCCCTGGTCGCCAGTTTGTACTTCTTGCTGAGAGTCTTCTTAATTACATTCAGTGCCGGGTCCCAAGCCTTGCTTAGATTGTAGCCGCAATCTCGGTTGATAAGATCTTCCCTGGTGCGAATTTCGATAGCCTCCCTTATAACGCTGTCCCAATATTTAGGGGTCTGAGCCAGGATCTTGGTATGCTCATAATCCATCTCGTGTTTCTCGGACAAACAGTGCTCTGCTACCGCCGACTTATTTGGATATTTCTGTCGAGTGTGCCTTTGATGTTCTCAGCAACTATCTTCGATGGTGCGTACTGTTTGTCTGATATAAGTCTTCCCACACTCACAGGGAATTTGATATATGCCGGCCTTCCTCAAACTGAGGTCATCTTTCACACTTCCCAGTAAAGCCCGTGTTTTATTGGGCAGGCAAAAGATGGTTTTGACTCGGTGTTTCTTTAATATACGGCCGATTTTCCCCGATAGTGCGCCATTGTGCTGAATAAAGGCAGTGGCTACCTCTTCTTTTGTGACTTCATCAATCTCCACAGGTTGTGCTGTGCTGGTGGGATGGAGAGTGCATCTAATCTGCCATTCCGAGTACCCATTTCTTCGGAACACGGTCTTGAGGTGTTCCAATTCCTGGGGCAGATTCTCTGTGCCTGAGATGCTGCGCACCCTGTGTACTAATGTTTTTAGTACTCCATTCCTCTGAGAAGGGTGGTGGCAGCTGTCTGCATGCAGGTACAGGTCAGTGTGAGTTTTGTTCCTGTACACACCACAGCTCAGGGTACCATCAGCTCTTCTCTTGACCATGACGTCCAAAATGGTAATCTTCCTTCTTCTTTGGTCTCCATAGTGAATTTGATGTTTGGATGTACGGAGTTTAGGTGTGTAAGGAAATCCAGGAGCTTGTCCCTACCATGGGGCCCGATGACATACGTGTCATCGACATAACGGAAGAAACAAGTGGGTTTCCAATTGGATGACGCCAAGGCTTACTCCTCAAAGTACTCCATGTACAAATTCGCGACCACTGGCGAGAGTGGGCTGCCCATTGCGGCTCCATCCGTTTGCTCATAGTATTCCCCATTAAATAGAAAATACGTTGAGGTCAAGACATGCCTAAAGAGTTCGGTGGTCTTCTCGTCAAATTTCTGCCCAATAAGCTCGACTGACTCTCATAGTGAAACCACGTCAAAGCTCACTGGGATATCAGTGTCTTTCAGTCTGAAGTTGTCGAGACGTCCTCCCAGTTCTGGGGGGCATATGTGCAAGTTAACTTATCCAACACTTATACCAGACAACACACTGTGGATTATGTGGTCAAGTAAATTGCCTGCATACAACCAAGTTTTTCTTGTGAGGGCAATATGGGAGAGAAGAGGTTGCACACAACTGATCAGATTTTTGCAGTCTCACAATAGCACCATTACCATGATGGTGGCAGCAACATCTTACAGAAACAGTGGACATTAAGCTCCCTGATGTGGCATTGAGTGGCTGAAGAGAGTCAAATGTGTACAGATGGACACGGCAGTATCACTGCAGATTAACGACATGTCAGTCACTGGGTCCCAGTCATTAGCTGTTCTCGGACAGACCAGCTCACAGCCAATGGGCATTAGAGATCT
Organism: Schistocerca piceifrons; assembly: GCF_021461385.2. NCBI lineage: Eukaryota > Metazoa > Arthropoda > Insecta > Orthoptera > Acrididae > Schistocerca > Schistocerca piceifrons. The sequence continues at coordinate 509,451,501 of NC_060149.1, forward strand.
AAGTACAGCCAAGAGTGGGCACAATGGTGCTGGTTCCATGCACATTTTGGGAGTTGCACTCACAAATGCTCTGCACCTTCCTTCCACCAAAACTCCATATCCAACACATTCACAGAGTGCCTACATTCAAAATGAGTGAGCCAAACTAGCTTTGCTCATATCTCCCAGAACAATCACAGGTCATACAGCATGTTCTTGATGAAACTGGAATCTGTATTTCCTCATTGACACAAGCTTGGAGGTAAGCCATTCCTGAAGACAGCAACATCACCACAAATTTCAGAATCTCTCCTACAGCTACGAGATGCCAATGATACACCAATCTAACTGTACAGCACAACCATTACCACAGTGGATCTGGGTTTATGTACACCCTTTACTTGGAAATTCCCAACTGCTGAGGTCAATGAGCCATTGTTCCATGCAGCTTTTTAGTGGCATTTTCACCTTTTTCCAAACCTGGCAGATGGCAAACATTGCCAAGACAACAGCAGTGCCATGCATTGTAGGCAAGCCAGCCATGCATTCACACCCAGATGCAGTAGTTTCTGGCGCTACAGTGGAAAAACATTTACAGGATGTTTACCATACTTGAAAGCAAACCTGGCATATACGAACAATAACTATGAAGACAGTAAGGCAAAATGTACAACCTTCCTTGAAGAAAACCAAGTTTTACACACTACATTGACTGAGACAGGAAACAAATTGGAAGATGCTAAGCAACAATGTTACAAATGAAGACAAACATGATGTGCCCCACAAAACTGCAACCAGTTCCAATCCACCACATCCAGGCAATTTTTCTGAATGTGGAAAGCTACAGCATTTGATGAATGACTTTAGCGGCTTCTTGATGGGGAATGTGAAACAAGAGTGCAAGGATGCTATTTGACACATTCAGGGATGTATAAATCAGCTGAAATTACCAGCGGATGGCATGGGAGAGGACAAACATTGCAGTTTCTCGCAACATTCCCCGCATGAACTCTGATGGATAGCCTCCGAGCCAATGCACAACAGTGACAATGATGTCAATATAACAATCCCTTCTACCGGTGTTCCTAGTGATCTGTCTTTCATGACCCATTCTCGAGAAATGAAACCTATCAGAGGCAAAACCATGCATAAAAGCAATACTTCACTGGAATCTCTGGTCTTTCATAAGGCTTGAAACTGGTAACAAATGAACTAAATGCTGCATTGCCAAAGTTTAGCTTTGGCAGCAGACATGCACCACCTTCCCACCCCCACCAGATAAGTTTCAACATAAATCCACTTCACAGAGATTGTCAACATTACAGCGCCTCTCTCACAACAGAATAATGCCAACCAGGCCCCTTCCTCTCAGTAAAGCTGGTTCCTTAAGGTCCTTCCCTATCTGAGTGAGTACCTGTGGGAGTACAGGTATCACCACATGTGCAAACACTCTGGCCATGTGGGCATGTATTAACCTTACAGTGGCTAGTCTTCTTTGGTGTGATGTTTCGCCTTTGCTATTTAAGAATGACATAGACGGTTCTTTGTATCTGACTTGGTACATGTCTGCCTGACTGTCCAGGCTATTTGAAAAAAGCACCACTGTTTTATTCTCTCATCCGTGAGTGTTATTCTGGATACTCAAGTGCACGCTGTGTCCATAAATTCTTTACTCTCATCAACATTAGTTATTTTTTCTATTAACTAAATGCTAATATCAAAATTGTGATCCTTTGTCTCATCACTACTATTTCCAGAGTTTCTACTTTCACTGAATATTTATCAAGTTTACCTAACCTTCTCTTAAAACAATGACAGAGTATACACTGACACTTTTTCCACTGCTTTGGATATAGTTGTTTAAATATCACAATGTTCCCCAAAAGAAATTATTACAAGACACTTTTCCCAAACTCTTCCAAATCTTATAAGAAAACCTTTCATTTTTCGTCATTGTAGCATCAGTTGGAACATGCAAGGCAATACTGACCCTATGACTTATCTTCGAAGACAACTATGTGATCTAAAGTATCTGGACACACCCAAAAACATATGTTTTTCATATTAGGTGCATTTTGCTGCCATCTACTGCCAGGTTCTCCATATCAGCGACCTCAGTAGTCATTAGACACCGTGAGAGAACAGAATGGGGCGCTCTGCAGAACACATGGACTTTGAATGTGGTCAGGTGATTGGGTGTCACTTGTGTCATACATCTTTACGCAAGATTTCCACACTCCTAAACATCCCTAGGTCCACTATTTCCAATGTTATAGTGAAAAGGAAATGGGAAGGGACACGTACAGCACAAAAGCATACAGGCTGACCTCATTTGTTGACTGACAGAGACCGCCAACTGTTGAAGAGGGTCATAATGTGTAATAGGCAGACATCTATCTAAACCATGACACACAAATTCCAAACTGCATCAGGATCTACTGCAAGTACTATGACAGTTAGGCAGGAGGTGAGAAAACTTGGATTTCATGGTCGAGCAGCTGCTCATAAGCCACACATCACGTAGGTAAATGCCAAATGACACCTCACTTGGTGTAAGGTGCATAAACATAGGATGATTGAGCAGTGAAAAAACGTTGTGTGGAGTGACGAATCATGGTACACAATGTGGTGATCCGATGGCAGGGTGTGGGTATGGCGAATGCCCTGTGAACATCATCTGCCAGCGTGTGTAGTGCCAACAGTAAAATTCGGAGGTGGTGGTGTTACGGTGTAATTGTGTTTTTCATGGAGGAGGCTTGTACCCTTTATTGTTTTGCAAGGCACTATCACAGCATGGGCCTACATTGATATTTTAAGTACCTTCTTGCTTCCTACTGTTGAAGAGCAATTTGGGGATGGCGACTGCATCTTTCAACATGACTGAGCACCTGTTCATAATGCACAGCCTGTGATGGAGTGGTTACATGACAATAACATCCCAGTAGTGGACTGGTCTGCACAAAGTTCTGACCCAAATCGTATAGAACACCTTTGGGGTGTTTCGGAATGCCGACTTCATGCTAGGCCTCACTGACCGACATCAATACCTCTCCTCAGTGCAGCACTCTGTGAAGAATGGGCTGCCATTCCCCAAGAAACCTTCCAGCACCTGATTAAACATATGCCTGTGAGAGTGGAAGCTGTCATCAAGGATAAGGGCGGGCCAACACCATATTGAATTCCAGCATTACTGATAGAGGGTGCCATGAACTTCTAAGTCATGTTCAGCCAGGTGTCCAGATACTTCTGATCACTTAGTGTAGATTAAAGAAAGTCAAACCCATGTTTCTAGCATTTGTAGACTTAGAGAAAGCTTTTGACAACACTGCCTGGACTACTCTCTTTCAAATTCTGAAAGTGGCAGGGGTCAAATACAAGGAGTGAAAGGTTATTTACAATTTGTACAGATATCAGACAGCAATTATAAGAGTCAAGGGGCATGAAAAGGATGCAGTGGTTGTGAAGGGAGTGAGACAGGGTTGCAGCCTATTGCCAGTTTTATTCAGTCTGTATATTGTTGACCAAGTAGTAAAGGAAACAGAAGAAAAATTTGGAGTAGGAATTAATATCCATGGAGAAGAAATAAAAACTTGAGGTTTGCTGATGACATTGCAATTCTGGCAGAGACAGCAACGGGCCTGGAAGAGCAGTTGAACGGAATGAACAGTATCTTGAAAGGAAGATATAAGATGAACATCAACAAAAGCAAAACAAGGATAATGGAATGTAGTCGAATTTGATGCTGAGGGAATTAAATTAGGAAATGAGACACTTAAAGTAGCAGATGAGTTTTGCTATTTGGGGAGCAAATTCACTGATGACAGTTGAAGTAGAAAGGATATAAAATGTAGACTGGCAATGGCAAGGAAAGTTTCTCTGAAGAAGAGAAAACTGTTAACATCAAGTATAGATTTAAGTGTCAGGAAGTCTTTTCTGAAAGTACTTGTATGGAGTGTAGCCATGGATGGAAGTGAAACATGAACAATAAATAGTTTAGACAAGAAGAGAATAGAGGCTTTTGAAATGTGGTGCTACAGAAGGATGCTGAAGATTAGACGGGTAGACCACATAACTAATAAGGAGGTACTGAATAAGATTAAGGAGAAAAGGAATTTGTGGCACAACTTGACTAGAAGGAGGGGTTGGTTTGTAGGACATGGAGTGAGGCATCAAGGGATCACTAATTTAGTACTGGAGGAAAGCGTGGAGGGTAAAAATCATTGAGCAGATTCAGAAGGATATAGGTTGCAGTAGTTACTCAGAGATGAAGAAGCTTGCACAGGATAGAGTAGCATGGAGAGCTGCATCAAACTAGTCTCTGGACTGAAGACCACAACAAAAATATCATCAGTTCCCAGATATTGTGAATTTTACTCAGTAGCTACAGAATCTTCTGATCCATGAGCAGACTTTGGCATTTGTAACATGATAAGACTTCAGATAAATGACAGCTTCTTCATAACACCCACAGCATCTAACAACTTTACTATATCTGTGACTTCACTCTTTTCCATTCCCTAACAAAACTTCAACATTTAAACTTTTCATCATCTCCATTTCAGTTCATCAGCTTCTCCACATCTTTATTTAAATTGTTATCCTTCAGAAAAACATCACATAGTCTGTTGGCTATCATGCGCTCATCCTTCTGCTCATGCACTTCTATTTCTCCAACTCCTTCAAATATGTTATTCGTTCCCAATTTCTCATACATTTTTTCCTCTGGTTCATCCCTTATTCCTGACTGATCAGCATTTGTAATCCCCTTTCTCCAAACAAAATTCCTCAACTTTAGTTTCTTTACTTTTTTGACTTTAGAAATTATTCTTCTAAACACATCATCAAAGACAATTTTATTTATCTGAGGCACTTCATTCCAGTCTGAACAGTAATTTAAGCATTTATCGCGACAAGTGATTCCTACATTAAATCCATGATATACTGTCACACTGTGGACTGCCAATGGAGTGGTCCTTAGTTTAATAGTTATGGTCATGGGGTCTTTAAACCCAAATAATTTCTTCCGTTCTCCTTTTCTTTTTTTCTCTTTTTTAAAAAAAAATATTAGTTACCATTCCCCAAATTTTGTCTCTCAAAGTCAAGATTTTGTCTACCTGTGCTATCAAGTGGCCTATCCTATTTGTCGATATATTGAAAAAATCTCTCAGTGGAATCATCTGGTCCATATACTAAACTCCACAATATTCTTTCAGCTGATTTCCTCTTCAGCACACCAGTCTATGTTAACTCATGTACAGCCTGACTTAAGTGAACTAGCCTTTTCAACTGAGCATTGCAAAGTTATTTTATGCCTGCCCTCTTCTCTCTGTAGCATGACCCATTCAGTAACTCACTCTTTATCCTAGCCTTCTCTGACCCCTTTCCAAACTCATCAAATGTCAAGTTTTGACAGTTAATTTGGTTGGCCCAAGACAATGCCTCCCCCTTAACAAATCTTTTAACAAACTTAATTGTTACCTAATTGCCCATTTCAAGAAGTAAGTTATCTTTGCAATGCTGTATGAAATCCACTGGGTGCAAAATTGCTATCCACAAGAAAAATTTTCACAGGCATGTTTGACCAAGTATTGTACACCACACTAAGAAAATATTTTGAAAAAGCCCCCTTCTGTAACCACTGCATTTGTTTTTGGGCATTTACTACATTCTCTTGTGAAGTTAACATTGTGCTTGTGCACTGGTCATCCATATCAGTTACAAATTTCTCAGCTTTTTTAATTTTCTGACAGTCAACAGTTTCAGTCTGACAACTTAATTTTGAACGTAGGTTATAACTTCCATCTTCATGCCCAGACTTCACCTCAGTGACTTTCTGTTTTACTGTAGCAGTCCAAAGAAGGTAAACAAGGACTTGACAGTTATGACTTAATAATAGTCTAACAACTTTTAGCATTGTACTTAATAATGGCAGAAAAGCCAAATCTGGCAGTACACAAGATAACTATAATAATACACAGTCTAATAGTGGTTTACTCTTCTAAAAAGTATTGTACAACTGTGGCTCCATGCCATCACAAAAATAAAGAAACAAATAAATAAAAATAAAATGTATATAGTTGCAGTTAATGTTCCCCACCCTTTCACAAAACACAAAACAACACTGAAAATTAAATGGATTTTCCAGTTTAATTATTTTTATCACACACAAATGCCTGTAATCAACAATTCGGTCTTCAAGATGTGTCACTCTCCTCTCAGTTTTTGTCAACACCACTGAAAATATCCATCATGGTTCTGGTTAACTCATATCTTCCCAAATTATTCTGCATTAAACAGTAAAATCCATTACTCTCTACAAAAACGAATCCTAGTCATGGCACCAGATGTGACCACCTGCTCGAGTTCTTGGCTGGAATTATGTGCTGTGTCACAACTGCAGTGAATTCAGCAGTAGGAACTCCATCCCTGTTCAAGAAAATCAGCAAACGTGAAAACATAACTTAGTTCTCGATGTTCTCAGGTAAATACAACGGCATAATTAATATCTTCAGGCTCACAGTCTCAGCTTTGCAGGAACATGCATAATGGTTTTAATTGACATAAATAAAAAAACAACTATCAGTTTCAGTACTTTTCATAATTTATTGAGGCTTTTTCCTACAAATATAACTTGGAAACATTACAGTTGCAACAAAAGTGCTAATATTGCTCAACACTTAAACATATATACTTAATAAATGAAAATCGCTAGTTCTATCAAGAACTGATGGAAGAGTCAGTTAACACAATATGTAGACTTTACAAGAATATATCCGCCATTTAACACATCAAATCAGAGACTCTGTTTTCCTGGTTTCTGTGAAAAACATTTCACATTTGGTTCAAATACAAAACAAATTTTGTATTTTAACCTCTTTATGCAGGTCACTCATATTTGTTCAGAGTTATGTTACATATTAAATAGATGGCAGTAAGTTTATGTAATATTTCCACTCCTTCATAATGATCATATTATGCAAAAATATAATGTAGCTTTCCTGTTCTCAATAGTTCAAGTCAAAAAAAAAGGATGCACCATGAATCTTATTTTTTCCTAGATCCCCGGCATCAAATTCTAAAAATTCTGTGTTTAACAATAGTGTTACATCTCTACTTACATAAGAAATCTGTCGCCAAAATAATGTTCATAGCCAAATCCTGTACCACAAAATACACTCCTGGAAATTGAAATAAGAACACCGTGAATTCATTGTCCCAGGAAGGGGAAACTTTATTGACACATTCCTGGGGTCAGATACATCACATGATCACACTGACAGAACCACAGGCATATAGACACAGGCAACAGAGCATGCACAATGTCGGCACTAGTACAGTGTATATCCACCTTTCACAGCAATGCAGGCTGCTATTCTCCCATGGAGACGATCGTAGAGATGCTGGATGTAGTCCTGTGGAACGGCTTGCCATGCCATTTCCACCTGGCGCCTCAGTTGGACCAGCGTTCGTGCTGGACGTGCAGACCGCGTGAGACGACGCTTCATCCAGTCCCAAACATGCTCAATGGGGGACAGATCCGGAGATCTTGCTGGCCAGGGTAGTTGACTTACACCTTCTAGAGCACGTTGGGTGGCACAGGATACATGCGGACGTGCATTGTCCTGTTGGAACAGCAAGTTCCCTTGCCGGTCTAGGAATGGTAGAACGATGGGTTCGATGATGGTTTGGACGTACCGTGCACTATTCAGTGTCCCCTCGACGATCACCAGTGGTGTACGGCAGGTGTAGGAGATCGCTCCCCACACCATGATGCCGGGTGTTGGCCCTGTGTGCCTCGGTCGTATGCAGTCCTGATTGTGGCGCTCACCTGCACGGCGCCAAACACGCATACGACCATCATTGGCACCAAGGGAGAAGCGACTCTCATCGCTGAAGACGACACGTCTCCATTCGTCCCTCCATTCACGCCTGTCGCGACACCACTGGAGGCGGGCTGCACGATGTTGGGGCGTGAGCAGAAGACGGCCTAACGGTGTGCGGGACCGTAGCCCAGCTTCATGGAGACGGTTGCGAATGGTCCTCGCCGATACCCCAGGAGCAACAGTGTCCCTAATTTGCTGGGAAGTGGCGGTGCAGTCCCCTAAGGCACTGCGTAGGATCCTACGGTCTTGGCGTGCATCCTTGTGTCGCTGCGGTCCGGTCCCAGGTCGACGGGCACGTGCACCTTCTGCCGACCACTGGCGACAACATCGATGTACTGTGGAGACCTCACGCCCCACGTGTTGAGCAATTCGGCAGTACGTCCACCTGGCCTCCCGCATGCCCACTATACGCCCTCGCCCAAAGTCCGTCAACTGCACATACGGTTCACGTCCACGCTGTCGCGGCATGCTACCAGTGTTAAAGACTGCGATGGAGCTCCGTATGCCACGGCAAACTGGCTGACACTGACGGCGGCGGTGCACAAATGCTGCGCAGCTAGCGCCATTCGACGGCAAACACTGTGGTTCCTGGTGTGTCCGCTGTGCCGTGCATGTGATCATTGCTTGTACAGCCCTCTCGCAGTGTCCGGAGCAAGTATGGTGGGTCTGACACACCGGTGTCAATGTGTTCTTTTTTCCATTTCCAGGAGTGTAGTTAATAGCAAAACAGTTTACATCAATTTTAAATTCTAACAAGATTTTTTTCTTAACTGACTTTTTACCTACTTTTTTGGCTGTTTCTATTTTTACACATCACAGGTAGCTTCATCAGCTGCCTGCTTCTTATTTGTTGCCAGAAAGCTTCTGATACAGGTAACATGCAAGAATCAAATTATAAGTGCAATATTTTTCACTGCCCTCACTTCCACAGTTTTAATAGGCTGAAATTTTACATTATGTGTTCTCTTCAACTCTGTTTCCTCCAACAAATCTACTTCAGTCTCTTACTTGGTGTATAACACACACATTGTTACAAAAACTTGCATTCTCGATGTCTTCATATCCCTTAAATAAATCATTACATATCCCATCAACATTAATTACCATGTACACCCATTCAGACAGACACATCTTTATTAGTATTTCCATCATCACACACTGCATCAGCACTATTCACAACAATAGCATAGGCTCTCCTTTGAACACACTTACACACATCAATATTTGAAGAACTAAATTCATCAACATTACTTTCCTCTTTATCTGTTATTCACCTTTGTATCTCCAAAAATTAATTCCTCACAAATAACTTCATTGCTATCAATATTGCCCTCAGTTCCACACTGACACTTGCTTCAACTTCTGGCAAAATGCCAAACCCACACTATCTTCATTATCCCCCTCCCACATCTCATCATTTCCTATAATAGCATCCATATGGCACATGCCAAATTCTCTATTTTCTGTTTCATTGCAATTAGACTGCCTATTATTATGACCCTGTCTTATCCTGTTCCTTGAATAGTTGTTAGTCCTCCTGAAAGCTTCAAGTGAGGCACCAGTTAGTTTCTTGAGTCCTTGGCCTGAAAGTTTGCACCTTCTGGGCCTTATTACCTTGGCCTTTCCCCATCATCCTCTCTTTTCAGCTGAAAATTTTCCCTTCCCCCTTCATTATTACTGTACTCTCCTTGCAGACTATTCCTCCAGTCCCTGTTCTGTCTACTGTGTCCATTTCTATCATCTCTCTGCCTGCTACCAAAATTCACCACCACCACTTCATGGAATAGGCTGAACAGCCTATTCCAGAAACCATCTTGTCCTTAGGCATCTGACACTTTGCTGTCCAGTGGGCTTGTAGTTCATGGTGATTCTAGGCAGATGATCTTTATGCATTCTTTCTAAATCCTTACACCTGCTGACTTTATATTTTTTAATTTTACTACTACTACTACTTCTGTTGTTGCTTCTGTTGTTATTTCCACTATGTTCTGGCAATTTTGGCCTATAACATAGAGCCTTATTGTAAAGGGGCATGGAAATACGTACTTCTCTTGTATCATTCCTGATGGTGTTTTTTTTAATTCTTTGTTTAATTAATCATGTTTTGTAGAAAAAAACATACAACACAATTGTAGAAAATAATTAACTTCATATCCAGGGCTCATTTCATCAAAATAAATTACACACAATATAGTTTCTCAACCATTAATATTAATATTGTGATTAATTTACATGGAAATAAAACTCCAACTGTGGAGTTGGAATCCTTAACAAACAAATAGGTGTTTCTTGCTAAATTTATGTCCTTAGAAATTCCTCATTTTCTCTTCAAAAACATCTTACTTTTTCCAGGAATGACTTATTTCAGAAATTATTCATAATCAAAGTTTCTGTGTTCCAAAACATTTGATTCTTAAGTACTGGTAACGGCTATTTCTGAAATTCAATACCATAATTTTATAGCCCAAATTTTTCTGATTATGGAAATGCCAACATTAACCAGGAGAACTTATAAGTTTGCCAGTTATTCAATTTAGAACATTTCACTTTTGGTCAATTTTGGCTGGCCATGAGAATCCCCATGGAAGTTGAAAGTGTTTCTCAACTTAGTTCTAATAATTTTTGTAATTTTCCTGTTATCCAAACCATAGTTAGCAGATTTACTCCTTTGCTCATTATGATTTCATGTCCACTAATTGTGCTCTCTTTTACATTAATATTAAAAACATAACAACAATAGAGTTGGATTTTTATTTCTATGCACTTTTATGAGTAGGTGAGGAGGATAATGCTACGAGGAGTCCATATTTCATATCCATTTCTGTGTCACTATTAAACTCAGTCTTTAGTTAGTCTCCAGGAAGTTAACAACTTGCAGCCACTGTAATGTTGTTAATCAGTGAGTCTGCATTAAGTAGCCCACTTAACAACATTTCTCTGTCGTTATCAGCCAAAATGCTCAATTATGTTGTGATTCAGTCTTCAGTTGGTCATCAATTTTCACATGTCATATGACTTATGAATAGGAAGGTAGGGCAGAGGGTGTGTTACTGTGAACAGTTCAGTGACCGGGTTGTTCTAATCAGAATCGACAGCAGACCAACACCGAAAACGATAGTTCAGGTATACATGCCGACGTCGCAAGCTGAAGATGAACAGATAGAGAAAGTGTATGAGGATATTGAAAGGGTAATGCAGTATGTAAAGGGGGACGAAAATCTAATAGTCATGGGCGACTGGAATGCAGTTGTAGGGGAAGGAGTAGAAGAAAAGGTTACAGGAGAATATGGGCTTGGGACAAGGAATGAAAGAGGAGAAAGACTAATTGAGTTCTGTAACAAGTTTCAGCTAGTAGTAGCAAATACCCTGTTCAAGAATCACAAGAGGAGGAGGTATACTTGGAAAAGGCCGGGAGATACGGGAAGATTTCAATTAGATTACATCATGGTCAGACAGAGATTCCGAAATCAGATACTGGATTGTAAGGCGTACACAGGAGCAGATATAGACTCAGATCACAATATAGTAGTGATGAAGAGTAGGCTGAAGTTCAAGACATTAGTCAGGAAGAATCAATACGCAAAGAAGTGGGATACGGAAGTACTAAGGAATGATGAGATACGTTTGAAGTTCTCTAACGCTATAGATACAGCAATAAGGAATAGCGCAGTAGGCAGTACAGTTGAAGAGGAATGGACATCTCTAAAAAGGGCCATCACAGAAGTTGGGAAGGAAAACATAGGTACAAAGAAGGTAGCTGCAAAGAAACAATGGGTAACAGAAGAAATACTTCAGTTGATTGATGAAAGGAGGAAGTACAAACATGTTCCGGGAAAATCAGGAATATAGAAATACAAGTCGCTGAGGAATGAAATAAATAGAAAGTGCAGGGTAGCTAAGACGAAATGGCTGCAGGAAAAATGTGAAGACATCGAAAAAGATATGTTGTCGGAAGGACAGACTCAGCATACAGGAAAGTCAAAACAACCTTTGGTGACATTAAAAGCAACGGTGGTAACATTAAGAGTGCAACAGGAATTCCACTGTTAAATGCAGAGGAGAGAGCAGATAGGTGGAAAGAATACATTGAAAGCCTCTATGAGGGTGAAGATTTGTCTGATGTGATAGAATAAGAAACAGGAGTCGATTTAGAAGAGATAGGGGATGCAGTATTGGAATCGGAATTTAAAAGAGCTTTGGAGGACTTACGGTCAAATAAGGCAGAAGAGATAGATAACATTCCATCAGAATTTCTAAAATCATTGGGGGAAGTGGCAACAAAACGACTATTCACGTTGGTGTGTAGAATATATGAGTCTGGCGATATACCATCTGACTTTCGGAAAAGCATCATCCACACAGTTCCGAAGACGGCAAGAGCTGACAAGTGCGAGAATTATTGCACAATCAGCTTAACAGCTCATGCATCGAAGCTGCTTACAAGAATAATATACAGAAGACTGGAAAAGAAAATTGAGAATGCGCTAGGTGACGATCAGTTTGGCTTTAGGAAAAGTAAAGGGACAAGAGAGGCAATTCTGACGTTACGGCTAATAATGGAAGCAAGGCTAAAGAAAAATCAAGACACTTTCATAGGATTTGTCGACCTGGAAAAAGCGTTCGACAATATAAAATGGTGCAAGCTGTTTGAGATTCTGAAAAAAGTAGAGGTAAGCTATAGGGAGAGACGGGTCATATACAATATGTACAACAACCAAGAGGGAATAATAAGAGTGGACGATCAAGAACGAAGTGCTCGTATTAAGAAGGGTGTAAGACAAGGCTGTAGCCTTTCACCCCTACTCTTCAATCTGTACATTGAGGAAGCAATGATGGAAATAAAAGAAAGGGTCAGGAGTGGAATTAAAATACAAGGTGAAAGGATATCAATGATACGATTCACTGATGACATTGCTATTCTCAGTGAAAGTGAAGAAGAATTAAATGATCTGCTGAACGGAATGAACAGTCTAATGAGTACACAGTATGGTTTGAGAGTAAATTGGAGAAAGACGAAGGTAATGAGAAGTAGTAGAAATGGGAACAGCAAGAAAATTAACATCAGGATTGATGGTCACGAAGTCAATGAAGTTAAGGAATTCTGCTACCTAGACAGTAAAATAACCAATGATGGACGGAGCAAGGAGGACATCACAAGCAGACTCGCTATGGCAAAAAAGGCATTTCTGGCCAAGAGAAGTCTACTAATATCAAATACCGGCCTTAATTTGAGGAAGAAATTTCTGAGGATGTATGTCTGGAGTACAGCATTGTATGGTAGTGAAACACGGACTGTGGGAAAACCGGAACAGAAGAGAATCGAAGCATTTGAGATGTGGTGCTATAGACGAATGTTGAAAATTAGGTGGACTGATAAGGTAAGGAATGAGGAGGTTCTACACAGAATCGGAGAGGAAAGGAATATGTGGAAAACACTGATAAGGAGAAGAGACAGGATGATAGGACATCTGCTAAGAGATGAGGGAATGACTTCCATGGTACTAGAGGGAGCTGTAGAGGGCAAAAACTGTTGAGGAAGACAGAGATTGGAATACGTCAAGCAAATAATTGAGGACATAGGTTGCAAGTGCTACTCTGAGATGAAGAGGTTAGCACAGGAAAGGAATTCGTGGCGGGCCGCATCAAACCAGTCAGTAGACTGATGACAAAAAAAAAAAAAAAAGACTTATTTTGTGAACATTTATTATGTGTATTTTACCAAATTTTATGAAGAAAATGATCAATAAATATTTTGCCACTGTCGAGATGTGAAGTGTAGATACTGACCTGTGATATGTGAAATACATAAATCCAGAGAGAAAAGCTGATCATCATAGTATTTCTCCTATTAATATATGTGAAAAGAGTTGAAGTTAACCACTACAGTATTGTGTCCATCATTTCATAACCTAGTCACTCAACCAAATTGTTACAGGAAGAGTTATCAAGAAAAGCAGCTACCTACAGCAGAACATCCATATCAGTAATTTCACTCTATTCATCTTTTCAACAAAATTCTGGAACTCCTCCACATATTCAGAAGGAATGTGAATAATTTCACACTGAAATGACTCTTAAAGTCGGCTTTTTAAGATAGACATTGATGAAAGCATCCCCAGTGGTCTGTCTGAATAGTTCAGTTTATTTCATTCCCTGACATAAAATTCACTTGTATAACCTATCCTGTTTAAGAAGTCATTTTACGGTCTGAATTGCTACACTTGCCCCAGCAGTTACTTAAAAATGTAGATTCAGAGGTCTTTTATCAGTTAATTACTCAGCATGCATATTAGCCCACGATTGAGCTCCCCCTTGTTGCTGTCTCTTCACAAATTTTACTTTACCGACATCACTCATGCCAGTTATAAAATTACACAGGCCAACTAAAACTTTTTATTTAACTTTTTTTACTTTGCTAGCTAAGTTGAATCCAAATGTAGCCTTAGTTTTTTTTTGTATCACCCATAGTTTTCGAGCAATATGCTTTTTATTATATAGTATAAAAATCCTATACGGTGAATGGGGAAATTAATGAAATGTTTTGTTACAACATAAGCATGGTTTGTATTTACAGTAAGGTACTTAAAACAATAATATGTGTTAATATAGGTTTCACTTGTCAGCTGGAATTGGTTTGTATTTTCTTTCTCTTTTTTCTTTGAAGCTTCTTGTGTAGGTTGTGGTGGTTTCACCTGCTTTTATTTCATTTTTTCATTTGTTGTCCTCGGTGTCGACGTACTGCTTTGCTACACTGGCTGAAAAATTGGTTGTGGATTCCAACACACACTACTGTAAATCATGTAGCAAACAGGTTCAAAGTTGCATTTCACAGTACATTAATTTTCACTTTGCACAACCTCCAATATTACACAGTTATATGGCCAGTGCACTATTATTAACCTTTGATAAGCCTCATTAATAGTTAACAGGCGAAACTCCACATACTGCTACAATAGTTTACTGTTGAACATCTATGAGCAGTAAAAACGTAACCACGAAGTTCACAGTTCTTGAAGAATAATCAGGTACGTATGGAGCAGACACTGTCACTGTTTTAACACATGACCTAATTGAAACTTCCTGGCAGATTAAAACTGTGTGCCAGACCGAGACTCAAACTCGGGACCTTTGCCTTTTGCGGGCAAGTGCTCTACCAACTGAGCTACCCAAGCACGACTCATGCTCCATCCTCACAGCTTTACTTCTGCCTGTACCTCATCTCTTACCTTCCAAACTTTACAGAAGCTCTCCTGCGAACCTTGCAGAACTAGCACTCCTGAAAGAAAGGATATTGCAGAGACATGGCTTAGCCACAGCCTGGGGGATATTTCTACAATGAAATTTTCACTCTACATCGGAGAGTGCGCTGATATGAAACTTCCTGGCAGATTAAAACTGTATGCCAGACCAAGACTCGAACTCGGGACCTTTGCCTTTCGCGGGCAAGTGCTCTACCAACTGAGCTACCCAAGCATCAAACATCAATTTTCTAATGTGAGGTCCAACAAAGACGCCTTCTTTTAGTTTAGCTGCTGAAAGGTGTGGAAACGTTTGGCAGAGATACTAAGAACATGGTCCATCTTTAGGCAAAGCCTTTACAAACTGTTTCATTAGGCCTAACTTTATATGTAGAGGTGGTAGAAGTACATTTTTTGAATCTACAGGGTTTTTGTGTAGTATGTTCTTCTTGCCATGTTTTAAAGACTCCCTCACAGGCCAGTTCTTTCTGCACCAGTGTTGATCCTTAGCCCTACTGTCCCATTCACACAAGAAACATGGAAATTACTCTGACCACAGGATTGACAGATCAAACAGACCTGGTGGAGGGACAGCCATTCTGGTCAAAAATAAGTTAGTGCATCAAGGAATCACCTCATCTCACAGTCATGGAAGCAACAGCCATAGAAACTCAACTTTATAACAGAACCATCACACTGGTAGCAGCATACAACCCAACATCTGGGAGGAGTATGCGCATACAAGACCTCCAGCAACTACGGCAAGTAAACGAATACGTTCTGATCTGTGCAAGTGAAATGTCAAACATAGGTCCTAGAACTGCAATGCCACTAACACCAATGGCAGAACTCTGAGGAAATTCCTTGACAACAACCAAAACACGGCAACCATAGCGCCAGATGGACCCATCCACTACCACTATGAATCGAAATGATGCCCAGACATCATGGACATATTCTCAGCTAAAAATCTTGCATTGTTCATAACAACCAAAGTGGTTAATGGTTTGCACTCTGACTACAGCCCAGTAAGCCTAGAAATTAATGGAAACCTGGCAAACTTCCATAACAATAGAACAATCAAGGGCATCCAGACTAACTGGATCAAATATAATAATCTGGTTGCAAGTAACACACCAGAAACACTACCATTTTGCACCAGGGAACAAATAAATTAGGCCATAGAGGAGTTCACAAAAATCATCACAGAGAGCAAAATTCATCACAATCATCACACACACCACCAGTCGAGACACACTACCGCCGCATATCTGCAATCTAATAAATGAGAAAAAAAGAATCCGAAAGAGGTGGCAAACTACCGAGAGCCTGCAGACCACAGAAAAGCTGAAATACTGGCCAGAAAATTAAAAAGAGCACTCCAACAACACAGCAGTTAACTGTGGGAAGAAACCCTGGAAGCTGCGGTAAATGATGATGAAAAGTTCTGGAGGCTAATTAAATCCAGGAAGATGGACAAAACATCCATACAGCCACCCCATGGGGAAAGAGGAATTGTATATGACCCCAAGGACTGAGCAGAAGCACTAGCAGACTCACTAGAGCAACAGTTTTGTGCTCCTGAATCAGTACAGCAAGACAGTGATGACCACGAAGAAATGGTGCTAAGACAAGTCAACAAGATGGAATTCAGCACAGTAGATGCAGACAGAATATGCCGCCACATCCAAAACATACACTCCAAAAAGGCTGCCAGACCAGACAACATCAAACCGCAATTACTACACCATCTCCCACCAACAGCAATCAACCATCTGACGAACATTTACAATGCCTGTTTGAAACTTAATTATTTTCCCACACCTTGGAAACAAGCCAAGATCATAATGCTGCTAAAGCCAAACAAGGACTTGCTCTTCCCACAAAACAGCAGGCCTATATTGTTGCTCAGTTTCCTGGGAAAAATCTTAGAAAAACTCATCCAGTCAGAATTGAAACAGTTCTTAAAGGACAATAACATCACAATACCAGAACAATTTGGATTCAGGGAAGAGCATAGCACTATTCACCAGATCACAAGATTAACAGAACAAATATGCCAAGCCAGTACTATATGCCACAGCACAGGAGCAGTCCTACTTGACATCAAAAAAGCTTTCAACAGAGTATGGCACCAGGGCCTCATACTAAAACTTCACAACTATAGCTGCCCAGGCCACATCCTCCAATTGATTACTTCATTCTTCAGAAACAGAACATTCTACGTCTACATTCCGGGTGCTGACAGCAATGTTAGATCAATAGAGTCTGGAGTACACAAGGCTTGGTGCTGGGACCCCTTCTCTATTCCACATACACTAACAACATCCCCCAATAGGATGGAGGACATTACCGCTGTTCGCAGATGATACTGCAGTATAACGCAGCAGTTCAAATCTACAACACATCGCTCGGAAACTACAGCAACACTTAGAGGAAATAGAACATTGGGCAAACCTCTGGAAAATTACAAACAACAAAGAGAAGACACAGGCCATACTCTTCACCAACAAAAGAATTCCACCCGAACTAAGCATCACATTTGGAGAAAATACCCTTCCATTGACACACTCGGTGAAATATCTAGGAATCAGGCTAGATAAAAAGCTCACCTTCAAAGACCATATCACTGACATATGCAATAAAGCCTCAGGAATGATATTCAGGCTTTATCCCCTCTTCAAAGAGAACAGGATAAATATCAGATATAAGTAGAAAATATTCAAAACCATCAACCAACCTGCAATCACATATGGCTCGGAAATTTGGTCCATAATTGCAGACACCAACATCAAACATGTCCAAAGAGTGCAAAACAGATTCTTCAGAATCGCTACTGGTGCTAGTCGGTACCAACCCCACAGAGACATTTTCACAACAAACAACATCCTCAAAATCCCTGACATTATCAAAACAAAATCCATAAAGTTTTCCTTCAAACATCCAATTCCAAACACTACCTCACCAAAATTTAGGCCAAAATCCACCCAACCCCAGAAGCAAATTTCCCATAATGACAACAACTAGAACCTACCACATTCCTTAAAGCCAACACCAAACCTACACATACATCACAACTCTAAAACAACATCATCAACTAAACACTTATAATTAAGATCCATCAATCCCATCATTTTGCTACCATCATCATGAGCCAGAAGGCGGGGACCAAAACTGATCCAATCCTTCGCATACAGGGGTAACCAAGCCATCAGACCACCTCCTCCTGGTCTTCTGTGCTCGAAATTCTTCTGAGTGGCTGGTCCTCAATGTGTTGAATGAGAGTCAAACATTCTGTGATTTAAGAAATTCATTTGCACATTCTCACATGTAATAGAATTCATCTTGCTCAAAAGGAAATTTACTTTGAAAGTAATGCTTTTCAAAGCATCATTCACAATATTTTCCCGCGACCTGTTAGAAATAGGTTCGTTTCAGCAGTCGCCAGAGAGTGCCAGAAAACGGGCATTACTGTGTGTGGGCAGCTACAATGATGTAGCCTGTACGTTTTTAACGAGATCTTACATGACGTCATAAAAGAAATAGAACGTCAGAGGATGCTGGAGCAACAGAATTTCGTAAACCATGCTAAAATGAATAATTCAGCTTAAAGTGCACATTCATATGTCCAGATTGACAGTGAAGTAGGCCCAACCTGATGTTAAGCTTTTCATTGTGGTTTTCGGGATGCAAATTTTCTTGGAGTATCAGTACTGCATTACCTCGTATTTGGTTCTTTACTATGGCATAATGCAATAAGAGCTAGAAGGTGAAAATGTGCACTTGAAATTCAGTGAACGGTTGAAACTAGCCAATAGTGTGGAATGAAACATCTCATTTCTAAGAAATTGATTGCCTCCGTGGAAAAGATTAAGAAAAGCCATCTTTATTTAGCAAACCAACAAAAATAACTTCATTGTTCTACGGTACTATTAATGCTTGACTGCCAAGAAAGTGGAAAGAAAATAAAATCAGAAAAACTGAAACTAATAACATATTTTAGCCTTCCATAATTATGTGAATGTATTTTAATCCATTTGACAGCTCCCAGCCACAGCATCCTGTTTTCTTTTTGTTTGACGTGAGAACTGTAAACAAGGAGGAAACAGCAAATTCACTAATGTAAACACGGCTCATGTGGAGACTAACCCCCTCCCTACTACAACCCAGACTGCTCTATGAATGCACAAATATGGCTGCTTTGGCGCACCAGAAAAAGTTTTCTGGGTAGCATCTGGCTGCTTGTTACTACTGCTGATACAACTGACAGCCACACTTCAAGTAGCCGGAAGCAGAAAAAGGTACTGCCCATATGTAACTCAACTGTGCATGCATGTGAGCCCATTGGCAACTGCTCAAACGAATTTAATGTAAACAGTTGTGACATCACACTCATCGGCAGCAGTTTATTTTTATGAAGTATTCCGTAGTCTTCGGTCTAAAGCCTTTGACACACTTTGCCGTTTATCAGTTCTTACCAGCCAAAATTATAAAAATGTAACTGAAGACTAAATCAATGAAAAATTCCCAGAATTCTAAAAAATTCCCGAGTTTTTTCTGAATTTCCCTGTTGTCCCTGAGTGTATACACCCTGAATGATCACCAGTCAGCAAAAGATCAAAGATCATGTGTGTCATAGAGCTTGCCCTAAAATACTTTCTCTGGTGTCACACACTACTCAATCCACGCAAGGTACTTAATGACCACCATTCACATACCTATAAGGTTAATTGCACATACATGTGAGATACTAACTAGACTACTGTTGAAATTATCATTGAAAAAAATAACAGAATATTAAACAAGTTATAAGCACAATTCAAGGGCATACCTAAATCCGGTTTTATAATACAACTAGAAATAACATAAAATTATAAATACATATGCCCAGTTGGGAGAACAAGTGTCGTCCTGCTCTTTAGTTGGACTGTCTTTTACTTTCATGTGTTACTCATTACAATCTGCACTCATCGACTAGGAAAATATGATAAGGAACTAAGAAAAACACGCTGCCTTTATACTACTGGGGAGGATTTATAGTGTTGGCAACTTCGCAAGTAAACTTTTAATAAACTAGTCTGTAATTCTTTATATACATGCATGATGTGCGATGTAGCTTCTTGTGGTGTTTACTGATGTTATTAGCTTTCATTCCACTCTTCATGATCAGTTTGCTCCAGTGGTTCAGTTGTTATTAATTTTATAAGCTATTGTAACTAAATCAGTTATAATTTTCTTAATACTTATCGTAGAATCATGCTTGAAATTGCAATGAGCTACTCACATAGCCACAATTTTTCTGGAGTTTCATTGAAAATATAATATTCATCTTTCATTTTGTCCACATTTGCTACCACTGAGTCAGCCAAGTACACATGCTCGAGCCTTGGGAAAAAAAACCAACAACTGGTGCCTAGCCATGAGCCCACCTGCACTGCACACAGTTGGTTAGCCACCAAGAGCTGTCAAAGCACTCACCACTGCCTCTCGCTGTTTCAGCCAGCTTCTCATAATGTCACAGTGTCTCAAACTGTGTGATCTCGTTCTGTGGTAGAAGCAACAGTATAGCTGATTTACCAAGTGTTAAAGCCTATGTAAATTGGGATATTGATAGTGGAAACAAATCTCAGAAAACAAAAAGGACATCAATGAATGGAACATTTTGAAATATTAAATTTTGCACAATACCAGAAAGGACTATAGTGGAACTTCATTTTCCTGTCCTTCTGTAACCCAGATCTCTGGTTCATCAAGATTAACTATGGTCCCATGGGACACTAGGGTGACACATGCCAACTCTTACAAAGCCTTGATTATATGGACAAGGAAAGTCGACTAGGGTGGAGATGACACTTCAAAGTTGTCCTCTAATGACTATTTTGTAACAGCCATTGATCGCAGCAATATTTATTTTGTTCCATTAGATCATTATCTCCATCTTTTCGTATCTTTTGCAATCCAGAAAAGAAGTGCCTTTGTCTACCTATCATTTATCACACCCAGCTTGATTTCATTTTCGTGCGTGTTATAACTGTGTGTTCCACCAGTCTGTTCTTTGACACTTTTTTTTCCCCTCCTAATAATTCCCAAAACGCATATCTCCAATGCTCACCAATTAACCTTCAAGTTGAGAATTATTTTCACATTTGAAAGCCCTCTGTGTTGCAAGTCACTATTAAGACACAGTAAGCTGTAAGCTAGCTACTGATCGGTAGACCCAGGAGGAGGCTACTGTAACCATGGCCAAAATGTTGGTTTCTCCAGTACAGTTTTTTTTTACATTATAACATAGTGTGATACTCATGGAGCTCTTCTGTCAGCTGACTCTGGCCATGGAAGCCTACACACAATTAAATTATTTAGTTTATTTAATGCTCTTCAGGCCATTTTTAATCTGCTTATTTGTTCTACTACCAATCCAGTTACTAAGACATCAACTGGTTCTATAACTTCAGTGTCAATTTGTAATATTTCCCCTTTGATACATCGTTGGTATAGGAGTTTAAAGTTATAATTGGTTTAAAGGTGTATTTTCAAGCTTGCTCTGTTAAGCATTTTCATTTGTTGTTGAAGCTTATCCCCCCCCCCCCCCCCCACACACACACACACACACACACACACACACACACACACACACACGTCCAAATGGTGATTCGGATATGTTGCATTAACACCAGTTCTGTCTTTGTATTTTTCTTCCCACTTTAATAATCTGAAAACTATTTCTAAGATGGTTGAGAAGAGTATTGGTGATACGTGATCTCCTTTTATGACTACTCTTAATTTTTAATTTCTCACTATCGTGATGAAGTCTAATGGGAAATGCACCACTGATGTATATTTTCTTTAATACACAAACATAATTTGAATCAAAGCCTTGTTTTTGAAGAGTCATCTGTACAGATTTTGTTGAAGCTGAGTCAAAGTTTTTTTCAAAATTTATGAATCCCAGACAAAATAGTAATCCATACTCACTATTCTGTTCTTCAATTTTGTTAAATCTCAATTGGCCCACTGTGTTGTAGCCTCTTCTAAGGTCAGTTTGCTCATTTGCTTCATTATATATATATATATTCAAGCTTTCGCAACAAACTGCTGCCTCATCAGGAAATAGGGAAGGAGAGGGAAAGACGAAAGGATGTGGGTTTTAAGGGAGAGGGTAAGGAGTCATTCCAATCCCGGGAGCGGAAAGACTTACCTTAGGGGGAAAAAGGACGGGTATACACTCGCACACACACACACATATATCCATCCACACATATACAGACACAAGCAGACATATTTAAAGACAAAGAGTTTGGGCAATGTCTACTTGTATCTGTATATGCGTAGATGGATGTGGTGCGAGTGTATACCCGTCCTTTTTCCCCCTAAGGTAAGTCTTTCCGCTCCCGGGATTGGAATGACTCCTTACCCTCTCCCTTAAAACCCACATCCTTTCGTCTTTCCCTCTCCTTCCCTATTTCCTGATGAGGCAACAGTTTGTTGCGAAAGCTTGAATTTTGTGTGTATGTTTGTGTTTGTTTGTGTGTCTATCGACCTGCCAGCGCTTTCGTTCGGTAAGTCACCTCATCTTTGTTTTTATATATAATTTTTCCCACGTGGAATGTTTCCTTCTATATATATATATATATATATATATATATATATGTGTGTGTGTGTGTGTGTGTGTGCCTGTGTGTGTCATTCTCACTCTCCACACTTCATGACAGTTTTAGTGAATACAGTGATAGTTTTAGTGAATATCATGTACATGTTGGATAAAAAGTCAATAGGTTTAGAGACTTTTGTTATATCTACTGTAATAATTTTCCTTCACAAAAAAGGCAATGTCACATTTTTGAAGAATAGTCTTCTTTCACAAAAACTCTGTAAGTAATTTTTCAAATTTTCTTTGTATCACTTTACCTCCAGCTGTAATCATCTCCTTCAGATCACGATCACCTCCAAGTTTCCTTCCATTCTTTATACCTCAAATGGCCTTTTACACCTCATCTAGCATTACTTCCAATGTCTTTGTCTTACATTATCAACTATCTGTATGGCTTATTCATGTTTGGCACTAACAAACAGTTATTTAAATCTTGCCAAGTTTTTACAGTTTTCTGTCAGTTGCAAGTTACTATGCCATATTGAGTAGTTTAAGGTGGTCTCTGCTCTAGACAGCTTTTTGTTTTGTTTTCTCTACAGTCTTACTGTTTTCTTGTCTTTCTCTTATAAAATTCTCATTGCCTCCTCTTAACAGTTGGTCTTGAGCTAACAACATGGATAGAAGTGTTGTAAAATATTTATGTAGAAATGAGTATAAATAATAGTGGCTTTTAAAAAGTTCTTATGTAGTTATCTGTGAATAAAAAAAGGTTCTGACAGTTCTCAGACAGCAGTGTTGCCAGTCTAATGTGCTCTTTCACTGCCATTCTTTTTAGATATGTCATTCATTTAAAGAATGTACAGGGCGGAACCCAACACCAAACTTTTCGTTACTCCTGCCTCAGTTTTACTTGGTTGGAGCAAATATTATTTACTACAGAAAAGTGCCACTTTGAAAGGAAGGAATCAATGACCCAGATTGTTTGCTCAGGACACCCAAACTGATCTAATCTGGGGATGAAGCCACCATGCTAGACATGATCAAAAGCTGTTTCAATGTCTCTAAACATTGCTGCTGTAGTTTCTTTCCTTGCCCTTGTCTTACAAGGTATACTCAACCAAGCTTAAGAATTGTTAAATTGTCAAGTGCTCGTTGCAGAGCACAAACTGCTTGGACATCAGGAAGTTATTGTCTGTGAGAAATTTTCAGAGGGTGGTAAGGACTACTACCTGTTGAATATTGTTGAGGTCTATTAGAAGGGAGATAATTTTCCAGGAGGGGTACGTTTTTGTTAAGAGTTGGGATGCCACAAAATAATAAAAATCAAATTTCCATTTTTAAGCCTATAAAATAAGTTTGAATTTTCTACTCAAAATGGCATAAAATTTGTTAAATTCTAATTGTAAATATTTTTACTTCATTTTTCAAAATTTTATGCGTGCTCAGTAAAGTTACCCCACTTGTGATGCGTTTGTATTCATTTCTGAAAATGTTAGATATAGAAAGGTGGGATTTCTCTCTTCAGTTGTAGAAACTTTGATCTTTCAGTAGGTATCAGTATCATACCAACCAGCAGTGTTTACAGTTGCTTTTGATCTGCAAGTTTGCATTTCAAGTCTAGTGTTTCGTTTGCACCTTAATCATTGTACCTGGAAACGAAAAGTGTCATTCAACAACAGCATATGAACTCTAGCGCCTAATAATGTATTTGTTGGATTAAAGGTCATAGAAAGGCTTGACATTGTTTGTGTTGTAAAAACTGTCAAAGGGCTTCAGCTTCTGGATAAATTGCATGTACACAAGGCTCAGTGTGCAGCTGAATTTAATGCAAAGAAAGCAAGGACAGCAAGAAGAGGAAATCTTCTAGGTGAAGAAGAAGAACCATAAGATGACTCTGATTACTCTGTTGGACACTTTTGACAAAATAAGAGATACTAGTGAATTTTTATAATAAATTACTTTGATCGCATTCTCTAGCATTTGATATTTTCAGTGTTATATGTACCTTTATCTCAGAAATCATTAAACCAATGACATTAAAATTTTAAGAAATGCTATAAAATTGTTAAAAGGTGCCACTGAATATACTCATGAGAATAACTGACTTATTTTCTGGATCAAGAACACACATATGAAATTTTCCTCAATTAAAAATGGCTTAAGGGTAAAAATTTCATAAATATCATATCACCAAGAAAGAAATATTGATTCTATTTCAGTGAGCTAATAATACATGCTGAAATCAGCAGTCAAATTCCAATGTTCTAGGTATAACAGTTATAGAGAAAAAAGTACAGAAAGATAGCAAATTTAACATCACGAGATAAGGCATTCCAACTCCCCTTGGGAAGCGTGATACCTTTGGCAATTTTCCACACCAAGAGGGAGTAGGGTTTTCTTTCCCAGACCCGGTGGGTGGGGGGATTGGGGGGGGGGGGGGGGGGGAGCATTAACAGCTGAAGATGTGGCCTTTGAATATGACAAACATTTATAGGATGAAGGTTTGCAGTAGATAAGTTGACAACACAGTTTTGTGTTTTGGTTGTGGTTTGCATGGGATGTTAGGAGCGAGTTTTGAGGGTTGTGGCAGATGGAAAAGGTCAGCAACATAATGTCTGCGAGCTATGAGGGATTGAAGGGTGTTCACTGCGGATGTAATAAATGCTTGTTGGCTGAATGAGGGGTGTGAATGCGGTCAGGGTTCGGGGATTTGTGATGACCTTGGCACTCAATTATTGCATGCAATTCAGAGAAGAGAAGAGTATCGCCTGAACCTCCTCTGATTGTTTCCGATGCAATGAGACAGGGTGGTGATGGGAGGAGCTCAAAATCTCCGCAGAATGGCAGCCCAAGATGTTGGAGATAGCAATAGAGTCCACTATTACATTGTCTGCTATTCTCAGGCCACAAATTGGGGAATGGATCTTGGTCCCACAGAGTCATCAGAGGTTGGCTCACACAACGGAAGATGAAGTGGAACTGTTAAAAGAACTAGCGAATGAAATCCAACTAGCTTTTTTGCTATCCCAAAGAACATGATGAACCACCTGGTAATCACAACTGTGGAAATGTTGTTCATCGAAGGTTGCCAGGGAAGAGAGTAAAGCCTCCAGTTCGCCTTACTAAGCTGTCATTTGGGTGTGCATGGAGGTGGGGTAGGAGTCAGCAAATGGATAGCACACAGGAAATAGTCACTCGAATGTGTGTCAGAGAGAGTGGACCACTTGAGATGATGGGCAAGTTGGGCAGTGCAGAAGGAGAGGTCCAAATGGGAATAGGTGTGTGGAGTCTGAAAAGAATGTGTCTGCTCCTGTGTTAAGGCAGAAGAAGAAGTGAAGTTGATTAAGAAGGTCAGCCAAGAGTGTGCTTCTCTGACAGGTTCTGGGAGATCCCTGAAGGGGATGGTGTTCATTAAAGTCTCCAAGCAGCAGAAAGGAGTGAGGTAGCTGCCCAGTAAGCTGGAGGAAGTCTGCCCTGGTGACATCATATGACACAGGGATGTAAATGGCACAAAGGGAAAAGGTCAAGTAAGGAACAAAGAGGCGAACTGCAACTGCTTGAATGTGCATAGTCAGGGAGATGGGTTGACTATGAACGTCATCCCGTATGAGCAACACGACTTCCCCCATGAGACGGAATGTCAACCTCGGGGGGAATGTCAAAAAGAACCGGGAACAAATGCAAGAGTTAAAAGCAGTTGTGAGGATGCAATTTTGTTTCCTGAAGCAGAGAACAATTGGTCGCTGTAATTCTAAGAGCAGGCATAAATGCTCTTGTTGGATCGAAGGAAGTGAATGTGCCATTGGAGGAGAGCCATGATGATGAAAAAATGAAGGAGTGTCACCTCAGTGGCTGCCAAGTGCCAGCCTTCGAGGACTCGTTGCGACGTGGCACATAGGAAAGAGGATCCTGCTCCATGAGGTCTACAGAAGCATCGGCATTCTTATGCTGTCAGCCTGCGAAGTCCAGGGCAGAGAAACGGTTAGTGGTGCGCACCAGCAACATGGAGGTCAGCCTGGCAAGGGTATCACGTAGCGACACCATCAAAGAGTATCTTTGAGTCAGCGAAGGAGAAGACCATTTGCCTTTATTTGACGTCTTCAAGCCTTTTTGGTTAGCAGAGGAAGACTCAGGTGGTGGTTGGGTGGAGGGACATAGGAAGTCTTCATCAGAGTAGTCCTTCTGTCCTTTCTGGTCTGCCAGTTGTGTTGATGGTGACTACGACCCATGAGGCGAGAGTTTGGTAGCATGTTACACAGCTGGAGGAGGAGACTGGGATGCTACCATGATGCTGGTAGATTTCGCAACTGCGGTACTAAATTTGAGGTCTCATGTTTGTGTGGCCATGTCCTTCATGAAGCGAGGTGTAGCTAGAACAGTACTGTAGATGCCAGATGGTAGACTGCAGAGTTTCTGACTAGCCAACAGCTTGCGAGCGACCAGGTGAGGCACTTTTTCCTTCACCTGGATCTCCTGGACAGCCTGCTCATTGAGATACATGGGACAACCGAGAGAGGAGCCAGTGGGTGGCATGGTCGCCATTGCAGTTGATGCAGCAGGGAGGAGGAGGTGGCAGACAGTTGCCCTCATGAGCATCCCTACCACAGGTTTCACATTACGTGGGTGTCAACAGGACTCTCGAGAGTGTGGTTGTAATGATGACACAGGTAGCAGCACATCAGCTTTGGAATATATAGTCTGACTGTGATAACTTCATAACCTGCTTTGATTTTTGACAGAACAACCATTCTATCAAAAAAGAGAAAGTGTGTGCATGTGGGCACTAACAACGCATCTACTTTTTTCATCACCCGGTGGACGGCAATGACACCTTAATGAGAGAGGTATGTTTGGATTTCTGCCTCACACACACCATTGAGCAGCTTAGTGTAAATATCACCATGGGAAGAATTCGGCATTCAATGGGCCTCAACACAAACAGCGTAGCCATGAAAGAGCAAAGCTGCAAGCAATTGTTGTGCTTGAGAATCAGAAGTAGTCTCCAAAAGCAAAGTGCCATTGCATAAATGGGAACAGGATTTCACAGGGCCAGCAACTGCATCAACACCTTCCTGAATAATAAACAAATTTACCGTAGTGAAGAACTGACCATCTTCAGTACGTGAAATCACAAGTAACCATGGTGCAGCTGGAAGGGTCTTCGAATCATTAGCCTCATTCCGTTTACGTTTTGTAACCGTTGACTGTGAAGATGATTGGCTCATTGCAAGAAAATCCCCCATGATTGCCATCATCTCCAATGGCGTGCTCCTTCCAACTGCGGCCCTCTTCAGAAGAGGGCACACCAGCCTTAGGTGATAGTTCACACCTCAGGTTACACATCCCAAACACCTGACAGAGGGACCAACAGGCAATTGGGGAAGGTAGCAGCTCAGACAATCACCCCTTCCTGGGCCCGGCTTGTATCAGGGGGTACGTGCGAACCCTACCTGTTGACCCAGGGCTGGGAATTACGCATTACCCAGTCATCTTTTACACATCAGACGCATGAGTCGGCCTTCAGGAGCGCACAGGGAGGAAGAGAAAGAGGAACCCCAAATGCTGAAGCGGAGGAAGGATAGGAGAAGGTGAACGAAGAAATAAGAAAAGAACAGTGGAGAGTATTCTGGCAGTGACTACCAAAAATGCAGGATACATTTCCAGAAACAGCCCAGACAGGCTGCCCAAGGAAGGGGAAAAAGAACAGCAAGAGGATAGACATGCAGCATGGAAGGGAAAAGATGCTGCAAAGGCTGAGAACCCGTGGTAGCCAAGCATGAACCAACCAAAGAGCAGCGAGTCCCCTGGGGGGCACTCTGGTTGTGACTTTTCACTGTCTCTCATCCACTAACTTCAGTTTTGGCTGATATAAGTTTGTCCTCCCAGCAGTGACTTTTGGGCTCTTTTAGTCTTTATTTAATCTGGTCCTCAAGGCTCCAAAACAGGTGGCAGCTGGCTGGCTTGCAATAACACTGCTACAGCTTATGCATTCAGAGTTTGGTAACAATGAGGTATAAGATGGCAGGGGTCAGGATCCCACACACAAGTTCAAGAACAAGCCTGAAGCCAGAGGCATGAAGTAAGTCATTAACCCAATTGATGACCAAGTCCATAGAGCACAGTGCCTGCCACACCAGGATTCAGGTTTTCTGCCAAGAAAATACTGTACACGAAATGTCTCGATTTTTTCTCAAATGGAGAAGCATGTGTGAAGCCTCAGCAGGTGCAGTTATGACAAGGGAAGTACATATCTTAACAAGTCCATCTGCCTGCATTTTCTGTACAACAGGCCCAGTCTCT
This sequence comes from Schistocerca piceifrons, assembly GCF_021461385.2. NCBI lineage: Eukaryota > Metazoa > Arthropoda > Insecta > Orthoptera > Acrididae > Schistocerca > Schistocerca piceifrons. The sequence goes on from NC_060149.1 coordinate 509,480,492, forward strand.
ACACTTCGAGTTAAGGTGTCAAAAGCATTTTATGCACTTGACTAGTACAGTGAATGTGTGCTTCCTGACTGGTCTAAAAAAAAAAAAAAAAAACGCCTTCTGTCAAAATTTTCTTTTTAATTATGTTGTCAGTGTCTCAGTTTAAACTTTTGATCTTTCTGGGTCCGTGGACGTCTGTAAATGGAGGACAGTCATGAATATTTCCACCTCAATCATTATTTTGGATAACTTATCAGGTGCAACCTCTCCTTCAGCGTTTCATTAGTTACCACATACCCCAGGATTCTGACATGGTCTGATACCCAGCAGAAAGCCATTACCTTCCCATGCAGCTGCAAATAATAAATGATGGTCCCCATTTTTGGACAATATTTGTCTGTCGACTGCAGGTGCTGGATGGAATGCATAACACTAGGGAATCAGAGGTGAAGTATTTTGTCCCTCCAGAATTGCATGATGTTCAATGTCAAAGGTAGTGTACTTATTTGGGAGACAAATACTGAAGACAAGGCAATGCAAACAAATGCACAGCCTAGGTTATCTGCCTTCTTAGACCCATATGTGCATAAAACTTTAAAATATTTGTTCTTCACTGAAATGTAATAATACTTTATTTTAAATTCTAGTGAGTACCCAGCATACATTGCAACACCACTGTAAGAAAGTGTTTGTATTTAAATTATCTTGTTTTAAGTGTTTTTAGTTCCTCCATCTGGTGCATACACAAATCACAAGGTTTTCATGCAGAGCAGGCCACAACAGGTGTCTGTAAGAAGGGTGGATTTGTCAATTTTAGTTCACACACTTTTAACCATTGTCCCTGTGCTTTGTTGGCTGACACTGCAAATGTGAGACATTGGAAACAGCAAACATTTGAATTTTAATAGCATATATGTCTGAATCATTGGCATGCTTGGCAACAGTACATAATCTCTTATAAATTTTCCATTTACAATTGTAGCTTCACTGATACTGTTCATCATATTATTTTCTGGAATCCTAGTATTGTAGCAAAGTCATGGTGGATTTATGTTCCACATAATAGGCAATTTTCAATGTTAAATCATGCAACAGCAACACATCAAGTTAATCTAACAATTCAGTTGGCTAACACAACTTTGTCTCAATTCATTACAGTAACAGACTGATACACTGTCGCTTCGCCTGGCATTTCGTTTGGTATTCTGAATTGAAGGCATTGATATCGTTGTTTTTGGCTGCTAATATAGCACTTTCACTAAGCCACTGAAGATAACATTAATTCTGTGCAATTTTTGGGACGTCTTTGTGAATCAATTTGTCTGTGGTTGCCCTGATTTTACAGAAATTCTTTGACAATGTGATAAACTGTGTGGATTCATCAATTGCCATTTTCCCCATTCTCAATGACCAACAATTCTAGTGTGAAACATTCAGCAGATGCATCAAAGTCAATTTCTGTACATTTCACTATAAAACTGACGATTTGAGACACGCATTTTCCATGATACTGACGTCTTTATTCGTTTCACCTCTTTGCAGGTTTCTTAATTTGAAGCTGAAATGATGTCAACCTTCTCCTTGTCAAAATAAAATTGGATACTGCAATATGTCATGTCAGTGATGAGTTTTTGAGATTCCCTGAACATCATTTCTGTAATGAAGAATTATACCACATGAGTTAAATGTTTCACCAACTATAATTATCACCACTTCATCAATTGGCGGTGCACTGTACTGTCTTTAATGTTTGTTGACAGGTGTTTTGTCTGCTCTAACTACAACTCTCTAGTAATCAGCTATCACTTGTTCAAGTGCAGTTCACTGTGTTGATTGAATAAAGTTTGTAATGCAGTGACAATTTCTCATTTACAGTCCATGTTGAATTAATAACATTGACTGATTTGTTCATCAATTTTCGCCATGAAACTAATTTGAAGAACTTTGTAATCTGTGTTTGGCTGTGGCGGTAGTGATCCCGCCACAGAATATTTGTTGCACTGAACATCATTTGGAAACGAATTGCATTAGTCTGGACCGAGAAGTGCGTATTTGAACTGTTTCCAGTCTTGCTTCCTGTAGCTCGGATGTTTCTGAAGCTCATGATGCCTTTTTCTTTGATACTTGAGATGTGTACCACATATTCACTTCTCAGTTTGGTGGAATAATTTATTTGACAGCAAAAGTAATTTTTTGTGGCAACTATCACAAATGTACTTGGAGAAAAAATAAAATACTTATGATATCTATGAGGGTCATTCAACAATTAAAGAGGTAAACTGGTCTGGAGAAAAAAGCATTTTTTTTACAAAACAACACTTTTTCTACTATTCAACATAATCCCCTTGAAAATTTATGCATTTGTTCCAATGAGCTACAAGCTTCTTTTATTCCAGCTGCAAATAATTCTCTATCTTGATGTTTTAACCAATTTCCCACAAACTTTTTCACGTCATTGTCCTGGAACATCTTCCCACGTAATGCCTCCTTCAGTGCACCAAACAAATGGAAATCACTAGGTGTTAAATCAGGACTGTAAAGGGGATGAGGCAGTACTTTCCAGCCCATTTTGTGGATGGTTTAATGGGTTAGTTGAACAATGTTAGGACGTGCATTGTCTTGCTGTAGAATCACACCTCTCCTCTGAGATCCATCTCTCTCTCTCTCTCTCTCTCTCTCTCTCTCTCTCTCTCTCTCTCTCTCATGGCAGGCTTCACTTTGTTTAAAAGCAAATCCAAGTAGTATTGGCTCTTCACTGTATGCTGCTCTTAGAGATAATCACAAAAAACTGAACCTACAGCAGCCCAAAACACAGTAAACATGACTTTTCCAGCTGATGCTTGGGTTTTGATGTTTTTCTTGACAGGTGACTTGGTGTGCTTCCACTCCATGCTTTGTCTTTTTGATTCTGTCTCATAAAGTGAACCCAAGTCTCATCACAAGTTAAAATTTTGTTGAGAAAGTGCTCACCTTCTCTTTCATAATGTTCCTTTAGCTCCATGCACACTCTCAACCTTGCTTCCTCGTGTAGCCGTGTCAACTCCTTTGGGACCCATCTTGCACGGTTTGCAGTACTTCAGCATGTTACAGATAATGTTATGAGCTGTACCAGTACTAACCTGAACCTTATCAACTATCATTTTCACAGTCACATGGCGATCGGCATGAATAATACCATCAATTCGACTTTCAAGTGAGAGCATTGAAATTGCAACTGGTCAGCCAGAACGGTGTTTGTCAGTCACTGAGTTGCGACCATTTTTGAACTGCTCTACCCACTTGTAAACATTTACACGATTCATACAATCTTCACCATAAACTTTAGACATTCTAGAGTTTCTCACCTTCAGCAAGTGTAAAAAAAGATAACTGAACGTTGTTCAACTAATGTGGACGTTTCAAGCAGACTTACCATCTTGAAATGTACGTTTGAGGTTATATACAAAACAATGTTGATACATCAGCTGATCAGGGCTCATTTCAATGATACCAATTTAAAGTCATAAAAGTAACAAACTTGCTCTACTAACAGTTTTTTTCCCCAATTTGTCTCTTTAATTACTGAATGATCCTCGTGTTATCTAATGTTAACTAGCACTTGCAATTTCACATTCATTACATTACCACTTGCTATGTCACATACAAACTGAAATGTCGATACCTGTATTTTATTCAATTCCATTACGTCATGCATTTGCGCTCAAACACCAAAAACACACAAACAATCGCAAACTATATGAAACACAAATACTTGCTGAAATGACTTGAGCACTATCCATCATAAAACGGATGTGCTAATTCAGAAACCTTAGTGGGCACGCACAACAAGTCAAAGTTTCACCACAACTGGATGAATGTAACAACAATGCATATGAGACAAAAAAGTGTATACCGTCAAACGGGGGGGGGAATTCGGACGGTTTTGTTGTTATTTTGATTGTCACTTTCGTATATATTGTTAGATTAAATGGATTGTTATGAAAGTGGTAGGGTATATGTGTAACGAATAAAATATCCTAGAACCAGAACATGTATGTGTAGGTATATTTGTCTGAGGCAGTTAAATAAAGTGTCCCAAGTCACCCCATGGATTGGGGTGATTTCGGTCACGTGTGTTTTTTAAGTCTCTGTCCGAAGTTACAGTATACAGAGGGCGAATTCTGACAGTTACTGCCTTTTTTTAAAATTCTACGTACTTTTTATTTGATTTTTTCTCTTTTCTCCTTTCGACCAGATTTATCAAGGTAGCCTTTAACTAAATATCTAATATCCAATTTAGTGAAGGGAAATCCCCAAAGTGCAGCCCTCAAGATACCTTGCTTCAACATTTCTTCTTCTTCTTCTTCTTCTTCTTCTTCTTCTTCTTCTTCTTCATTTAGCACTGTCTGTCCTCCCATTTTTTTCGTGTGTGCTTTCTGCACTTTATTTTGTAGGGTTGATTTAGGTATACCATACAAATCTCAGGCTTTTCTGTACAATAATGTACCACTCTGAATATCATGGACAGCTTTATCTAAAAGTTACGGGTCATAATTACACTGTACTGTAGCATCTCTCCTGCTCTTATACATTCTTGGCATTGTCCAAAACCACCCCACACAGTTTTAAAAAAACCGTCGTTATTTTGTAACCTTGCACAAAAAACTTGACATACTTGTACAGAAATTGTCTCAATGCTGTTAGCTACTGAGCGCATCAACAATTATGGTTACAATAACTTCCTGCTCGGTGCAACAATAGAAAGTTTCAACTTTATGATAATGCTTGGATTTTTAACGCTGAGACTGTTTGTTAATTATTCACCTAGGAAACAATTGACGCAAAATAAAAGTTGTGGAAAGTGATAAATGCAATCATGCGCTTAAAATAACTGGCGCACGGACGTTAAAATAGGTAACTCTTTGTTTCTATGCAGTGGCAAAGAACAAAATAAGCCATACTGTCCGAATTCGCCCCGGTGTCCAAAATCATACCGTTTGAAGGTACATAGTTTTTTTGAGTATGTGACTTAATTAGCCCCATTAAACTAGGAATATCCTGGTTCACTCCAGTATTTAGGGAGGAAGCCTACTCCAACCGTAAGACAGAACACTTGTGCCTCCTACAACTTAGTCGATCAACAGTCGCTCCGCTCAAATAAAAACAGGACCTCGTCGCATTTGAGTGATGTGCTTGTAATTGGTACATACAGTGATAGGCAACATATGAGTATACAACTATATGTTCAAAGTACAGATATTTGCAGCCATGTTACACTATGAGGAGTTGCCACAGGCTGTATAACAGGAGGCTCCCCCATCTCAGTCAGGGGCCAATGTAATGCCCTTATGTTGGACTCCATCTAATATCTTCAGATACAATCAAGCTGATGTATATACAGGGAACTGACAAATTTTGGAAACACCAAAAACACATCATCATGCCTAATACAGTGTAGGAAATCTGCTGGCACTCAAAACAGCTTCCAGTCATCGCAGAACAGATAAACACAGGTCCTGCATGTTTTAAAGAGATTCTTATAACATTTCCTGCAAAATAGTGGCATATTCATGGAATAACAATGAAAGTGTATAGCAATCATGCAACCTTTTCTTCAAAGGAGACTACAAAGGCTCAATAATACAGGGCTATTACAAATGATTGAAGCGATTTCACAGCTCTACAATAACTTTATTATTTGAGATATTTTCACAATGCTTCGCACACACATACAAAAACTCAAAAAGTTTTTTTAGGCATTCACAAATGTTCGATATGTGCCCCTTTAGTGATTCGGCAGACATCAAGCCGATAATCAAGTTCCTCCCACACTCGGCGCAGCGTGTCCCCATCAATGAGTTCGAAAGCATCGTTGATGCGAGCTCGCAGTTCTGGCATGTTTCTTGGTAGAGGAGGTTTAAACGCTGAATCTTTCACATAACCCCACAGAAAGAAATCGCATGGGGTTAAGTCGGGAGAGCGTGGAGGCCATGACATGAATTGCTGATCATGATCTCCACCACGACCGATCCATCGGTTTTCCAATCTCCTGTTTAAGAAATGCCGAACATCATGATGGAAGTGCGGTGGAGCAGCATCCTGTTGAAAGATGAAGTCAGCGCTGTCGGTCTCCGGTTGTGGCATGAGCCAATTTTCCAGCATGTCCAGATAAACGTGTCCTGTAGCGTTTTTTTCGCAGAAGAAAAAGGGGCCGTAAACTTTAAACCGTGAGATTGCACAAAACTCGTTAACTTTTGGTGAATTGCGAATTTGCTACACGAATGCGTGAGGATTCTCTACCGCCCAGATTCGCACATTGTGTCTGTTCACTTCATCATTAAGAAAAAATGTTGCTTCATCACTGAAAACAAGTTTCGCACTGAACGCATCCTCTTCCATGAGCTGTTGCAACCGCGCCGAAAATTCAAAGCGTTTGACTTTGTCATCGGGTGTCAGGGCTTGTAGCAGTTGTAAAGAGTAAGGCTTCTGCTTTAGCCTTTTCCGTAAGATTTTCCAAACTGTCGGCTGTGGTACGTTTAGCTCCCTGCTTGCTTTATTCGTCGACTTCCGCGGGCTACGCGTGAAACTTGCCCGCACGCGTTCAACCGTTTCTTCGCTCACTGCAGGCTGACCCGTTGATTTCCCCTTACAGAGGCATCCAGAAGCTTTAAACTGCACATACCATCGCCGAATGGAATTAGCAGTTGGTGGATCTTTGTTGAACTTCGTCCTGAAGTGTCGTTGCACTGTTATGACTGACTGATGTGAGTGCATTTCAAGCACGACATACGCTTTCTCAGCTCCTGTCGCCATTTTGTCTCACTGCACTCTCGAACGCTCTGGCGGCAGAAACCTGAAGTGCGGCTTCAGCCGAACAAAACTTTATGAGTTTTTCTACGTATCTGTAGTGTGTCGTGACCATATGTCAATGAATGGAGCTACAGTGAATTTATGAAATCGCTTCAATTATTTGTAATAGCCCTGTACTTGAGACATGTGACTGTTGTCCAGGGGAGAAACAACACTTCATCCTCTTGCTCACAAAACCAGTAGTGCATGATGCGAGCAGTGTGAACAGGGGTCCTGTCGTCTTGCAACACACCATCACTATTGGGGAATAAACACTGTACCATGGAGTGCACCCGATCAGCCAAAATGGTCGCATATTCCTTGACAGTAATGTGTCGTTGCAGAGTACCCGTGGAAAACCATGATACTGCTGCCAAATAGCCAAACCCCTGCCATGTTTCACTCTTGAGATGTAAACTCGGCCAAAAGTTGGAAACTATGTGCAGCATGACTCATCTCAACAAATTACTTTCTTCCACCGCTCCACAGTCCAGGTTTTATGGAGCTCCCTTCATGTTGTTTTGGTGCTGACAGGTGTTTCAAGAGTTTCACTCAATTCTGCAGTGACTTCTGCAGTTGTCATCCCCTTATTTTTCCATCAGAATCTTCTTCAACGACTATCCATCACCATCAGTCAACACACGGTCTCATCTGAGTTGTTACTTAGCGGATATGTTTGCCTGCTTTCCCTGTATGCAGTATAAATCTTCTATATGGTGCCTCTTGAAACACCAGACACTTTGGCTACCTTGGTTAAAGAAGCATCCACCACACGAGTGTCAAATATTTTTCCCCCATTCACTTAGCTCAATGCACTCACAACCACAAGGAATACTGTTCTGACTATGACTGACACTTGCATTGTATTGAGGATTTTAGACAGGTGTCGTTCCTGGTCAAATGCAACAGCACATATTCAAGCATGCATTTCCCGTGGTGTTTCCATATTTTTGTCCAACTATAATCAATGTTAGAAAGACTGAAGCTTCAATTGAATTGCAGTATGCTAGTTCTATCTGCCTCTAAGGCATTTTAATATGTCAAGGCTTTCATTTAATCAGCTTTAAGATCTTTCAAATGTGGAGTCAAGTAAGAATCTCAGGACCATTTCACAGAATACTTTGTGGTGGATAACTTACTGTAAATGAAAGAATGAAAAGGGTAATAATTTAAATACTTCCCTAAGAGGCATCTTTTTTTCTGTATAAAATGATTTGAGAAGGTAAATCTCACCCTGCATCTAAAATGTTAATCACTTATAACTCAATTATAATAACTTTGTGATAGCAATAAAACAAAGAATCCAAGTCGTGGAGTTGACTTAATAGTAGCACCATATGCCTTCTCCAAGTCAAAAAGTATGCCTATGAGGTTTCGCTTATACACACATGGTGTACCATATCCCAATAGTTAAATGTATTTCAGCTTACACCTATTTGGGTGTTCTCAATAACATACAAATTTGGGAAACAATGTAGCAATGAAATAATCACAATAGCACAACTTTTGGACTGCAACTTAAACTTGCAAACCTTAAATTTACTGCAAACTTCCAACACAGAGTTATTATGCGCAATGGTGGGCAGAACTAACCTAGATTTTACAGTCAGTATTAAAAAAAGACAATCACGAACATTTCTTCCACTACTTATTTTATTCTGATACAAAATACATTTTCATTTTAACATCACAGATATTCTCAGTCTTGATAAATAAGAAACATTTCTAAGTCTCCCACATGCCCTGTCTTCTGCTACTTGAGAACAGAAATATTAATCATTAAATGTATTATTTGAATCCTTTATTCATTGCAACAAGACAAATGTAATCACAGAAGACTTTTTGATTTAATTCTTTTCAAAACAAACTTCCAGTTAACTTCAGGATCCTGCAAAACAGACACATACATTAACAATTTCAATATCAAAATAAGTGGCAAAACACGGTCATGACAATTACAGTTACAAAATTTTACCACTACCTAAATGGCACACAGTCTACTTTGTGAAGCCGTGATAAGCTACAACGGGAATCATGATAATTATTCAAACAGCGATACCACATTTATTTTAGAATAATGTTCTCTGTTGAACATCAGTGCTGAAACTATTGTCAAGTAACAATGGCCCACACATATTTGGTTAGTGATACACTCTGCAAACAGTCAAGCCACGTGTGAAGCTGTCTGCATTACATGAAAGATTTATCGGAGCGTCTCTGATAAGGTTGTTGTCTATAAGAAAGTAGCAGTATTGAAAAATGGAGAAGTACTCTCTGTCTCTCGCAGAGGTGTCGGGGGGGGGGGGGGGGGGGGGGGGGGGGGCACATGCTCCTCTTCTATGTGGTAACATCTATCCACTGTTGTTATTCCACCTAGGATTTGTTTGATTTCCTTATCATATATGTTTCAAATGAATCACTGTCATACACACAGCGAAAAGAGGAAGTATAGAAATTTTTGGATCACGTGAACTGTAAATACTATATCGACATTGTGGGCACCATAAGTTCATAAAAAAATTATTTCACATCACCCCAGTTCGTAAGTGTATCATCGTATTCATAGAGTCTATAGTTTCTGCACTGACAAGTAAGCCTTCTCTACTTTGATAACAGCTTGCTGGAATCCCATATATTTTCTGGAAGCTTATGTCATAAGCAGAAAAATTAAAATCTTAGGGGCAGAGGAACAGGCATTTGGAAGCTATAGGACCCACAAAGTATCAGTAAACCATTTGTAGGTGGACATATTACTGTCATGACGTCTACTTCCCGTATGTTCCCATATGTTGTTAAGTACTAATGTATTGGACATTATCTTCTTACATTGTAGATGGATCCGAAAGTCACAGTGGCTACCTTGGTCTCTCGGTTTGGAGCAAGCAATCGGTCTCCGTACATCCCGAAATCAGATATCATAAAAAATGTAACTACTCTCCTGGAAAATGATATGGAGATTGTGGAACATATCTGGACATTAGGATTTGCTAGAGGCGATGGGGAAGAATGGGACGAAGAAATAGACTTCAGAGATGGTGTCGATAAGGAACAGCAATGCTCATGACAACAGTCACCAACCTCTACTTTGAGTTCAACGGCATCTGAGTATGTGCTTTCACGCAAAAGGTGGAAGCACTCACGGTCCAGCAGATATGACAGAAGAGGACTGAACTGCTTAAAAGCAGCACGTTTCTGTGTACTGGACCACAAATCCTACAACAGGCAAACCTCTGGCGATACGTCTGTTGCATGCGTCAGTAACAAAGCAGTTCAAGATAATTGAGAACAAGAACATTCTGTACAACTTGGAGAAAAACATGAATACTCCATCGATTAAAAAAATCAATCGGACTGTCCTGCAGAAATTGAAAGAGAAGGGAACAGACGGAGCAATTATTCACGACCTGACATTGTGAGTGTGGGCCATGCAACTTAGGATAGCAATGGAGCTACAAAATACAATTCAGTTTAAAGCTTCTGATTTCTGGGTATATCACTTCAAGAAGCAGAATTACGTTGTTGACAGAGCAGTAACCTACACAGTGTGCAGGAATTGTCAGGATAAGGAGGCAAATTTCTCACAGGTGTGTGTGATTTTGTTGCAAAATTTCGCAACCTCACTGTTACAGAAAAGTTTTCGACGATACATCTTCCATGCTGATCACGGCAGATCTGAGAAAGAGTTACATGGCCATCGAACACTGTGAACCAGAGAAACAACAGTTGTTCGCACTATTGCTGGATCAGTCTTTGCAACACAGCACAGTTTAATGATTATGCTTGTGATTTCAATGGAAGGCGAAATATTGTGGCTAACGTATGTGCTTGTATCCGAGCCTTGTGGAAAATTTCCACAGTCAAAAGCCAGTAAATCCTCTGAATACAAGATCATGTGTCGGAAAAACAGCAAACGTGTCGAAAGCAGACCTAAAATGGTTCTATTGTGACGTATTTTGGCCGAGTATGCCTGATGACAGGAAGAAAATTCTGCTTTTAGTGGATTCATGGTGTTCTATCAAAGACCATGCATTGTCTGCTTCTGAAGTACCTGATGTAGGTCCTACACAAAGAACTGGTACCTGAAGGATGTACAGGAACGATCCTGGCTCTGGATATTCATTTTTCAGACACGACAAATATTTTGTTCGTTACATAATGGACACAATTATTATCAAACACAGGAAAATCCAGGATGTAATGTAACAATATAATGGAAAGGATAGTTGCTACTAATCTTACAGCAGAGATTCTGAGTCGCAGAAAGATACAACGAAAATACTGCCGGAATGTTAGCTTTCAGCCAACACGGCCTTTGTCTCTCTCTCTCTCTCTCTCTCTCTCTCTCTCTCTCTCTCTCTCTCTCTCTCTCTCTCTCCCCTCCCCTTCCTCCTCCCCCTCCCCCCCCCCCCCCCCCACACACACACACACACACACACACAGTCTCCAGCAGATGGAGCCACAGAGACTAGCAGCACATTATGAGAGAGGCAACCGAGTGCAGGTGAGGAGGAGGTTGGGGCATGGTGTGCGAGGGATAGCAGGGTAGGGTGGGGAATGGTAATGTGCTGCTGGGAGCATACACGGATGAGGTGCAGAGCAGGGCAGCTAGGTGCAGTCGAAGGTTAGTCAGAGAGCATGGGAGAGAAGGGGGCTGGCAGAAAAGGAAAGAAGTAAAAAGATTTGAGTACACTGGTGGAATAGAGGGATGTGCAGTGCTGTAATGGCAACAGGGAAGGGGTTAGATGGGTAAGGACAATGACTGACGAAGGTTGTGGCCAGGAGGATTATGGGAACACAGGATATATAGAAGGGAGAGTTGTTGGGATGGGTCCACATGGCACAGTCTGTGAAGCAGTTACTGAAATGAAGAACATTGTGTTAGGTGGTGTGCTCAGCAAGAGGGTGGTCCAGTTGTTTCTTGGCCACAGTCTATCGGTGACCATTCATATGGGTAGACAGCCTGTGGTTGTCCTGCCCACATAAAATGTGGCACAGTGGTTGCAGTTCAGTTTCTAGATCACATGACTGGTTTCACAGGTAGCCCTGCCTGTGCTAGGATAGGTGATGTTTGTGACCAGACTGGAGTAGGTGGTGGTGGTGGGATGATGTATGGGATAGATCTTGCCTCTAGGTCTATTACAGGGATATGAGACATGAGGCAAGGGGATGGGAGCAGTGGTTGTGTAGTGATGGACAAGGATATTGCATAGGTTCAGTGGGCGGCAAAATACCTCTGTGGAAGGGGTGGGAAGGATAGTGGGTAGGAAATTTCTCATTTCAGGGCACAACGAAAGGTAGTCAAAACCCTGGCAGAGAATGTAATTCAATTGCTCCAGTCCTGGGTGGTACTGAGTCATGAGGGGAATGCTCCTCTGCAGCCAGACAGTGGGGCTTTGGGAGGTGTTGGGAGACTGGAAAGATAAGGCACCAGAGATATGTTTTTGTACAAGGTTGGGAGGGTAATTACGATCTGTAAAGGCCTCAGTGAGACCCTTGGTATATTTTGAGAGGGACCACTAGTCAATACAGATATGACGGCCACGGATGGCTAGGCTGTATGTAAGGGACTCCTTGGTATGGAATAGGTGGCAGTTGTCGAAGTGGAGGTATTGCCAGTGGTTGGTATGTTTGATGTGGACAGAGGTACTGATATAACCATATTTGAGGTGGAGGTCAACATCGCGGAAGGTGGCTTGATTTGTTGAGTAGGACCAGGCAAAGCAAATGGGGAGAAGGTGTTAAGGTTCTGGAAGAATGTGGATAGGCTGACCTCACCCTCAATCCAGATCACGAAGATGTCAATGAATCTGAACCAGGTGAGGGGTTTGGGATTCTATGTGTTTAGGAAGGGTTCCTCTAGATGGCCCATGAAGAAGTTGGCATAGGATGGTACCAAGAGGGTGCCCATAGCCATACCACAGATTTGTTCGTAGGTAATGCCTTCAAAGGAGAAGTATTTGTGGGTGAGGATGTAGTTGGTGATGGTGACTAGCAAGGAGGTGGTTGGTTTGGAATCTGTCAGGCACTGGGAAAGGTAGTGTTCAATAGTGGTATGGCTGTGGGCATTAGGGGTGTTAGTGTGAAGGAAGGTGGCATGTACTCGCTTCGGCGGTACATATACTAAAATTGGAACGATACAGAGAAGATTAGCATGGCCCCTGCACAAGGATGGCACACAAAATCGTGAAGTGTTCCACATTTTATTGGGTTTCAAAAAGACGGTCATGTGAAACCCAGCTCGCGCTATTCGTCCACGAGACTCAGAGGGCCATAGACACGGGTTCACAGGTAGATGCCGTGTTTCTTGACTTCCGCAAGGCGTTCGATACAGTTCCCCACAGTCGTTTAATGAACAAAGTAAGAGCATATGGACTATCAGACCAATTGTGTGACTGGATTGAAGAGTTCCTAGATAACAGAACGCAGCATGTCATTCTCAATGGAGAGAAGTCTTCTGAAGTAAGAGTGATTTCAGGTGTGCCGCAGGGGAGTGTCATAGGACTGTTGCTATTCACAATATACATAAATGACCTTGTGGATGACATCGGAAGTTCACTGAGGCTTTTTGCAGATGATGCTGTGGTGTATTGAGAGGTTGCAACAATGGAAAATTGTACTGAAATGCAGGAGGAACTGCAGCGAATTGACACATGGTGCAGGGAATGGCAATTGAATCTCAATGTAGGCAAGTGTAATGTGCTGCGAATACATAGAAAGATAGATCCCTTATCATTTAGCTACAAAATAGCAGGTCAGCAACTGGAAGCAGTTAATTCCATAAATTATCTGGGAGTACGCATTAGGAGTGATTCAGAATAGAATGATCATATAAAGTTGATCGTCGGTAAAGCAGATGCCAGACTGAGATTCATTGGAAGAATCCTAAGGAAATGCAATCCGAAAACAAAGGAAGTAGGTTACAGTATGCTTGTTCGCCCACTGCTTGAATACTGCTCAGCAGTGTGGGATCCGTACCAGATAGGGTTGATAGAAGAGATAGAGAAGATCCAACGGAAAGCAGCGCGCTTCGTTACAGGATCATTTAGTAATCGCAAAAGCGTTATCGAGATGATAGATAAACTCCAGTGGACGACTCTGCAGGAGAGACGCTCAGTAGCTCGGTACGCGCTTTTGTTAAAGTTTCAAGAACATACCTTCACCGAAGAGTCAAGCAGTATATTGCTCCCTCCTACGTATATCTCACGAAGAGACCATGAGGATAAAATCAGAGAGATTAGAGCCCACACAGAAGCATACCGACAATCCTTCTTTCCATGAATAATACGAGACTGGAATAGAAGGGAGAACCGATAGAGGTACTCAGGGTACCCTCCACCAAACACCGTCAGGTGGCTTGTGGAGTATGGACGTAGATGTAGATGTAGAAGTAGAATAGTGATCAGCAACACATCATGTGGTACACAAACAGGAACAGTGGAGGGCTGGTGGAGGAAATTGTTGGTATCTTTTATATAGGAGGGTAGGTTGTGGGTAATATGTTGAAGGTGTTGGTCTATGACAGTAAAGATTCTGTCAGGGGGGCACACTAACCAGCCACAATGGAGCATCCTGGGTGGTTGGGTTTATGGGCTTCACAAAGGATGTAGAAGGTAGAAGTGCAGGGAGGGGTAGGGGTGAGGAGAGAAATAGACTAGAGGGTTGTTGGCCGAAAGCTAAAATTCCAACAGTCTTTTTGTTGTGCCTTTCTGCGACTCAGCATCTTTGCTACATTTTGAGTAGCAACTATCCTTTTCATAATACTGACACAATCATTATCCAGAAACAGGGCCATACATGGCATTATTATAGTTTTCTAGCCATGCAGTCCTTTTCCCTAATCAATTCAGCGCTCCTCATTTCAAGAACTTTATTAAGTATGCTTTCCAGAAGGGCAGATACTTTGACGAACCTGGAATGTGGATTGCGCCAATGGATTACTGCTTCAATTCATTGACAAAAGATGCATGTGCAAAGTGTGAGGCTACCACTTTTGTAAAATGTGTATTGTGAACTGTCTTTCTGCTCGTCTCACTGTTTACTTTATGAATTGCACTTTGATAGTCTCTTTTAATAGATTTTGTTTGAAGTCAATAACAAGTCACATTTTCAAAATACCAAAGAGTTGTTTCGTCCTTTATGTTGAGATCTCCAACTTCTTACCCCACTATTAGTTCACATAAATATGTGTAACGAGCATTTTAATGACTTTTTGTGTCATGTTTCCAACACTTTATTGAGACTTCGTGGGTCCTATAACTCCTAAATGTTTGCCCCTCTGCCAATAAGATTTCACAATTGTTCTACTTGTGACATAAACCTTCTGAAAATATATGGGTTTCCGGCAAACTGTTATCAAAGGAGAGAAGATTTACTTGTGAGACCAACACACGTTCCATGAGATATTACGTATTTCACACATTTGTACACATAGCTGAGGAAGACACTAAAACTGAATTCTTTTTCAAATGAAATTTGTATAAACGA
The DNA here is from genome assembly GCF_021461385.2 of Schistocerca piceifrons. Classification (NCBI taxonomy): domain Eukaryota; kingdom Metazoa; phylum Arthropoda; class Insecta; order Orthoptera; family Acrididae; genus Schistocerca; species Schistocerca piceifrons. The sequence continues at coordinate 509,495,783 of NC_060149.1, forward strand.
TTACTCTTTTTCTGAACTGAGCACTAACACTATGGAATGAAATTTGAAGACAGTAACATGCTTTCCCTTGATAGCACTGGAATATAGCAGCCAGTAATATAAAAGACATAACAGGAAATCCATATACAGGAATGTACACTCCACTATGGACTGTGGACAACAACATAAGAGACTATCACAACTGATAGCTATAAATTGTTTTGTAAATTACTTGACATAAATTGGAGGCAAGTGAAAGGAAGAAACTAGTTGTTAATGAAAAAGTATGAACACAACTGAATAATTAAAAGGAAAATTACTTACCCACCGAAAATTAATTCTCTTCTAGCTGCTTGTCCCTGGCAATGACGGACTCTTCAAACTGAATCATGTACGTTGTGCCATTGTGCCAGTGCGTAGTCACCTTTGCTGGCTGCAAAGGAATTTTTTTTTTTTATACTCCAGTACAAATGTTTTCAGTTATCTCCTGTTATATTCGAAGACAACAGAAATGCTCAATTTAAATAAAAATGTTCCTATAAAAATACCCACATTTCTGAGTGGTTTATAGGACTGCATAAATTTCACTTTCACTCATAGCCTGTAGTTTCAATCTTTCCCACCAATCCTCTTTGCTCCTGACATCTGTGCTCTGAATAGCCTTGCTGCAATGAATCCAGGGAAAAGGTACAGGAGACACCCAGGGAAGTGTGATAGGACCACTGTTATTTTCTATATATAAATGATCTGGTGGACAGGGTAAGCAGCAATCTGCAGCTGTTTGCTGATGATGCTGTGGCATATGAGAAGTTGTCATTACTGAATCACTGTAGGATGAGACAAAATGACTTAGACAAAATTTCTAGTTGGTGTGACAAATAGCAGCTATCTCTAAATGTACAAAAATTTAAGTTACTGAAGATTGGTAAGAAAAACAAACACACAAATTTCGAATACATTATTAGTAGTGTGCTTCTTGACACAGTGATGTTTCAATAAATATCTACACGTAACATTGCAACGCAATATGAAATTGAATGAGCACATAAAGACTACACTAGGAAAAGCAAATGGTCGATGTCAGTTTATTGGGAGTATTTTAGAAACAGTGGTTCATCTGTAAAGGAGACTGCATACAGTACATTAGTGCTATTCACTGTTTAGTGCTGTTTGATTGTCTGTGATCCGCACCAGGTTGAATTAAAGCAAGAGAAGCAATTCAGAGGCGAGCTGCTAGACTTCTTACCAGTATGTTCAAATTGAGATAAGTACTAAGAGATGTTTCGGGAACTCAAAGGGATATCACTGGAAGAAGGGCAACATTCTTTTCAAGAAGTATCTTGGAGAAAATTTAGAGAACCAACATTACAGGTGTCTGCACAATGATTCTACTGCCACCAATGTACATCTTGTGTAAGGAACAAGAAGATAGGATTACAGAGATTAGGGCTTGTACGGAGGCATATAGACAGTAATTTTTACTCCCTCTATTTGCAAACAGAAAAGGAAATTACTAATAGTGGTACAGGGTAACCCCTGCTACGCACTACATGGTGGTTTGTGCAGTATGTATGTACATGTAGATACATTTCTGGAAAAGATGTGGAGGATAGTTTATCTATGAAGGTCTCACGAAACATTCAGCATACGGGGAGATTTAACCTCACTGCATGTGTGGCATAAACTGGTGCCCTGGCTACCAAACCTTTTGGTTTGGAATGTTTGGTATTGATCATAGAGGAGATATTGTTGGTGATTGGTGAGTTTAATGTGCACAGAAGCTATTTTGACATGATCAGTGAAAGAGAGATCAATTTTCACATAGACTACTACGACCCAGGGAGGGCCAAATGAGTGACAAGTGGCAGCAGAGGAATCTGGAGTTTTGAGAAAATAAAGCAAATTTCCCTGCCCTGCGTTCAGATTATGAACTTGTTATCAAGGAACTTAGGCAATGTGAAAAGTTAAAATTCTGAATGGCTAGTACGCATCCCTCCAGATAGCTTACGAACAAGTTTGCGTAACACATTGCCATGGTAGTGTCTACAGCAGTGCCATATATATATATTTAGGTACTACATCCAAAGAGGAAGTACTTAAGCATGATAAAGGAACAATTTTAGTTCCCTTCCATTCTCCTAAGGTGCATACATGCCTACAGCGATACAGTTATTAAGGAACATAACAATCAATAATGGGGTGTGCTAGAAGAGCCACGCGATCTGGTTCAGAGGTATAATTCCTAAAAGCTAACAACCACAGTAAAATTTTAAGAGTTACTATCTCTTAATCCTGGGGGGCTCTGCTCGTGATGGAGTCTGTGGACAGGGCGGATCACGAAAGGCTTACAACCTGTGTTCAGCGTCATCTGGTGGCGCAGGAAAACCTGCTTCAGTGGTGACGCTTGGCAGCAAGGGGTGCCAAAATGGCCGCCTGGTACTCCTGGTGCATATTGCACTTCACTGCAGACCATATTCCAAGTGCTGATACCATGGGGACAAAGCAGACATCTGGCATCAGGCTTACTACACCCGTCGTCAATAGAAGCACCTCGAGGGAATGGGGCTCAGGAAGATTGTGTGGAAAATGCTGTAGCCCTTCTCTTGTTAAATGAACCATGACAAAACACTGATACTGGATGCGAGGTAAGAATCCTACTGTTCACGCACACACCAGCGAAGTGTGGCAGACAATGATGTGAGCCACGTGGCATTGCGCAGGTGAGCAGCCGAGAGCACGGCCGAGAGGAGTTGCCTTAACAAAGTGGACAGAGAGACTGGCCTAGCAATAGTTTAGCAAGCATGGTGTCCGGAATAAGTTGCGGCTCGAGATCTACCTCCAGCGGTAGTGACCAGCGAGGCTCTTGGATGGATGTGGTGGTACTTGGCTGGCAGGTGCTTCATTGATAGCTGGTTTTTGGTCTTCGCATCCCATAGTCTGCTACTATACGTGGAGGGGATGGAAGGAGTTGCCACACAGTTCCCCCTTTCGAGAGGAAAACGCCAGTGCCACCCGTGCAGAGGGGTGTTTGGAGCTGACTGAGGATTGGTTGCTTGTTGTTTTTAGGGTGCAAAAACAACATGGGTCATACACGCCTGTGTCAGAGCCATAGAACAAGAAGACAAAAGAGTTGTTAAGCATGACTACACGTTATGCCCAATCGACAGAAGGAAAGACAGCTAAAAACATGGACTTGGAGAAAGGCCCATAAAATATGCCACAGAGTATTGGAGGTCCTGAACTAAAGATTAAATGTCCTTCACCATATTGCTACGATGAATAAAAAGTAAAATGTAGTGGACATCGTTCGCTAGAACGGCTGGTAACTCAGATAGCAAACATAAATGAGAATGTAAGTGGTTAAAAAGAGAGCATTCCATCAGGAAATGGCAAACCATCGAAGTTTGAGGGCAATGAGCACAAAGTGGTGGGGGTGCATCACTTAACCAATTGCGATGGCTAAAAAGACAATACCCAATATGCAACCTACCTAAAATGATCTCCTCATGGTGAGAACACAGAGGAGGTCAGCCAAGCCACAGGGAGAGGCTTAATAACCCGGAGCTTGTTCCCATGAAGGGTAGACCAGTGGTGATGCCAAAGTGACATCATCTGCTGACAGACGGCAACACAGAGATCACTGTAGGCAATGGAAGAACTAGAAGGCCGACGTATGAGGATCGCAGCCTTACCAGAAGCATCAGTGGCCTCATTTCCCAATGGACCAATGTGACCAGGAACCCACATAAACATCAGTGTCTCCATCAAGAGTGAGCAAGTGACAGCTTTGAGTTCCCCAGGAAATTCATAGTTTCAATGAAGATCAACAAGCCCAGATTTAAAGACTGTGGAAGAATCCAATTGCACCATCAGAAATTCATACCAACAGTTTTCTCAGTGCAAAAGTGAAAGCCATTGTCGATACTCCATGAGTAAAGGACGATCGAGACATTGCCGCAGATGCCACTCAAGGAGACAATTCTGTACAGAACTGCAATAGATCGCAAAATCGTCAGCGAAAAAGAGACAGAGATGCCCACTGGGAGACAGGCCATTATACAGTTAATGGCAATAGCAAAGAGGATGATGTTCAGGATGGAGCCCTCAAGCAAACGGTTTTCCTGGATAAAAGTGTCAACAAGGCAGAATCGACACGTACCCTGAAACCTACATTTTTTAAAAATTCCTGAAGCAAATGGGGCATGCGGCCACAGAAGCCCCACATGTAGAGAATACAGAGGATACCATTCCTCCAGCTGGTGTCTTAGGCTTTCTCCAAATCGAAAAAAGACGGCCAGAGTCAGTTATTTCTGCAGAAAAACACTTATGGAATGGGTTGACTAAGTGACGAGATGGTCAACTGCAGAATGGCACACTCAAAATCCACACTGTGCAGTGGTTAGTAAATTGCAAGACTCAAGCCACCATACCAGTTGGGCATGAATCATATGTTCCATCACCTTGCAAACACATCTGGTGAAAGAAATGGGGCAATAACTAGAACCAAAGTGTTTGTCCTTATCGGGCTTACGTATGGGTATGACAGTGACTTCACACAAGCATCTGGGAAATGTGCCCTCTGCCAGATGCGATTGTACGTGTGAAGGAGAAAGTGCTTGCCTGCAAAAGAAAGGTTCTGCAACATCTTAATGTTGACACTGTCCGGTACTGGGGTGGAGGATTGGGATGAAGTGAGAGCATGATCTAGCTCCCTCATAGTAAAGGCGGCATTGTAGCACTCATGATTCTGAGAAAAGGATGCTATTGCCCGAACCTCCTCCAGTCGTTTCCAACAGAGGAAGACAGGGTGGTAGTGGAGTTCAAAATCTCTACAAAATAGTGGCCCAAGGTGTTTGAGATGGCAATACGGTCCACTATAACATTGTCTGCTACTGTCAGGCCCGAAATTGTGGAATGGACTTTGGTCCCAAAGAGCCATCGGAGGTTGGCCCACATGATGTAAGAGAGTGGAACTATTAAAAGAATTAGTAAAGGAAATCCAGCTAGGTTTTTTATCCAGCTAGGTTTTTGCTATCCCGAAGAACATGATGAAACTGTGCACGCAATTGTTTATAACAAATGCAGTTGCAACTACACAATCCTTTGGGATTCTCACAGAACCTGTCAGAGAGGTGCCGTCTTGGCTGACCTTCTCACTCAACTTAATCTCATCTGGTTTAACACCAGAACATCCACTTCCCTTTCAGACTCCATGCACACCTATCCCCATTTGGACCTCTCCTTCTGCACTGCCCAGCTTGCCCATAATCTCAGGTGGTCTGTGCTCCCTGACACACATTTGAGCAACCATTTCCCATGTGCTATCTGTTTGCTGACTCCTACCCCACCTATGTGCACACCCAGATGGCAGGTTTCTTGGCTGACTGGAGCCTTTTCTCCTCCCTAGTGAACTATGATGAACAACATTTCTCCAGTTTTGATGACCAGGTAGAGTATCTAACAAACCTTCTGCAGAGCATTCCATTTCTCACACTTCCTCTTTACCACACCGTACCTCGGTCCCTTGGTGGACTGTGGCGTGTCGCGATGCAATTCGTGCATGGAAACATGCTCTCCATATTTTTAACCACCATCTGGTCTGCATTTGTTATAAACAATTGCATGCATAGTTTCATCGTGTTCTTCGGGATAGCAAAAACCTAGCTGGATATCCTTTACTAATTCTTTTAATAGTTCCACTCTCTTACATCATGTGGGCCAACCTCCGATGGCTCTTTGGGACCAAAGTCCATTCCACAATTTCGGGCCTGACAGTAGCAGACAATGTTATAGTGGACCCTATTGCCATCTCAAACACCTTGGGCCACTATTTTGTAGAGATTTTGAACTCCACTACCACCCTGTCTTCCTCTATTGGAAACGACTGGAGGAGGTTCGGGCAATAGCATCCTTTTCTCAGAATCATGAGTGCTACAATGCCGCCTTTACTATGAGGGAGCTAGATCATGCTCTTACTTCATCCCAATCCTCCAACCCAGTACCGGACAGTGTCAACATTCAGAGGTTGCAGAACCTTTCTCTTGCAGGCAAGCACTTTCTCCTTCATACGTACAATCGCATCTGGCAGAGGGCACATTTCCCAGATGCTGGTGTGAAGTCACTGTCATACCCATACGTAAGCCCGATATGGACAAACACTTTTGTTCTAATTATTTCCCCATTTCTTTCACCAGCTGTGTTTGCAAGGTGATGGAACATATGATTCATGCACAACTGGTATGGTGGCTCGAGTCTTGCAATTTATTAACCACTGCACAGTGTGGATTTCTGCAGTGTAGCTGCAAAAGATGCACACTAATGTCACCAAGCAGCAGAATGGACTGAGGGAGTTGCCCAATAAGCTGAAAGAAGTCTGCCCCGGTGACACTGAGATCTCAAAGCAGCTGCGAGGATGCAATTTTGTTTCCTGGAGGCAGAGAACAAGCCGACGCTGCAATACCAAGAGCAGCCGTCAATTTTGTTTCCTGGAGGCAGAGAACAAGCAGACGCTGAAATACCAAGAGCAGCCGTTAAGTCCTATTTGTTGGATCGAAGGCCGTGAACATTCCATCGGAGGAGAGTCATGGCAAGGAAAGGGGAGGAGGGGAAAAATGAAGGAGTGTCACCACGGCGGCTGCCGAGTGCCAGCCTTCGATGACTCACTGCTACAGAGCACAGAGGCTGGAGGATCCTGCTCCATGAGACCTACAGAGGCACTGGTATTCTCCTTCTGTCAGTCTAGGGAGTCCAGGATAGAAAACTGGTTGGCAGTGTGCACTGACGCCAGTTGGCAGTGTGCACTGACGACACAGAGGTCAGCCAGACGAGAGGAGTCAAAGAGGATGTCCAACTGTTTACCTGTGTTTCATTTCTGGGAGCCTTCCTGGTTGGCAGAGGAAGACTCAAATGTTTCGTGGCCGGAGGGACGTAAGAAGTCTTTGCGAGAGTATTCCTACAGTCCTTTCCAGCCTGCTTGTTGTGTAGCAGGTGACTTCGTCCCGTGAAGCAAAAGTTTGGTGGCTTGTTGCACAACGGAGGAGAAGATAGGGATGCTACCATGACAGTGGGTGATTTTACAACCACAGTGCTGAACCTGAGGTTGCATGTCAGCGTGGCCACGTACTGCGTGGAGTGAGATGTATCAAGAACAGCACTGTAAGTGCCAGATGGTAGAACAGATGGTTTCCAACTAGTCAGCAACTTGCAAGCGACCGGGTGAGGCACTTTTTCCTTCACCCGGATCTCCTGAACCGTCCACTAAGCAAGATACACAGAACAATGTCGGTAGGAGGTGGCATGGTCACCATTGCAATCGATACAGTGGGGAGGAGGAGGCAATCGCCCCACCACAGGTTACACGTTTGGGCAGGTGTCGACAGGACATTCTAGTGTAGTTGCAATGATGATACTGGTAGCAGCTCATCAGACTTGGAATGTACAGTTGGCCTGTGATAACTTCATAGCCTGCTTTCAACTTGGATGGAAGCACCACTCTATCAAAAGTGAGAAAAAGAGTGTGTGTGGGTACTAAGGATGATTCTATCATTTTCATCACCCGATGGACAGCAAAGACATCCTGATCAGAGAGGTACATATGGATTTCTGCCCTGGGCAGACCATCGAGCAGCCTCATGTAAATAACACCATGGAAAGAATCAGCATTCAATGGGCCTCAACAGGAACAGGACACCTGCAGCGCAGCAAATCTGCAAGCAGTTGTTGTGCTTGAGGATCAGTAGTAGTCTCCAAAAGCAAAGTCCTGTTGTGTGAACGAGAGCAGGATTTAACAAGGCCAGTAATTGCATCAACACCTCTCTGAATAATGCATGGATTTACCGTAGCAAAGGACTGAGCATCTTCAGTACATGAAACCACTAGGAACAATGGTGCAGTTGCAAGGGTCTGAGTTGTGCCTTATTCCATTTGCATTAGTGGATGTTGCAGTGAAGAAGATAGATGATCGGCTTATTGCGAGAAAATCCCCCATGATTGCCAGTGTCTCTGTTGGCATCTTCCAACTGGGGAACACCCCCCCCCCCCCCAGAAGGGGGCGCACCAGTCTTAAGTGATTGTCCACACATCAGGTCACACCTCCCAAACACCCGACAGAGGGACCTATCAGCAATTTGGGAAATTAGTAGCTCAGGCAATCACCCCTACTTGGGCCGGGCCTGGCCTGTACCAGACATTGTGTGTGAATCCTACCTGTTGACCCGAGGCTGGGAATTACATGTTACCCAAGCACCTGTTAGGTGTCAGGCGCATGGGCTGGCCTTCAGGAGTGACCAGGGAGGAAGGAGAAAAAGAGGAACCTTAAACGCAGAAGCAGAGGAAGGAGAGGAGAAGGCGAAAGAAGAAAGAAAAAAGAAACAAAAAACAGTGGACAGACTGTTCTGATATCGGCTACTGAAAACGCAGAACACATTCTCAAAAACATCCCAGACATGTTCCCAAAAGGAGGGGAGAAAGAATAACAAGAGAATAGGCATGCATCATGGAAAGAAAAAGATGTTGCAAAGGCTGGGGGCCCTTGGTAGCCAAGCACGAACCTGCCAAAGAGTGGTGAGCCCTCTGGGAGAGGGGGGGGGGGGGGGGGGGGGGGGGGCTGACTGGATGCCTGCATGTATGGGTTGTCGCTGCTGTGCTCATGCTTATGCTGTGGTTTTTGGGCATGGCCATCTGGAGGTACTGTAAACTGTAGTGCGATGGCGGCACCAGGGTCCCAGGCACTTGGGGTTGTATCAGCCATGCTGGAATGTGGGGGCAGGGGTAGCATCTGGCCAGTGAGTGAATCTGTCAATAATTGTCAACAAATATTGATACCCACTGGAGGAGGGTAGAAGGTCGACAATGTTGAGGTGAACATACGTGAACCGGTGTTGTGTGGGGAGAAACTTGGCCACAGGGGAATGAACGTGTCATCCGACCTTGGCACACTGGAACAGAACACTCGACCGGGTCCAGCAGCCGCAGTCGCATTGGATGCCTGACCAGATGAAGCTTTTTTTTCATGAGGGCGGCAGAAGCGCGGATGCCTAGATGTGTGAGGCTGTGGATGCGGTCAAATGTCAGTTTTTGGGAGGTGGGGGTGATCATCTGAATTGTCAGGTTGTGAAGGATCCACAAGGACATCACACCTGATATTACGGTCAAAACTGGTTAGAGATTTTAGCTGGAGGCTGAGGGCAGAGTCAGCATTCTGAAGAGTGTTGGCTAGATCTGGGTCCCCCTCTTGAGCAGCTGTCAGGGCATTGTAGTCTGAGGGTTGAGTGGTGGTGCAAGAGCGGCTAAGGCAATCTGCTACAATGTTATCGATGCTGACAACATGCCAGACGTCGGTAGTGAACTGTGCGACATACTCCTGTAGCCTAAACTGTCCAGGCGAGATCTAGTATGTGTCCTTCCTGCAAAAACCAGAGGTGAAGAGGCAGTGGTCTGTGAAGATTGTAGGATGCACCCCTCGAATGAAAATCGAAAATAGCGAACAGCTTCCTAGACTGCTAGCAGCTTGCAGTCGAATGTGCACCAGCGGCGGCGTGCATCAGAGAGCTTGGATGAAAAGAAGGCAAGCAGTTGTCGGACAATGTCTACGTACTGTTGTAGGAAAAGCCTGACAGCTGTCTGGCTTGTGTCCACCACTATTGCAAGGGGTGCACTAGGGTGGGGGTGGGCCAAAAGGGCCGGACTGACAAGGTTCCCCCCCCCCCCCCCCCCCCCGAAGCTCTCAATCATGACCTGAGAACAAAGGACCAGTTTGTTACCTTTTTTACTCTACTGTAAACAAGTTTTTGAAGGCTAGGTTTAGAATTTCGGCCTTCTGTTTATCATCATCAGTTACATTACCCGTACCGTCAGCAAGAGAAGGTATTGAATTATTTGTAGCATTCATAGATTTTACGTACGACCAAAATCTTTTGGGGTTATTTTTAGACTCTGCAGATAAAATATTGCTTTCAAATTCGTTAAAAGAATATCTCATTGTCCTTCTGACGGCTGCTTTCATTTCGCATAATTTCTGTTTGTCAGCGGGGCAGTGACTACGTTTAAAACGACTGTGCAAAATTCTCTGCCTTCTCAGCAACTTCCTAATATGACTCCAGAATGAGATTTTCACTCTACGGCGGAGTGTGCGCTGCTATGAAACTTCCTGGCAGATTAAAACTGTGTGCCGGACCGAGACTCGAACTTGGGACTTTTGCCTTTCGCAGGCAAGTGCTCTGCCAACTGAGCTACCCAAGCACGACTCACGCCCCGTCCTCACAGCTTTACTTCTGCCAGTACCTCGTCTCCTACTTTCCAAACTTTACAGAAGCTCTCCTGCGACCCTTGCAGAACTAGCACTCCTACAGCGGAGTGAAATTCTCATTCTGGAAACATTCCCCATGCTGTGGCTAAGCCATGTCTCCACAATATCCTTTCTTTCAGGAGTGCTAGTTCTCCAAGGGTCGCAGGAGAGCTTCTGTAAAGTTTGGAAGGTAGGGGATGAGGTACTGGCAGAAGTAAAGCTGTGAGGACGGGGTGTGTGTCGTGCTTGGGTAGCTCAGTTGGTAGAGCACTCGCCCGCGAAAGACAAAGGTCCCAAGTTCGAGTCTTGGTCCGGCACACAGTTTAAATCTGCCAGGAAGTTTAAACTTCCTAATATGTTTGTTGTACCAAGGTCCCCTATACTTTCTCCAGGCACATACTTCTCTAGCACATGGTGGACAATACCTTTAAATTCCGACAAAAGATGCTCATTATCTTTGTGTCCCACAGTGTATGCTTGAAGCTGACTATGAAGATATTCATTAATGACACTTTTATTTGCTTTCCCAAACAAGAAAACTCTACGCTGTTTCTTTGGTTTTTTTTACAACTTACACTGACACAGAAGCCACAACGACATTATGGTCGCTAATACCTTCTTCTACATTAACTTCCTCAAAAAGATCAGGTCTGTTTGTTGCCAAGATATCTAATATGTTTCCATCTCGAGTTGGTTTTCTAACCAATTGCTCAAGGTTGTATGTTGAGAGCGCTCCTAGAATAACTTCAAACGAACCTTTGCTTCTGCCCCCTGTGATAAACGTGTAATTTTCCCAGTCAATGGATGCTAGATTAAAGTCTCCACCTATATTTAATGGATAATTTGGATATTTACTTCCTATGTACCCAAGGCTTTCCCTGAAACATTCTGCAACATTTGTTGCGGATCCTGGTTGTCTATAAAAACATCCTAATACAGTGGTCAATCCTTGTCTGATTGACAGCTTTATCCTGACATTTCACAGTCCAACCCAGTATCGATCTCAACTGCATTTAAACAGCTTTTAACTGGATGGTGGGGTTTAAGAGGGATGGAGAAGGCAAGGGGCAGGGTGAGGTGTGAGCGGGATGTGCCCGGTCGATCTACCAGGAACTGATATCGTGCAACCATGTGGGGTGTGGTAATCTTAATAATAATAATAATAATAATAAAGAAAAACCAGTGTTTCAGTAATGAGACTCAGTGCTTTGGTTTAGAGGGAGTCACCAGTGAAGAACAATTTATGTTCCCTTCTATGCTCCTAAGGGGCATACATGCCTTTAGTGGTGCGGCAATTAAGAAAGATAACAATAATGCTGCTGATTAAGAAAGATAACAATAAATAACAAGGCATGCTACAAGAGCCATGTGAGCTGGTTCAGAGAAATAATTCCTGAAAGCTAACAACTACAGTAAAATATGACAAGTTACTACCTCTTAATCAAGGGGGGAGCCCTCACTCTTAGTGGAGTCTCTGGACAGGATGGACCATGAATGGCTTACAACCTTTGTTCAGCATCATCTTCCGGTGCAGGAAAACTTAAAACCTGCTTCAGTGGCATACTTGGTAGCAAGGGGTGCCAAAACAGCCGGAGATGGAATGGTAGTAAAATTGCCTGGTACTCTTGTCCCACACTACGCTTCACTGCACTACTTACACCACACTTTGTACACCGGCAGTCAGTAGATGCACCTCGAGGGAATGCAGCTCAGGAAAGCAGTGCGGAAAACACAGTAGCACTCCTCTTGTTAAACAAGCCGTGACAAAACACTGACACCGGATGCATGGTAAGAACCCTGCTGTTCGTGCATACCTCGGTGCGGTAGACGACAATGCGAGCCACACGGTGTTGTACAGACAAATCGCCAAGAGCAAGGCTGGGAGGTGTTGCCTCATTGAAGCAGAAGGAGAGACAGGCCGAGCGACGGTTCAGCATGTGTGGCATCCGGAAAGCATGACCGTCTAAGCTCTACCTCTGAGGAAGTGATCAGTGACAGTGTTGGGGGTGGGGGATATGGTGGTATGTTGGTTGGCATGTTCTTCACTGATCGCTGGTTTTCGGTCTGCACAGCCCCTGTCCTGCTGCTACAAGTGGAGGTGATGGAAGGAGATGCCACAACGATAATCAGAAATGTGGTGGTAGGGATCAGATGGGCATAGGGAGACGTAGTTTTCTGTGATGGGAATCAAGGATGATTGTGTTGAGGGAGCTGGCATTAACTATGACAAGCAGGGTGTTAAGTAACAATGTATAAGAACAGCAAACAGTAAATGGGGAAGTAGTTCATTTGTTTGGTATACGAGGGCAGACTGCGAGCAATGAATCGAAGTTGTTAGTAAACAGGGACACAGATTGTATCACAGAGGGTACATCCCTCAGTTAATCACCACAACATGTAACAAGACTGTTGGAACCTCCAACTGCAAAGAGCATGATAACATCCACATCTGGTTTTACATAGAAAATTATTGTTCTTTCTGATATCGTAAAGTTTTCTCATTACAGAGAGTCAATTCGTTGGGGAGAAACGGAGGATGTTCAAATTGAGTGCGATATAGTTCAGTATTAGCTTTGGGCTGATTCTGATCCGTTGGATGGGTGAAAAAAGAAGTAGTTTCCACAATAGGGACAGGCGAAGACAACTATAGCATGACAATATGGGCATGGCATTAAATATGAGGCAAGTGGAGATAACAACTCTGTGCAGATGACTTTTTTTTTATTTTAGTTCACGTTGAAAACTTATGGGGCTGTGTTATGATCATGGTGGTGAATGGTATACCAATGTGAGCAATATTGCATATCTAGTTTGGACAATTTTTATAAGTGCTGCAAGTGTTAGTTTAGTAGGTGGAAGGCAAAACTTCTTATCTAGTATATGGGTTGTAGGAATAAAAGTTCAGAGAAAGATTATATACAATAGAGAAAGAATAATTCATGGATGTCTGTGCATGGGTAGTTTAGTCTTAATAGGACTAGACTGGTGAAGGTTATGACCTGATCAGACATGAAACGATGAGGGTCTTTGTGAATGGAAGGAAATTATGATTCTGATCAGTAGAATATGATGTGAGACTGAGTTTTAGCAAAGAGCAAGGGAACTGTTTTGTATTACACAGACAAGCCATGTTGCCTAGCGGAAACACAACAACAGCGTGGAAAATGTTTTATTACATATTCAGCCTCAGGTCACTCAAATAGTACCATTAACAGTTACGACTGTTTAAAAAGACAAAACAATCGGACAGTAAAATACTAGGATACTAAATTACAAATCAAACTAACTTCTCTCCACAACTGAATGGCCTGAGGCAGATACGCACATTAAAACATTGTGTATTATTGCAAATGGAAAGAGCAAGGATAGAGGGTTGACTGGCAAGGTAGCACTGGATGAGGCTAAAGGTAGAAGGTTGGGTAGGGCACATAGGGATATTATCGTGATGTAAAATGTTGTAGCAGAGCCAGAACAACAAAAATAACACACAAATGGAGGAATAGATTATTGAAATGAAAATGAAAAAGATAAGAATGTAGGCTAATATAAAGAATACAAAACAAATACTATCCATCATCGTACAGAGGCATATAGGCAGTCATTTTTCCCTCGCTCTGTTTGGGAGTGGAACAGGGAGAGAAGATGCTAGTTGTGGTACGAGGTACCCTCCACCACGCACCATATGGTGGATTGCGGAGTATGTATGTAGATGTAAATGATTATAAAGGAAATAAAAATGAGAAAGAGGAAGCAAGGTTCTAACGGGTTATCAACAGCTAGCCATAACATTCTTATGACTGGTGAACACGCCAACGCAACAACTTAGTTTTTTCAAAAGTATCTGACGTAGCCCCAACAGTGTAATTAAATGGTTAATTAATTTGGGGAAGGGGATCAAACAGTGAGGTCATCAGTCCCATCAGATTAGGGAAGAATGGCGAAGGAAGTCGGCTGTGCCCTTTCAAAGGAACCATTCCAGCATTTGCCTGAAGCTATTCAGGGAAATCACAGAAAACCTAAATCAGAATGGCCGGATGTTGGTTTAAACTGCAATCCTCCCGAATGCAAGTCCAGTGTGCTAACCACTACACCACCTCACTCGCGACAGTGTAATGTAGTGTAGTATAGTGTAGTATAGTATAGTATAGTATAGCACAGCACAGCACGTTTGCTTAAGAACGAGTAACTTCACTCGACACCAATGAGCTACATGTTTATCACGAGCTACATGTTTATCACTGGTAAAGCTGGAGAATGTTACTGATGAATTAAGAATGTGTCAGATGGATACTACTTTACATGAATAGGGTTCTTATGTGATCATATATTTTCTTCAAAGGCAAGTCGTCAGATAATACCACAGAAAGTTGACAAAACTAGACAGTGAATATGCCTTACAGAGTTGAACAACCACTAAGGTGAAAAACAATGGTCCGCATTCTTCATGAAGTGACTAACTTACACTGATCGGTAAGTGAAAAGAGTCAGAGATGGACACAGTTTTAATTTCTGGCTGTCACTATCAAAGTAAATGAACCCCATGGCAACTATAAAAAAGACAATTTCAGTTCAAATGATTTGGGAAGTAATAACAGTTGTAGATGGGTAGAAGTTACATCCAGCACAGAATGGGAGATTTCAGGAGCCCAACACTATCAGGTAGCCCTGCAATAAATAGCTATCTGATGATAGAGTTGCTACACACTGCCACCGTCATTTCACCGTGAATCATGGGTTGTTCAAATGTTCTGTTGCTGTGAACAACTACGACATCAGCTAAGCAAACTCTTTTACAACACTAGGCAATCAAAAGTACTTCTCCATAACATGAAGATTTACCAGCTAAAGTACAAACAATAACACATAATAGGGATTAGTCAAGATATATCAATACATTCTGTGAAGAGTGTGTGTGTGTGTGTGTGTGTGTGTGTGAGAGAGAGAGAGAGAGAGAGAGAGAGAATGGAGCACAAGCTCGGATTGTGTCAGAGATGGGGAGGGAAATCGGCCGTGCCCCTTCAAAGGAACCATCCCGGCATTTGCCTGGAGTGATTTAAGGAAATTGCACAGAATCTAAATCTGGATGGCTGGAAGCAGGTTTCAACATTATCCTCCAGAATGCGAGTCCAGTGCGGTAACCACTGTGCCATCTAGCTCAATGATTTAACATAAGAGGCAGCTGGGTTAATGCAGTTCCAGGTACACCATGTATGTGACACCAGTGGTCACTTCTATAATAATAGATGTGGTGTAATATCTCGAGGACATTGTTGCCAGGAATTTACCACATGTAAAGTGATCTGCAGAATAAAAGCTGTCCATTCACAGCATATATCATCTCATGCCAATGGAGTGACCTGAAGTGTAATATCACCACTTTCGACTCACTTTCAAATAGTAGAAGTATCAAGAGGTTAGTGCAGCTCTGTCCAAAATCCCAGACGCAATTACAGTCAGAGAAAGTCATTTCTTCCTGTTCACATAGTCTTTCAATACATGTGACACATGCAACAACTGCCAGAAACCTAAGAGAATGTAGATTATAAAACCAAACTGCTCAGCCATCTTTGAGAAGGAAATCAATTTTCATGTTGGCCCAATGTTGTAGCTCAATGAAGACATCAAACTATAGAAGCTGGAGACACTGGGCACAGGAACATTGCAGCCGAAAAACAACCAATGCATCCCTGTTTTTTTCTGGGCTGCAGAGACTGATTGACACACACATACCTGGAGGGAGCAAGTAGAATGAGAAATACCAAATTTTAGTACCAAAGACATCTGTATCAGTGCGGCAGAGTGGTGATGCAAGCAACAATCAACACTGAAGGATATATTAACCTCAACATCATCCACAATAGCTCCAACAGCTCTAGGGCACATGGACGAGATCCTCTGACCCTTTACTGAGTCATGCTGGTGCCACTGCCAAATCTTATTTCTTAGGATGATAGCTTTCTATCGCAGTTGGTGGACAAATTGTCACAAGATGAGGGTATCAAAGAAGATCACGGTTTAAAAGCTGATCAACAGTGAATTCATTAGAGATAGAGCACAAGCTCGGATTGGGGAAGAGGGAAGGAAATGAGCCATGTCCTTTTCAAAACAACAATCCCAGAATTCGCCTTAAGTGATGTAGAAAACCTAGATCTGGATTAGTCTGACGAGACTTAACTGTCAACAAAGGTCTCACTCTAATACTATAACCAATGCGCTCAAAGGCCTTTAACCTTAAACAATATGTATAGTATTTGCTTGCAATACGCACTGTAGTTCGGCCAACACCTTCTAGGACTACTGAGCAGCTGAAGACTGTTCTTCTCGAGTAGCAGCAAATTGTTCCCGAGAAGTTCATCAATAATGTCACAGTTAGTGACATGATGGTGCAAAGCAGAGTTGGTGATTTGTGATAATCACACACTGTATTATAGTGTTGTAACTATTTTGTCTTTGGGTGTCAGGGAGTAATTACTGCGCCTAGATCATATAGACAAGATTTTCAGAGCAACTATAGTGTAGCAAGTTATACATAATGTGATACCTTCACATAATGTATGATATTATGTCTGATCCAATAATTGTATTAAATATGTCAACAGAGAACCTTAATATTTTGACCACTGGCACTTTCTCCATGTTAAGGTGTTAAGTTTTTAAATGTCTGTAATATTAATGTGGCATATGAGAGAACAGCAGGTAAATTACTTACAAATCCACATCCAGTAAGAAAACCTTCAATGATGCCAGCAATAAAAACTGCACAATTCAAACTTCCTTTGTCTTTTGGAATGGATATAAACTTATTTACAAGTGGTTCTTTCTCAGTTATGAAGTACACTGTATCATCATCGGTAGCATGCTCCACTTTATCTGCTTCCCTTCCAAACAGAGACTAGAAAAAATAGAAAAGAAAGCAGGGAGAGCATGAGATTCAGTACAACAGCAAAATACTGTAAATATTAACATAATCACAATTCTTTCAGTAGTCACTGAAACAGTTCTACAACAAACAGGTTTTCAGAATACTTTCTTACGCACCAGAGGACCTATCACTTTCCTAAAAATGTGTATAGGTATATAAGATTATCCGAAGATAAATATGTGGCATACATTATGCAATTAAAAGTTTTTTTTCCATGTGGTCAAGTATACTATGCAATGACGATTTGTGACAAGTCAAGTCTGACAGAATCTGAATGTAGATACAGGCCTTTGGTGGGAAGTTCACTTTTGACTGAACAACCTAAATTTTATGGCCACATAAATAGTTGATCAGGTGTGCTCATGTGACAACTAGGAGAGCATCACCTGCAAAAGGCAGTACCTGTTTATTACACACACACACACACACACACACACACACACACACACACACACACACACACCCATACATTTGACAATGTGTTTAATATAAAATATCTATGTATTCGGTTTCCTGGCAAAATGTCAATTTCTGACTAAAAAGACATATTTTGTTGAATGCTCATGCTGTGACAGAATGGCTTAATGTAGCTAGCCAGGAATCAGAAAAGCAGACTGTACCAACTGAAATTTAATCAGTTCTTGCTGAACACAGAAATCAAGAGGATAGTTTCCAGACACCAATTTGTGGCATTACCTCTGTAACAGTTGTCTAACATAACACAGAGCCAGAACTACTATGAGATATTCCCTTCATAAAATTGTCAAACTGCAGTACAGTGTATAACAAGTCATAGCAAGTGATGTATGACACGACACCATGTCAACTGCAGCAGAATGGACATGTAACCAACTGTAAGCTAGCAGTCATTGTCAAATATGTGCAAAAGCTGTCCCTGAGAAAGGTTAAGTAGCAGTAACATACATACAAGGAAACAATCTGTTCTGTACAAACAAACAGATGGTTGCATGGTGAGCATGGGATACCACAGACAATGGTAACCATGAGTATAGTAATAGTGTCCTTTCATGAATGCTGAGAATCCTGGACAACTGATAATATTCATAATTTACCAGTACTAGTTGAGGTACAATAAAAATCAAGTACCCTATTAGAAAGCAAATTTCAAGCATCGATTTCTGGTCTAAAGGGCCAAAAATGAAGGAACTGTCCACCACTATCAAGACATTGTACAAATCTAAATAAATTTGGTCACTAATGTCCAAGCAAATAAAAACAGAGATGTTAGCACACAAGACACACTTTCTATGACTAACACAAAGTATTATTATTATTATTATTATTATTATTTTATTACATGTACAAAAAACAGGGAGCCTGCAAAAAATCTATATTATTTATGACAAAAATTGTAAATCAGGCACTATAATAAAACAGTTATCAAGCCTGAAGTCTTATTCTAGTGGAACATTTACACTCCTCAGAAAATGTTATATGGATGATATCCCAAAATAAGAATGCATAATTCTAAGAAAGATACTTGGCCCCATAAGAACAGACGATGGGTACAGACTGCAATCAGAAAAAAAACAACTATAAAACTGATAAACTCACGGCAGACATCAGAAAAAAGACTGAAATTTTATAGGCATCTCCACACACTCCCAACATGACTCTCCCAAAGAACTGTGACATACATAGAACAATTCGAAACCATAACCCAGATCCACATCACATAAGATTTAGAAAAGGCATTTCCACCAGAAACCTATAAAGACAAAAAATTAGCAAATGGAAAGTACTGCAAGAGAATGAAGCCACCACCAGACCAGGGATTAAGTGGATTGAAGAAAGAAAAAGACTCCACAGTGAAAAACCATGAGCTGCTTCAAAACTCACAGGATTGAAACGCAATAGCTTTGTGTGACCTGATAGGGCCCAATCACATCTAATAATAATAATAATAATAATAATAATAATAATAATATGCTGCATGGGTGGGCAGGGACAACACAGTAAGGTCATCAGTCCCTGATTCATGGGATAGTCCAACAGCCGAAGGTACTGTAATAGCATCTAGGAGTGGTAAAATCGAGGCACTGAAAGGAATATTGATGCCAGAGATGAGAAATAACTGTATGAGACAAGAAAGTATATGGGTCCAGCTGGTCTGCAGACCAGAAAGCTGATCCCCTTCCCAGAGCCCATATACTGCAAGGCTGGTTGGTTGTTGACATTAAAGGGACCAAACTGTGAGGTCATCAGTTCCTCCCTCCTCTATATGTATCGAACCACAAATAACCCTCAGAAGAAGGATACAAAAGGCAAATCCTGGGTAGTCTGATTGTCAGCATGACACAATAAGACAGAGATAAAATCAAGGAGAAGTACGAG
This sequence comes from Schistocerca piceifrons, assembly GCF_021461385.2. Classification (NCBI taxonomy): domain Eukaryota; kingdom Metazoa; phylum Arthropoda; class Insecta; order Orthoptera; family Acrididae; genus Schistocerca; species Schistocerca piceifrons. Next base: position 509,515,324 of record NC_060149.1, read on the forward strand.
GGGAGTGAGACGGCGTAAGGTGGGTGAGCCACTTTGCCCAGAATGTAGTTGGAAGTCTCTGGAGCATGGTATGCAGTGGGAGATGCACCCCCTGCATCCCACCAGCACCACCTTACCATACGATACCCCAATGAAATGAGAAACAGACAGGATGACAAAAGTATAGGAAAGATAAACTATTAAAAACAGCAAACATAAAAGAACTAGGAGAATAGAAAGGTGGGAAGGGTAGGGAATAGGCAGACCACTGAGCAAGGGTCACCATGGGACCCCTGCACCAGAGCAGGCAAGGGGTGCTCCTCCAATTCCCCGTGCAGTCAATGAAGCCAAAGAGCCCCACCTAACAAAGACGAGTAGAAAGCACCTTTGCGGGAGGAACATAAAACCACATGAGTCACTTTGGCACCAAAGGTAGCATGCCAGGACTATCACCACAAAGCAGCCAATTTTGGACAGTCTAGCAGGATGTGGGCCACCATCAGGTGAGCACCACACCAGCAGTAAGGTGAGTCCTCACCTCTGAGAATTAGGCCATGTCCCTCTGTTTATTTGGGGAGTCCAGGGTGAAACATTCCAAGTTCCAGACATCCAACAATCAATGGCATAGAATCGACCAAAGGTCCAGTTCTGGAAACCCCATTTCCAAAATCAGCATCCTAGTAGCCAACTTTGCCAAAATGTCAGCATGTTCATCATGGACATTCCCTAAGATCTCAACATGTTGGTTAGTTGGCTAGTTGGCTGATTTGGGGGAGGGGACCAAACATAGAGGTCATCAGTCCCATTGGATTAGGGAACGATGGGGAGGGAAGTCGGCCATGCCCTTTCAAAAGATCCATCCCAGCATTTGCCTGAAACGATTTAGGGAAATTGCAGAAAACCTAACTCGGGATGGCGGATGCGGGTTTAAACCGTCGTCCTCCCGAATGCGAGTCCAGGGTGCTAACCACTGCACTACCTTACTCAGTATCTCAACATGTCCAGAGGTCCAAACAAAGATGACTGTCCATCCGTCTAGCTTGATGGAGGTCAGAAAGAAGATCCCGGACAATTGTGACTAATGAGTGATGATGGTAGCACTGGTCTATAGGGTTAAGGCTGCTCAGGGAGTTGCTGCAGATTATAAGCATCTTGTCAGTGCAAGAACGAGCATGGCCAAGAGCTCGTTTGATGTCAACCAGTTCAGCAGTGAAGACACTGCATCCATTCAGCAAAGAGCATAGTTCACTGCACCATGCATGTGTGTGTGTGCAAAATGTTCATCCATTTGAACCTGGAAATGTGTCGAGGGCAGCAAAAAACAGGTGATAAAACACCATGGGATTAACTGAATCATTTGGTCCACAGAATAAATCAAGAATGATCTTAAGTCAGGGTACATGCCATGGGGGTGTACACAATTGCTTCCTGACAAGAGACAGCAGAAGTCTTAAGTCAGAGCAGAGACACTAGTCAAACTGCAATAGTAATTCCAGTTCTGGGTATCTGTTGTGGGAGGTGGACCTCTCTACTAAGAAAAAGGACATGACATTTTGGATACTTAGGGGAGCTGTGGACATGAATAGCGCAACTGAGTAGTTGTTGTTAGTGCCCGATCCACAATGGAGGGATCAACGCCTCCACAAGTAGGCTATTCAGAGGGCTAGTTCAAAAGGCTCCTGTTGCAAGCCAGACTCCACAGTGGTGTATTGGTTCCACTGGCCACAATGCTGAGGGCAGTGCTGAACCATATGCCAGACTCCCATAATCAAGGTCGGACAGGATCAGGGCTTTGGAAAGCTGCAGAAGGATAGTGCGGTTTGCACCCAAGGTGATGTCACTGAAGCAGCAAAGTCAACTGCTGTCAAACATTTTGAAAAAAGCGTATTTGTGCAATCAGCTGTATAATGACATATTTATTATCAGCCAGTTTCATAGAAGGTAACTGCACGGTACAAAAGAGATTATTATAAAATGAAGTATTTGCAGGCAATGTAGAGAATAGGGGGAAAATAAAAAAGGTTTTTAAAAACTACAGTACTTACACAGTATACATTAATGGATCACAAATAACTGTCATAACTCGGTCTGAACATAATTCATATAAATATGCTGTATATTAGCACAATTAATCTAAATCAAATGTACAAAAAATGCACCTATCAAGTCACATGACTGGAAATCATCACACAGTGATTAAGTGAGCAAGTGTCGGTATCGTCAAAACTGAAGCAGTAAGATCCCAACTATCTATAGGACGAGCCCACAACACACCCATGGCAAGTAGGTGCAGCTGAGCTGTAAACCTGGCAATCACAGTCTCCTTGGGAAGCAACAAGGGCCTGATAATACACCCGACAAGGTACAGGCAAGGAAGTAGACAGCATTAAGATTTCACATGCAGCTAGTCTTTAGTTCTCATACTTGTCAGCTTTTTACCAAAGTGGAGACCCCAAAACTCAGTACTGCACAACAATGCCCAAGTGTCTGGTAACCAAGTAGGGTTCTAGGTTAGGATGAACCACAGTACGACTACAGAAACACATGACTCATCTTTTTGTGGGAGAAAACTGGAAGCCATGTAACAGGGTCCAAGTGTAGGCCCTTCAGATGGCTCCTTGGAGCTGATTGAGTTAAGGCTACAATTGGAGCTGTAATAAATGCAAAAGTCAACATACAGTGTAAAAAAACCTGGTCTGACAGATCTCAAGGGCTTGCTCTATGGCAATAAGGCACTGAGTGCTGAGGTATGCCACTTTCTTGGACCCATGGAGAGCTGAACAACTTACTAACTCCAGCCCAAAACAATTGGAGGGATGCAAATTGACTAATATAAAGTGGTATGGAAACTAGAAAGATCTGGTCATGGAGGCTGCGTAACATGGCATAGCTTCAAGCAGTGTCATATGCCTTTTGTAGATAAGAAAAAAACTGCAATATAAGTTACTGTTTAGAAAAATTCCAACCTAACCAAAGGACAGGTTGAAAATCACCCCTCCAGGAAACCATGCTGAAATGGGCACAAAAGGCACCATGATTCAAGAATGCAGCACAATCATTGCCCTACCACCCTTTCTCAGAATCTGCAGAGCACACTGGTGAGGCCGATCAGTTGGTAGCCACAAACAGACATTGAGATTTTGGCTGGGTTCAATATTGGGAAGATGATAGGATATTTCCAATGCCAAGGGAAAATCAGGTCTACCCAAATACATTTAAAGACCACGAGTAGATAGAGTCTGAATTTCATTTACATGTTTGATTGTCTCATTATAAATCAAAATATGGCCTGGGATCTTTTCATGAGAGTCAAAAACTTGAAGTAGCTCCCAGTTGATGAAAGGTTGACTATCTAGATCTGGACCTCCAGGCTGACAAGAAGAGTAAAGAACAGGAAAGGTGGGTGGAGGTGCACAGGGGTGAGAGCAGCAGGTGCCCCCGAGTCAATACACACAATGGGGCTTTGGCACCACTACCAACCCATCTCGACTCCACGCCATACCATGATCACAACTACGGGGACAACGCTTGAAAGAAGGCGGCACGATAATAAGGGGAAGTGTTGAGGAGGGGACCTGGCCAGCTTGGATGCAAGGCTAAAGGCCTCCTAAACCAGTGACAATGCTTACCAAGGGACTTCAATTCCGAAAGGAAATTCAGGAACTTAGATCTGGGAGAACAAAGCACTTTCGCAAAGAAAACCGAGGCAAAGGAATTACGAGGGCGCATTTAGGGTCAAACTGCAGGGGCAGTCCAGCAAAATATGGATCACCTTGAGGGGATTGAGGGGGGAGGGGGGCAGCACAACTACAAAGTAGAGTAAAAGACCATAAGACCATGGGTCAACTTGGTATGGCAGATACCAAGGTGGCACAGGATGACTGATTCCCACTAACAGAGGCAGGAGGAAGAATGCCACATGGCTGGAGTCCCTTTAATCACACAAAGTTCATTAGGCACAAAAATTGTCCCACCCAGAGTCATTCCTCTGCTGAGTGAAAAGGAATTTGACATGAGACTGGAAATATGTCCCTGGACTGGGTATGGAGAATGGGTGGTACTGCAAAACACTTAGCTAGCAAGACAGTCTACAGCGACATCCGCACAGGCAAATAATAAAAAATGACTATTCAAATTTTGCAAAGCTAATATTACAAATACTATCTTTAAACTTAATCTTTTAAAAGAATGGTTGATTCAACACTGACTTCGCAGAATCACATGAAAAACATTCAAACTCTTCAGGAACAAGAACTTACCAAACTTTGAGATGAATAAACTTTATTTGTGAAACCAGATGAGTTATATTCTGGATGTTTTATAGCTTGTTTTTACAAGAAGTTATGGTATTTTGGTACGGTTAGTGATGTAAATGCCAAAGAGGAAGATGTATCTATAAAATTTCTACATCCTCATGGACCATCAAAGTCATATTTCTGGTCCGAGAGAGAAGATCCATGTGCGATACCCATCTCTCTTGACATTGCAACTGTGGATCCTCTGAACACAATGACTGGGAGAACTTACAGATTCATTCAAGACATACGTTAATATTCAGGTTTCAAAAATACTCACGAATGTCAAGAGCTAGTGACCTAGAATTTAGAATTATTTCAATAGAGATTTTTGTAAAAATACATCAAATATAATCCTAAATGTGTGTTATCAAGATTAGATTTTTGTTTAAAATCATGTTCCTTCAAGCAAAGTATTTAATCTCTTATGAATTACTCAATAACAATTACTTTAAAAGTTTTTTATGCAAAATTAACGTTGTTAAACAAGTGTAAACTCATCACACTGTAAGCAAGGATGAAAATTTTTTTAATTATTTTCATCTATGAAGTAACAAACAATGAAGGAGTGAAAACTCATTAAGGAGGGTAGGACGTCAAACGGGCCGACTTGGAGCAGGAGAGGCTCCACAGGACATTTTAATTTCCACTGTCTATACTTTTACAAGTAAATTCATGAAACTTTGTCAACATGACCAGGAAGGATGCAGGATTCACACTCGTAGCAGCAGAAGTTCAAAAACATAACAAAATAATTTTTTTACATGTGAAATTTCATCATTTTTTCACTTACTACTGGCTGCATTTGTTGCTATAGGTACACTTTTCTTCATAAGTAAGCGAGACTGTTCGATGAATTTTGCACAGCATACAAACCATACTTACAGGTGTCTGAAACTCTAGAATCTATTTAATTTATGAAAAAATGAATGAACTGTTACGTTTTAAACTTTATATTTAGAAAAAAATCTAATTTTGTAGTTAATTATCTCAATTTTTACCACAGTTTTTAATAGATTTGGAAAATTCTAGAGTTTCATACACCTGTAAGTATGGTTTGTATGCTGTGCAAAATTCATCAAAGAATCTCACTTACTTGTGAAGAAAAATGTTCCTATAGCAACAAATGCAGCCAACAGTAAGTGAAAAAATGATGAAATTTCATATCAAAAAAAATTTATTTTGTTATTTTTTGGCGCTTCCACTGCTATGAATGTGAATCCTGAATCCTTCCTGGTCATGCTTACAAAGTTTTATGAATTTATTTGTAAAAGTATAGACAGTAGAAAATAAAATGTCCTGTGGTGCCTCTCCTGCTCCAAGTCGGCCCGTTTGACATCCTACCCCCTTAATATTATTTTCTCATTTGGTGGAGTAATTTTTTTTTATTATTCAATTATCCTATCCCATTTTGATGTTATTGCTCTTAATGTCGTTCCTTGTATATGGTTTTAAAAAACTGAAAATCGCAATTAAGGATTTTTTTCCTCGATGTGTGAAATTTCATGTTGTTTTAATTCAAATACCTCTGAATTCTTTGCATATTGAGGCATACACAAAAATTTATCAGTATTTGTCAGCAGATAAGGAAGATATAAATTATTTCGCATATTTGAACACATTGTGTTTCCTCCACCTGACAACTACAAGCTGCACAATTCCATAAACTTTACCTGGCTGTAAAATCCAAACCATCTGGGATATAGCAAAAATGTTTGGATTCTTACTTAAATCTATCAATAGAACAAATACGCTATGTTATGCCAAAATCTGATACCATGGGTATCATGAGGCAATGAACAGACAAGGAATGACCCTTACTGAAGTGTGACAGAACAGAATAGCTCTCCCATGAGAAATACAGGGTTATTACAAATGATTGAAGCGATTTCACAGCTCTACAATAACTTTATTATTTGAGATATTTTCTCAATGCTTTGCACACACATACAAAAACTCAAAAAGTTTTTTTAGGCATTCACAAATGTTTGATATGTGCCCCTTTAGTGATTCGGCAGACATCAAGCCGATAATCAAGTTCCTCCCACACTCGGCACAGCATGTCCCCATCAGCGAGTTCGAAAGCATCATTGATGCGAGCTCGCAGTTCTGGCACGTTTCTTGGTAGAGGAGGTTTAAACACTGAATCTTTCACATAACCCCACAGAAAGGAATCGTATGGGGTTAAGTCGGGAGAGCGTGGAGGCCATGACATGAATTGCTGATCATGATCTCCACCACGACCGATCCATCGATTTTCCAATCTCCTGTTTAAGAAATGCCGAACATCATGATGGAAGTGCGGTGGAGCACCATCCTGTTGGAAGATGAAGTCGGCGCTGTCGGTCTCCAGTTGTGGCATGAGCCAATTTTCCAGCATGTCCAGATACACGTGTCCTGTAACATTTTTTTCGCAGAAGAAAAAGGGGCCATAAACTTTAAACCGTGAGATTGCACAAAACACGTTAACTTTTGGCGAATTGCGAATTTGCTACACGAATGCGTGAGGATTCTCTACCACCCAGATTCGCACATTGTGTCTGTTCACTTCACCATTAAGAAAAAATGTTGCTTCATCACTGAAAACAAGTTTCGCACTGAACGCATCCTCTTCCATGTTGCAACTGCGCCGAAAATTCAAAGTGTTTGACTTTGCCATCGGGTGTCAGGGCTTGTAGCAATTGTGAACGGTAAGGTTTCTGCTTTAGCCTTTTCCGTAAGATTTTCCAAACCGTCGGCTGTGGTACGTTTAGCTTCCTGCTTGCTTTATTCGTCAACTTCCACAGGCTACGCGTGAAACTTGCCCGCACGCGTTCAACCATTTCTTCGCTCACTGCAGGCCGACCCGTTGATTTCCCCTTACAGAGGCATCCAGAAGCTTTAAACTGCACATGCCATCGCCGAATGGAGTTAGCAGTTGGTGGATCTTTGTTGAACTTCGTCCTGAATTGTCGTTGCACTGTTATGACTGACTGATGTGAGTGCATTGCAAGCATGACATACACTTTCTCGGCTCCTGTCGCCATTTTGTCTCACTGCGTTCTCGAGCGCTCTGGCGGCAGAAACCCGAAGTGCGGCTTCAGCCGAACAAAACTTTATGAGTTTTTCTACGTATCTGTAGTGTGTCGTGACCATATGTCAATGAATGGAGCTACAGTGAATTTTTGAAATCGCTTCAATCATTTGTAATAGCCCTGTACTTGTAAACTATGTGTAAAAATCAATATGGTCTGAAGTGCTGAAGTTGGCATTCATGTGTTTGTGAGGCGTGCTTGCCCGTATGTGTGAACTGTGTGTGGCTCTCTTTTTACTGATGAAGGCTGTGGCTGAAAGCTTTATGTAAGTGTCTTAATTGTGCCTGTCTGCAACCTGACATGTTTTCTTTATGGTAAGTAGCAATCCGTCTTTTCCTACATTGTTGTAAACTACGTGTAGTAGTTTTCAATATGCCTCTAGACAGTTCATCAACAGACAACAATTTTGATAAAGAAACCAGATGGCCAGGGTGGCCACTCCACTAGTATACATATTAGGACATTTGCAATATCTCAACACTCTGCCAGATGTTGAGCACAATACACATCGAACTGTTGCAGTATCCCAACATTACCACTCAGCTGGAAACCTGAGAGCTTTTCATCAATGAAAGTACCTCTTGCCTAACTTTATTGCTCATGTTCCGTTACACTGGTCTTAATGAACTCATCCTAACAATTTTCAAATTACTTCACACTGAGTTTGGCACTGTTCTTGATAATATAATCTTTCTCTGAACTTTATGAATTATACACAAAAAAAACCTGCACACTATGGCTACAACTTAAACCAAAGGCAGTTAAATGTTATGACACATTTGGATGATGGTAGTGACAGTAATTTCAGTCATATAAATCAAAAAGTTTTATTCTGTCACAAATATTCTGAGAGGTATCAAAGGGTTACTTCAGGATCCACAAGTTAAATAAGGCACCTGTGAAAATTAGTTCTGTTACAAAGCAGTTTCACTTTATGTTGTTGGATTTAAATGAAAAATGTATAAATGATACCATTTATAATTCATAACCGACACATACTGCTAACTGAACACAATATAAAAAATCAATTTTTAATGCCATCAAATTTTCACTACTTTTAAATCTTAAATTCTGCACTACTACACATTTTTAATTTATCTTTATACTCACCAACCAAAATGTTGACTTCATCAATAAAATAATAGTTAATACTTTGACTTCACGTCTGCAGTCTCTTTCACGGACAAAGAAAAGGTCTACGAGTCTAATACCAACATGCTTTCCCATTTCAGTAAGTCTGAAATACACAAACAAATACATAAAATACGGCTAGTAAAAGATAAATGTTATTGCTGCAAATGGATCAATTTGTGATTTTTTTAAAATATATTGGGGGAAGGGAGATAGGCTGACAATTTGAGACAAAGTACTTTTGGTGAGATGCATAGGTGAACTGCTGCTAGTGGATTGTACTCGACTAGACGTCACACACTTGTCATTATCCTGAAGACACACTGACTCAAATTTTCAACAGGAAGACATTGTAAAGACCATGAAGTGAGCAGCTGTACACTTCTTTATGACAGACATGTAAATATGAATTTTTTTTTAAAAAAAGCAAATAATTTTACAGGAGAGCAGAAAATACTGCCTGTGTTTCAGTGGGGGAGAGGGAAAAGGAGGCAGGAGGTTTAATTCACCAACAATTAGGCCACTGTAAATGAAGCATTCTAGTGGATGTTAACAATTTAAGTAATAATTTATCACTGATAACTGTTACAGTGACCACTTTAAACAGTTACCAGGAAACCACAGAATTTAATGGGCAACGTCATACATAAATCATACTCAAATCTACAAACTCAAAGTTCTTATTTAAAACACTAACAAATAGTTATAACATGAAGATTTTGCAATATTTTTTATAAATACTTCCTTTTGGAAACCTACTGTGTTCACTGTTCTTAACTACTGGAAAGCCTCATAATTCTAACACTTCCTCACAACTTTCTAAAATGGTTTACAAATACACTCCTGGAAATTGAAATAAGAACACCGTGAATTCATTGTCCCAGGAAGGGGAAACTTTATTGACACATTCCTGGGGTCAGATACATCACATGATCACACTGACAGAACCACAGGCACATAGACACAGGCAACAGAGCATGCACAATGTCGGCACTAGTACAGTGTATATTCACCTTTCGCAGCAATGTAGGCTGCTATTCTCCCATGGAGACGATCGTAGGGATGCTGGATGTAGTCCTGTGGAACGGCTTGCCATGCCATTTCCACCTGGCGCCTCAGTTGGACCAGCGTTCGTGCTGGACGTGCAGACCGCGTGAGATGACGCTTCATCCAGTCCCAAACATGCTCAATGGGGGACAGATCCGGAGATCTTGCTGGCCAGGGTAGTTGACTTACACCTTCTAGAGCACGTTGGGTGGCACGGGATACATGCGGATGTGCATTGTCCTGTTGGAACAGCAAGTTACCTTGCCGGTCTAGGAATGGTAGAACGATGGGTTCGATGACGGTTTGGATGTACCGTGCACTATTCAGTGTCCCCTCGACGATCACCAGTGGTGTACGGCAGGTGTAGGAGATCGCTCCCCACACCATGATGCCGGGTGTTGGCCCTGTGTGCCTCGGTCGTATGCAGTCCTGATTGTGGCGCTCACCTGCACGGCGCCAAACACGCATACGACCATCATTGGCACCAAGGGAGAAGCGACTCTCATCGCTGAAGACGACACGTCTCCATTCGTCCCTCCATTCACGCCTGTCGCGACACCACTGGAGGCGGGCTGCACGATGTTGGGGCGTGAGCGGAAGACGGCCTAACGGTGTGCGGGACCGTAGCCCAGCTTCATGGAGACGGTTGCGAATGGTCCTCGCCGATACCCCAGGAGCAACAGTGCCCCTAATTTGCTGGGAAGTGGCGGTGCGGTCCCCTACGGCACTGCGTAGGATCCTACGGTCTTGGCGTGCATCCGTGCGTCGCTGCAGTCCGGTCCCAGGTCGACGGGCACGTGCACCTTCCGCCGACCACTGGCGACAACATCGATGTACTGTGGAGACCTCACGCCCCACGTGTTGAGCAATTCGGCGGTACGTCCACCCGGCCTCCCGCATGCCCACTATACGCCCTCGCTCAAAGTCCGTCAACTGCACATACGGTTCACGTCCACGCTGTCGCGCCATGCTACCAGTGTTAAAGACTGCGATGGAGCTCCGTATGCCACGGCAAACTGGCTGACACTGACGGTGGCAGTGCACAAATGCTGCGCAGCGAGCGCCATTCGACGGCCAACACCGCGGTTCCTGGTGTGTTCGCTGTGCCGTGCGTGTGATCATTGCTTGTACAGCCCTCTCGCAGTGTCCGGAGCAAGTATGGTGGGTCTGACACACCGGTATCAATGTGTTCTTTTTTCCATTTCCAGGAGTGTACTTTACATAGGACCTGTCTCCCACTGTAGGAGGGCATAATGGGAGATTGCCGACTCAGTAATAGACTATTCTGTCATAAATTAGCTGAGTAGAGAAAACTCAATGTAACAAAGTACATGGTGACCCAGAAAATGTAGCCAAGGAAGTGTAGAGTAGCCACATTGGTGTCTCCAATCTCCTTATTTTACTTTTATCAATATCTTCTGAAGGGCTTCAGGTGCACAAAATCAATGTATGCTGTGGTTTTTTGTTGTTAACTGGGTTCACAACACTCAGTGTAGTGGTTATCAGTTTTCATGCAAAACTCCTTTTGGAAGAGTGAGTCTAAAACTTTCAAAACCCTTTACTTTCTGCATGTCAGAAGGACAGTAATAAAATGCTTCAATACACAATCAAGTAAAAAAGTATATGACACTAGTCCTCTGAGATGTATAGCTGACTCACTACTAACATAAAAAAAAAACAGAATGAATGCATGCACTTGCAATATTATTATTGGTTTGTGGAACACTCAACTGCACGGTTATCAGCATCTGTACAAAGTCCCAATCTTTACACAGTCCAATCTCGCCACGTTCACGAATGATGAAGAAGACAACACAAACACCCAGTCCCAGGGCAGAGAAAATCCCCAACCCGGCCGGGAATCAAACTCAGGACCCGTGATTCAGAGACAGAAACACTAGCCACTAGACTGCGAGTTGTGGACTAGTTGTGGTGATTGATTGATATTTCATATCAAAATGCACACACACACACACACACACACACACACACACACACACACACACCTGTATAAAATCTAAAACCTGTATGAGTAGCCCACTCTTACAACCTCGTAAACATAAGTTGCTGTTGTAGAGCTGTAACAGGAACAAAAAACTGCAAAGTTGCCAACAAATAAGAATCATTGCGCTGGACTCCCTGCCATGGCTATTATACTATTTAAGGCAATGGTAAATAAATTTAAATTTAAAAACTGCCTTGAGGTACACCATTCTCTTGCTCAAATCTGTCAGACAGAACCTCAATATGTTTAAACTCAGTGTGATAGCTGGCTGGCTCTGAGCACCATGGGACTTAACATCTGAACTTAGAACTACTTAAACCTAACTAACCTAATGACATCCCTGCGACCTTGGCAGTCGCACGGTTCCAGACTGAAGCACCTAGAACCACTCGGCCACACCAGCTGGCAGTGTGATAGCACAAACCATATGAATATAGGCAGGTTTCCTCAAAAGCTCCATTGATGTTAGACATCTTGGAATATTGTTGTACTCTCAACAGTATCAAACATCTCTTCTACATTTAAAAATATGCCCATTTGACACTGTTCCACAGATAACCTGTTTCATAGCCCCCTCACACACAGGGTCTAGTTGTCAGTGGTGGATCGGTACCTCCAGAACGAACACACAGTGTGAGTTTTGCAGTTTCCATGATCCAACCATGCAACTGTTTATGGTTCACTCATAGCTCTTTCCTACACATCTACATAAAGTGATGTTTTTGGAGCTCCTGGGGCCTGTTCTGTACTTCACTGGTTTGAGGAGTGGGACCAAAAATGGCTCCATCCACTAATTGAGAAATTGCCCTGTCTGCCATGTATTATTAACAGTCTACAAGGATTTCTTTTCAAGTTGCCACAGCATGCTGTACTTTATTCAGCCAAGACTGCACACAGTATCACAAACCACAGACTGTGGTAAATTCAGCTTCCATATGGACAAGGGGCAGTTACAGGACTCAGCATAATTGTACCTGGTTGTGATGGGATACTGAATCCAATCAGACGATAGCAGTAGTCTTGACAAAATGCAGTGGCACTAACACTGGTTGTTATTTGGAGACACCCCTCCTTCAGTTCATTTGCTATAAAAGAGCTACAGTGTTTTCTGGATACCCTCTGAATACAATCTCTTCTTAATCACTTAATAATATAGTGGAAAGCCATGAAGTTCTCTGTAACTGGTTGGCATCTGAATCTCTCTAGAGCCACCCACTTGTCCCTGACATCAGAAAGGTACCCCTCCCGCCAGCAGAGTAGAGTAGGCAAAGAAATCAGCCATGTCTTTTTTTTTTTTAATAAACTTCCCAACATTTGTATTCAGCAGTTTAGAGACACCATAGAAAAACCTAAATCTGGATAGTCATATGAGGATTTGATTGCCATACTCTTAAAAAAGTTCAGTGTCTTACCATTCTGCTACCTCACTTGGTGGGGATGAGTACATCAGCAGCTGGGTGGTTCACCATAATAATGTCATCCGCCCATTCCTGGCTACTGTCTTCATGTTAAAACATGATTAGTTTACTGTACAGTATCCATTTTGGCATCTTACTCTCTGCCACTACTTGTTCTGTTGTATCCAGAGGAGCAAGTGCTCACTGGAATATTAATTGTCAATCGCCTTTCACTCAGCAGTGCCAGTGAGTATAGGAGAACACATTGAGACAACAACTCAACATTAGGGATACGTTGTGTGACAGGGAGACGGGCAGGAGGAGGAGATTGACAGTGAGGTGTGGGAAGAGGAGCTGGACAGAAAGGGGCAGGAGGAGACTGACAGAGAGGGGATGAAAGAATGAGAGGGACTAACAGATGATTGGAATAAATACATACCCGGGTTCTCAGCTATCTTTATATATATGCAGAGAACAAGTCTCAGAACATTATTTACAGAGATATATTGCAGTAGATTTCTGGCTCTCTATACACACCAAGACAACTATGATCATTCCCATGCTAAGCATGTCAAACAGTCTTGAAATTATTTACTTCTTTCTCTGCCACATTTAGCAGAGATGCCATGTTTGGAATGAAGCTTTCAGTAATGTGGACAGGAGAATTGAGGAGGGGGTTCTGGGGACCTTCCCCCAGGATTTTGTAATATATTTTTTAAACTGAAAATAAAAATCTCAATTTGAATCCTAATTGTAACACCTGAAAAGTAAAAATTTAGGCTGTTAACCCCTAGTAAGAAAGATATGAGACAGGGTGTTGGAACTTTAAAAGTTAGATCTAAAAGTTAAGTTTTCAAAATATAAAATGCAGATTTTTTTTAAAAGTAAAATGTTAGTGGAGTCTGTAATAAGATCAACTTTCAAAGGACAAAAGTTGAAAACATAGATTGATAAACACAGTGTAAGGGAATTTTCAAAGAAGTGAAAACTGAACTTGAATCTTGACTCTTGCATTAATAAAATATGTATTCAGAACACCTAATGACACAAAGAATTTCCAGGCTACAGAAAAAGACTCCACAGGGTAAAACACAAACTAAATGAAAGTATACAATGACATTTCAAATACTTCAGAGAAACTGTGAACTTAATTCACAAGCTATTCAGTTGCTCTACACTTGGAATCAATATGTCAAATCACAACATAACTATAAGTTTATGCACCCACAGTAGTGACCTTAGTGAGGCACCAGTGTGTAGAGAATAGTACAGGGCTATTACAAATAATTGAAGCGATTTCATAAATTCACTGTAGCTCCAATCATTGACATATGGTCACGACACACTACAGATACGTAGAAAAACTCATAAAATTTTGTTCGGCTGAAGCTGCACTTCAGGTTTCTGCCGCCAGAGCGCTCGAGAGCGCAGTGAGACAAAATGGCGACAGGAGCCGGGAAAGCGTATGTCGTGCTTGAAATGCACTCACATTAGTCAGTCATAACAGTGCAACGAAAATTCAGGACGAAGTTCAACAAAGATCCACCAACTGCCAACTCCATTCGGCGATGGTATGCGCAGTTTAAAGCTTCTGGATGCCTCTGTAAGGGGAAATCAACGGGTCGGCCTGCAGTGAGCGAAGAAACGGTTGAACGCGTGCGGGCAAGTTTCACGCATAGTGATGTGAAAGATTCAGTGTTTAAACCTCCTCTACCAAGAAACGTGCCAGAACTGCGAGCTTGCATCAACAATGCTTTCGAACTCATTGATGGGGACATGCTGTGCCGAGTGTGGGAGGAACTTGATTATCGGCTTGATGTCTGCCGAATCACTAAAGGGGCACATATCAAACATTTGTGAATGCCTAAAAAAACTTTGAGTTTTTGTATGTGTGTGCAAAGCATTGTGAAAATATCTCAAATAATAAAGTTATTGTAGAGCTGTGAAATCGCTTCAATCATTTGTAATAACCCTGTATAGTTTGTGTATAGTCTGTGCTAAACAGACGGGATACTGCACTTTTGAAACAATGCTCGTTCACAAATGATGCAACGAAATACATTTTGTTGTCAAACAGCTGAAATAAATAAAATTCCAAATTCCATAATTTTAGTATGTGCTCTGATAAGACTGTAATTTTGGCCTTGAAATTGGGACAATTATGGACAATCATAATACTTGGGATGTCTGCATTTTGTAATTAAGCTTCTCCCATCTTATCAAAATTTGGAGTTTTTGCAAGTACGTTCAGAAGTTTATGTGAATACTGTCTACAAAATGTGTTGCAAGTAGAGTTAGTAGTGAATTAGTAATAAAAAGTCATGCCTAATGCAGCAGTAATATTGCATGAACAGCAAAAATTCAGTATGTGATGAACTATTTTCCTTTCATCACTATGTGGGTGTGTTGACGAGAAAAGTCTCTTAAAAGTTTGAAATTATGTGCAATTCTCCATGAATGTAGTATCGCTATTTAGGCATCGTGAGCTATACTATTTCTTTACTCCCATCCTCCCCTTTTGAGAGGTAGGCAGTTCTTACCCCACTTCTGACAAGTAGTTTGTGTATAAGTTTGACTGATATCAACACAGTACTTTTGGAGGAAAAGTTTAACATGCACACATATATACACAGTCATGACACCTGCCTTCTCACTGATAAGGATCTATGACTGTAGCTATGGATCACACAGCACTGATTTAATCTGAGTACAGCTATGGTCACTTCTTTCCATTTTTGTGTTTGGATAACAACCATCAACCTAGCGTAGCAAAAATGTTATTCACCCGAAGATCAGACACACTTCCATTGATTGACGGTCTCATCCCGACAGTCCCATGCCCACTGCAATTTTAGGTAACGATATCATTGAGTCAACGTGTGAACACTTAGTGGTCTGCTGCAAAGCTCCATATTCAACAATGTACGATGAACGGTGTGCTCCGAAACACTTGTGTATGCACCAACATTGTGCTCTTTTTGCAGAGATGCCACAGATCATCATCTATCCAACTTTATAGAGCAGACAATCCTCTGAACCCAACGTGCTGTGAAGAGTTGTGGACATCCAACCATTTAGCACTTCGCGGTAGTTTCATTGTCCTACCACTTTCCATAGATGGTCTC
The DNA here is from genome assembly GCF_021461385.2 of Schistocerca piceifrons. Classification (NCBI taxonomy): domain Eukaryota; kingdom Metazoa; phylum Arthropoda; class Insecta; order Orthoptera; family Acrididae; genus Schistocerca; species Schistocerca piceifrons. The sequence continues at coordinate 509,531,377 of NC_060149.1, forward strand.
AATAGTAGCGTGTAAACATTTGACAAGCTTCACCATCTTCGAGATACTCGTCGTTCACAGGTTCTGCATAATAACAATCTGCTCTTTGTCATAGTCGCTTATCTCAATGGATTTCTCCATTTGCACCCCTATCTTTGCTAGGGTGATCCTCCGTTCATGTCTGCTCTGCTTACATACTTCTGTTACCATGTCATAGGAACGCAACACCATCAATGGCAACCAATGTCGTGGTGGACAGTGGTTGTAATGTTTTGGCTTATCAGTGTATAAATGACATCTCTTCTAATATGACAACAGGTGATTCTAAAATATTTCTGTTTACTGATGACACTAGCTTGGTAGTGCGTCAAATACTAGAGTTCAAGACAAATTCGTGGCTTGTAGAAAAATTAATGTTAAAGCAGACTCAATTTTTACAGTTTCTGAAAGAGAATCCCACTAAAACTGGGATTCTGATTACACAGAATGGGCATATGATTCATAAGTCTGAACAATTCAAATTTCTAGATGTTCAGATAGATAGCAAACTGTCATGGAAAGCCCATGTTCGGGATCTTGTTCAAAAACTGAATACTGCTATATTTACCATTAGAACAGTATCTGCAATAAGTGTGGTTCCAATACGAAATTAGTTTACTTTGCTTATTTTCATTTGCTTATGACAGATGGCATAGTATTCTAGGGTAACTCTTTCCATTCACAAAGGGTATTTTTCCAAACTTAGAGTAGGCTGCAGGTGAAAAATAGGTCTGCAGCTTGTTTTATAATTTAAATATATGGCTGCATCTCCGGCATACATTGCATTAGGAAGGATTTCTTGATGGTGACTAGTTTTGGACACTTATTTTCAAGCCATCCTAGAAAGAAAATGACCGTTGGCTGACAACTTTATACAAACGAGGCATTCAAATTTGCAGTAAAATATATTACACTAATATACATGTAAGGTATATGAATTTGTCATGATCATTTAGTTTTATTAGTTGCCTTATTAGTTACATACCATATCTTACGTGTGACAACACAGGCAAAAGCCCATGTACAAAAATTGTCCCTGCAGTAATGATCAAAGCGGTGCTATGGCCTACTGATACGAAAGGCACTTCTCCATTAGAGGACTGAATATAAACTAATGTATTACTGTTGAGATTATCTGCTTAGGGGGCTGTCTTCTTGTAAATTGGAAAGTTAATTTATTTTTAGAGTGGGGGTTGCCATACTTTTTGGTTTTGAGTTGTAGTAAAGATGTGTAGCTTTTAGGAACTGGACTAAATTATGTTTAATGCATAGCAGTATAACTACTGAGTTTAGTTCATGAAACTCTAGTGTCTTCTGCAAGTCAAGTCATGTCATGATGTAATGCATAGCACCCAATAGAGGCCAAATGACTGGTCTTTGGAAATTTTTTTTATTATTGTAGGGTTTTCAAGTTTACATTCAGTTAATGAAAGAAAGAAGAATGTTTTGTTCAGTCAGCAAATATTTTATCTTTGATGTGTGCTGCTGTCAGCAGTCGCTATGGGCTTATGCTTTTACTGTAACACTTACGATATGGTATGTAGCGAGTAAGTCAATTCATAAAACTAGATGTTTATGACAGATTTGTACACCTTACCTGTATATTAGTGTAATACAATTGTACTGCAAATATGTATGCCTCATATGTATATAATTGTCGTGTCAATTGTAATTTTTTCTTTGAAGAATGGTTTGAAAATGAACATAGGTATCCAAAACTAGTCACCAAGGAATAATAATAATAATAATAATAATAATAATAATTACTTCTTAATGGAACGTATGACAGAGCTACAACTGCTGTGGCCTTCTCCACCAGACATCACGGCACCTAGAGTATCAGCAACCAAACTGACAGCCTGCAGCTGCAGGCACACCGAAGCACTACACAACCAACAGGCAATATTGATTAATGGCCACAACAGAAGCAACAACAACAACAACAACAACAACACAGCAAAGACACCAGGGGCCACTACCAGCCCACATAAACATAAGGAAGAGATCGGTGCAGATCCCGGAACTATTTTCACACGTCAAACCATGTGATGGGAAATAGTTCCGAGGCACTCATCCGCCGAAGCGCTATAAAGGCCGGCGCTCGGCTGCACATCATCAGTTCATCGACCGCCTGCAGACGTGGATAGCTGCCGTCCCGGCAGCCCGGCTTGGATCTTCTCTCTGATCTCTGGATTAGGCTTGGTATATCGGAGAAGTCTCTGGCGGAGACTAGTAGGAGATTATTTCAGTTGTTTTCTATATTATTCTTGTATGTAGTTGTGATTCGAAGACAGATCACTGTTTTGTGTTGGTGTTATACTTGGAGAATTTGTTTTGGTTAACTGAACAGTCCACCAAATTGTTTTCGGACTTTGATTGTTAGTTTCTTCTGCTTACGCAGACATATCAACAACCATTTATTTCAAAGGGTGTTTTTGGCTCAGAAATCAGCAGTTTGAGCAACACATGGCTTATGTTCATGAACTACTTGTCGATCCCTGTTCACAAGTATGGGAATTCTGACATTGACCTCTCAATATATTTTCTCTTTAATGACATTTGTTGTTAACAATATGAGCTTATTCTGAAGAATCAACAGCTTTCATTCAGTTAATACTACACAGAATGGCAATCTGCGTTTGGACTGCACTTCCTTCACTCTTCTGCTGCATCCATTTTCAATAAGCTACCCTACAAATTAAAACATCTTAGCAGTAAGCTTCGGCAGGGTGTATACAAGGACAAGGAAAAAAAAATCCCGGGTTTCCTGGTTAAAAATACACTTTCTCCCGAGTGAAAACACACTTTCTCTGTGCTAAGTGAAAGTATAATCTTCCTCGGCACAGTAAAACTCATCAATCCTTTGAATGTTTATGGTTTTGTATAACAGAGTAGAAATTCCCGGCGCTTTAGATGTCCCGAAAGAGGGCTGGGAGGCACTTTCCAACTGGTAACCCCACATGAGGGCAGGTGTCAGGGGTCAGTGCCCCTTGTATGCAAACAGAATAGGAGACATTGATTGAGCAGAAAATTAGCAAATGGAAATTGCATAGATGAGCAAGAGTTGGTACCATGGGAACTGAAGAGAGAAGATTCCCACTTCTTCAAGGAGACTGTCTATGGAACTAGTCCAGCAGGCACTAGTTGTACGGCGAGTTCCATGATAATGGATTAGGTCTAATTATTCTAAAGCCAAATGTGCTGCTGAGTCATTAACATTGTGAGCCCAAGCAGGACTGGACCAGAGCCTGGTAAATATGAGGAGAGTAGCACAATCTGCACCCCAAGGAGATGCCGAAAGTTTCTTAGATCTTTTTTTCCAAATGTACTAACCATCTTGAGGTTGTTTTATAGTAAAAAAGGTTGGCTTCAATTTGCAATTATCAGAGTCTCTTGTCAATTACTTATAATCAGCTCTTGACAAAAAAAATTCATTTTGATCACATTGTCAAAATATTTAACAGGAGTGTATTCTCACGTCCAGGTACCAATGTAAACTACTGATGTGTTATTTGGTAATAGTTCAACGTAACAATTCACAGAACTTTATCAACTTGTTGGGCATTAAGCCCTCCTTGTCTATTTCACAACCCAACAGCCTGTGATGTTGTTGGTTTGTGGGGCATTCAACATCGAGGTCATCAGCAATCGTACAAGTTCCCAATCTTTACAATTCCAATCTCGCCACTTGCTGAATGATGAGGACAACACAAACACCCAGTCCCCGTGTGGATAAAATCCCCGACCCGGCCGGGAATCAAACCTGGGACTCCGTGATCCAGAGGTAGCAACACTAGCCAGTAGACCCCGAGCTGCAGACAACCCAACAACCTGGTATGTGTTCATAGGAGAAAGCTCTACATTTCATCAAAACTATTAAACGCATTCATTTCTCCTAAAACAACTCTCAAACTGGTCATGGTATCAACATTTTTGAACATAACATCCCTCAATACAATTTCAACTAATTTAACATGTTCAATCAGTAAAACAACAATGCTGTGCACATGGCAAGACTGCACAACTATGCTACTTTTATCTCATATAGAAGAAACAGTTTCTCAAGAGGTTGGAGGAACAAAAGGATTTTAGAGCAGGGTTAAAAACATTTCTTCTTGAGAACTGTTACTGCAATTTATATGAATATGTGGACACAAAAGAATTCTAACTGCTCATAAGCATCCCCCCCCCCTCTCTCTCTCTCTCTCTCTCTCTCTCTCTCTCTCTCTCTCTCTCTCTCTCGAAAAACATGTAATTGCAAAAATAACTCAAAACTAGCCAAACAAATACTACCACAGAAATCAAACAAATGCTAATATGGAAATTAAACAACGAAAGTCTTCAGCAACCGATGAAACCACAATAAAAAACAACCTGAACAAAAACTGGGAAAGGAAATTTCACATGATGTGTATAGCTCAAAACCCACAATACCACGAACCCCACAAAACCGCAAAATCCTGTACCAGGAATTTTACTTGATCTATGTAGCTTGAACAAAGTCCACAGTAACACTAAATTGAGCTCACCCATACTGAAACGCTAATTTGATCGATGTAGGAAAAACGAATACCGTGATATGTACATATTACAATCAAACCATTACCAACGAACAATACAACCAAAAAATTCATAAGAAATTGCATTAACACAAATTTCAATATACAATAAACATGCAATTAAGTGCCCCCCCCCCCCCCCCACCCTCCAAGCGCGCGTTTATTTTTTACCAGGCTGTTAGGTGAATAAGTGTATATAGTGAATTTTGTAGCAAACATTACAAGGTTTGTTATCTTCGTGCTTCTGACCGGATGCAGCATTCTAGTAACATAGTAATTCTATTATTCTCATAAGTACCATCCTGTCATACACATTAAATTTTAGATTATGACCACTGACGACCACATTGTGCACAGATATGCATGGCCCATGATTTTTGACAAAACGAGGATTATGTATCCACATATGTTACAATAGCTTTTGCAAGATGCACTTGAGGCTGGGCAGCACCTAAAACCAGTAGTGAAAGTAAGATAATTTAAAACACATTCTGGTGGAACAATGTCCTCCATGAAAACCTGCTTACCAACCAAAGATATCGGAAATATAGCTATAACAAAAATTGCGTGTCATCAACACAATCTTCTGAATGGCCAGCTTAGATTTCTCAAACCAGGAACACCTACAGATATAACTTCAGAGGTTGTCCTGATGACAATGACACGTATTGGTCCCTGGCCCAAATTCCACAACTACGGTCAATGTCACACCTTCTCCACAAACTTAACACTTCACATAGTCAGCTATTAAATCGAATAACTGTAGGCGTCTAATTGTGGTCAGCATTATGTCCACTATTGCAGCTTGCACTGACCTACTCATGAATTGATTGTCACATCCACAACCAGCAATAAATGAAACACAAAATCAAATCTCCAACCATAAACAACATACCACACTAATAATTCCAAAACACAAAACAAATTTATTGCCCATAACTGCCAACACCAAAATAACTCACTAACAAACCACCAAAACTCTTCCAAAATTATTCTAACAGCCTTCAAATAGTCCAATGAATCACTAACAGTAGACACAAACAATTCACAAACTAACAGCCCACACTAGAGCACACCACCACATACTCAAACAGTCCCTCTGCGAACACAATCCATTTCAAATATGATGTGCCATTATGATGTTACAGGTCAACCAAAAGTTTGTATTCAACCTGTCTTTTGACCCGACCCATGATGTAACTGTGTTGTGCAACGTCATGGTGAGTGTTTTTGAGCGGGTTGTGTATGTAGATAATGTGTTTTAGTATTTGGTGGCTTTCTTGTGTTGGATGTTTATGTTTCGGAGTTGTTTGTTGGGTATGTTTGTTAGCTATTTGACAATGTGAGTTGAGAGTCAGGTTGCTACTGGAAGGGCTTGTGCTGGTTTGCTAGTAAGTTACTTTGATTTTGGATTTTGTAGCTGATGGGCTTATGTTTGAAATTCTGTTTCTTATGGTTGGAGATTTAATCTGATTTTTCTGTTTATTTGTGAGACATGGATTTGACAAGAAATTTTTCGAGTAGGACATTGCTTGTTACAATGGGCGGAGATATGTTGTTTATGATGAAGTTCCTGCAGTTATTTGGACTGAATGCGAATGATTTGAGAGGGGTTCTTGGTATCAAGTATTTGTATAAGCTATATAGGTCAAGTGACCTTTGCAGTACCAGGTTTTCATGTTTTGTGTGCTATTGAGGAATTCATTTCAGCTACACAGGTCAAGCAAAATTTACAATACCAGCAGTTTTCATTTTTGCACTTTCTGTTTGTGGTGAATGTTGAGAATTTTGTAAGCTTCGATTTGAGTTCATTTTTTTTTTTGAATGATGGCGTTATTGTTGTTTATTTTGTTTGTTCCTGTTCAAAACCCCCTTATTACCTATGGTTAATTTCATTCTATCACTGGAGTTAAATATTTAATGCATTGTTTAAGTTTGTTTTCAGGTGTAATGAGTGAGATCATGTTCATCATATTCTATACAATTGTAACAGAGGTGTCTGATATACTGACGACATCATAGGTCAAAGACAATGGGTGGTAACGCGATCTTCGGTTTTGCCCAAACAACACAACACAGTTCTATCACAACTCTCAGCAAATGGGTCGTACCAAACTTCAGTTGATTCATAGATGTTTCTGCTGATGGTTTCTTGTTATCTCTGATCCAGATGCATTTGCAAATGCATCAACTGGATGACAAGAATCACATGCAAGGAGATTTGTGCTATGTTATGAATGAAGTACTGTTATAATTACCTGACAATGTTAGTGCTGTAGGAGGTGCTCTTTAAATACAATGTTTTAGTCTTTTTAACAAAACTTTTTATTTGCCAAGACAGGAAGGATGAATACATCAATTACTATTTTCGACCAGTTAAATGGCCGTCTTCAGATCACATAATAGAAAGCAGAATTTACACCGACAGGCTGTCAATTGGATAGCTTCATCCGATACAGTCAGCAGACAAGAAGGCTCCCTATACTGTCTCATTGTATCACTATGGTGTATGTTATACTGCGCAATGAAATGGTGCCTAATGTATCTAAAGTTTATATATCATTATCACGATTTTTGAGTTTGGTATTGCAAACACAATCACGACAAACCGCCTGCTTCAGCAATCGTTGTAGATACTGCTTTCTATTATGTCATCTGAAGATGTAAAATGTGAACTTTCATGGACAGAAGTCTCACAATAAATAAAGTGCTCTGGGGTATTGTGTCATAGTCAAAAGGATTCCACATTTAAACCCAATGTTTTGACCCCATCAACTGAGGACATTTTCAAGGGGCATCATAGCTTCTTTGACTGTCCAATTCACACCCTGGCTTGCTACTGACTGGAGCAAAATTCCAATTACACATGCTTCTGCACAATGGCGCAACATCACACGTTTTGAATACCTAAGCGTTAACTTGCCAGCGTGGACTGCCATCATCTACTGTTGCTATCATCCCATGCTGGAAGACTGGTGCATTTCTTCTTCAGCACCAGAATCCAGATATTCTATTGCACACCCTCCTCCTTCCTACTAAAATTCCTAGTGTGTTTTACACTCTCTACAGCCTCTCTGTACAGCCTTTCATGCTATCTGTTTGTGGCTGCCAGTACTTGAGTCCTGCCAAACTGAATGTGGCAATCTCCTGACTGCAAAATATGTTCTGTTGACAACAGAAATGAAACAGTTGTTTTGAATGTGACCAACCACCACCGTAAGATTAACAAATTATTAGATTGGCCAACACGTAGTATGAAACTGAGTAAAGACTCCACTGACAAAGTTCTTTGAACATTTGATAAAGTTCTCTACCAAACAGAGCATTCATGAAAGTATGTTCAATTCAGCTGCACTGCAACCAAGACTTTAGGGGTTCCCAAAGGCTCACAATGGACATGTTCCTCTAAGACCTATTGTGAGTGCTACTGTTTCACGAATCTATTTGAGTGCCATATTCTTGACAATATTATTATGATTGTATGTGGGCAAATAGGATACATATATCAAGAATTTGGCACATTTTATCATTAAATTAAATGGCATAGTGGTCCAGTCAGAGGACATATTAGTTTTGATGTGGTATTGCTATTTACTATGGTTGCGCTCAATGAGGTGTTGCAACAGCTGAATCAGATTTTTTGCTCCCAATATTGACTATTTTTTTAAATATTGCCTCACAGCCACATATTTCAAAAGTAACAATGATTCTATGAAAAGGTGGATCGTGTCACTCTGGAGAGCTCCTTAAGCACAGTCACAGAGAATTTCTTTATGGATAAATATGAGGATCAGTCATTGGAAACATCCAACAAGAAACTGAATATCCAGTACATGGACGATAAGTTCGTTTTGTGGAGACATTGCAGTATGAAACTAGCTCAGCTTCATAAGCACCTCAACAGGATTAATCTGAAGATTCAGTTTACCATGGAGCAGGAGGCAGGTGGAAGATTAAATTTTCTTGTTGTTCGGGTTTTCAAGAAAGAAGATGATAACTTAATCCATACAGTTTACTAAGAACCTATCTACACAGACTATCACACACACCAGGATTCAAACCACACGCACAACAAAATCGAGGCGGCATAAAAACATTGGCAGATGGAGCAAGGTACATCTGCAAACCACAGCTGCTTGATGCAGAATTAAAACATCTCACCAATGCATTGCTCAAGAATGGTTATTTTTCCACTGAGGAAAAAAGAGCATTAAGACAACTGCACTGAAATCATAATGATGCACAAGTGACTGAAACTGACATTTTTCCTGCCTTTAATTAAAGACATTACTGAGTGCATACGAAAAATCTTGGAAAAATAGATCATGGTAATCTATAAACTGACCGGAAAGATACAAGATCACCTGAAATTGGCCAAGGATGCTTGCCAATCAGTGGCAAAAGCAAGAATTTATAGGGTTCCGCATAGTTGTGGGGAGGTGCACATGGATACTTTTAAAAAAAAAAAGAGCCCAAGCACAATTGATTGACGGATCACCTGGTACGGAACATGCTTTGCAGCTAAGAGATCAAGACATTCATTTCCACAGAGCTGAAATAATGGCAGCCACAAACAGACACCATGAAAGGCTATAAGGGAGGCCACAGAGATTATAAAATACCCCAGGAATTTCAACAGAAAGGAGGACGACATGAAATTGAATGACACCTGGATTCCCGTGTTGAAGTTGTGTACCAATCTCCCACATGTTGTGACAGCAATAGTGGATGACTGCAGTCAACAACAGCCAACTATGCTCAGGTATTCAAACCATGTGATGTCACGCAATGTGTGGAAGCACACAAATGGAAGTTTGCTGCAGTCTGTGGCGAGCCAGGGTTTGACACAGACACAAAAAGAAGTTTCAATCCCCTTTGCAAATTGGCCTCCACAGATGGGGACAAAACTTTGGTTTTAAATGTGAAAGCCATTCAGTCAAGGCACAATAGCCCGGAAATATATTAATTGTGATGTGAAGGTGGCCATTTAACTGGTCAAAACTAATAATCTATATATCCATTCTTGCAATCTTGGCAAAAAAAGGTTTTCTAATGAAGACCATAACACTAGATGTATGGCCTACCATTGGTTGCAGTTTTAACATCTTTTTCTAAAACATACAGAACAAAGTTTTAGTGTTCCAGTGCTGCTACTGTTTGTAGTTTGTGTGTAGGGACTGAGCTGATTGTAGGATCTAGAGATGTTACGGCATTAGAAGACTGGGGATTAGCAGTAGTCTGGCCACCCCGACTTGGGTTTTCTGTGGTTTTCCAGATTGATAAGGTGAATGCTGGGATGATTCCATTGAATAAACCATAGCAGACTTCCTGACTCAACCTTGCCTTGTCTGGTCCTGTTTCAGATGTGTTGCATAGATGTGTACAGTACATATATTTGAAATGTATTTAATATGTGCCATACCACTGCATGACATAATAATTGAGCAAATAAACTTACACTATGCACCCCAGACAAAATTTCTTATATGCACACTTAACTCCAGCTATCATAGCATTGTCTAAATCATTTTACATAATAATATAGCTAGTGCCACCAGCACAAAAACCTGGATAACAGAAATTCTGTCGCAGTTTTTAATGAGCATCATATCCTAATAGAAAACTGTAGTCAAAGGAATAGGTGACGGAGCAGCAGCTGTGTGTCACTGATAACTTATTTTATTACACTCTTAGGAGCATCACTATCACATTTTACTATATTCGGTGTAAATGTAGCACGAATGGATGTCTGGCTGTATTATATATATATATCCAAATCAAGTTATATTTTAGAGAAAGTAGTAGCAAAAGAGAAAACTAGATCTATTGCAGTATACTCACCTGCCCTGTAGTTCTGGAATGGTGTGCACTCTGTTATGGCAGTACTGGACAATTTCTGAGAATAGGAAAGCATAACAGCTAAGACTAACTTCACCTTTCCCTCGACTAAGTGGCTTGTCCAGTATATTTGATCTCGTGCGAATTTTTGAGAGGTTCATAATCGATTCTGGGCGACTTCTAAAAATCATAACGTAAATTATAAGGAGACAGTATATACAAGTACAATATGAATGTTACATTGAAGCTCTCCAACAACAACAAAGAACAGATCCTTGTTCCTAAACAAAAAACTATAACTGCAAATTTCAGTGCTTAATTTTCTAAAAACCAAGAAACCAATACACAAAAACAAAGCCACTAGCGCTCTTACTGTGGTAAGACATAACTCCACCCATGTAGTTTTCCAATACAAATGAAACAGAGCAAAATTCCGCTCTCGTGAGACGCAATATCATAAGGTGTAATGTGCTGTCCATATTCGGTAATACATGCCGAATTCAGATACCTTAACGTCTATGTATTAGCGGTAAAATGTTAAAACGTAAAATAAGAAAAATTAAACTGACCGAAACTCAACTGTTCAGCCGGTACCACCAACGCATAATTTCCTGCTTCGAACACTCACGGAAATCTTACGTGCCGTTCTACATTTCTGAACACTTCCTTCCTACCTAATTAAAGCCATACCATGAGAATAACAAATCCACTCGGTTTACGATCATCATTAACTCCATAGTCACACCACTACCTCCTCCATTTGTAAACATTAAGCAAGCTGCTGTCACGGATGGCTACTAACAGTCCAAGACGCACTACCAACTGCAGTTTCATAAAGACAAAGTAACACGTTCAATTTATCGTAAGCATATTATCTCCCCATGAAATTTTTCTCCGAAAATAATTCGTCGTATAAATTTAAAAACGAGCTAAACTGCAACGAAAGGTTTTTTAATGTACGCTGCACTACTTCGTGAAAAATGTGCGGATTTCGCCTCAAGCTTTCATTGGAGATGTCGCATACCATTTCTGCTCTTGATAGCAATAAACCTTTTCTGCACTTTCTGGTATAAAAAACGCGTCTGAAGAAACTTTCTGGGGTGTAATGCTTCATGTATCAGTAACAAACGTTTATGACCCAACTGAAGTATTACACTTACAGTGGAAAGTAGCATCCGCTTGCATAAACTTTGCTGTTTACTAAGTAACATATGCGTTACTCTCTGTTGTTCGTAAGAAATTTTACTCATATAAAACAAGGTAAGTAGAGAATAATCCAACCAACATGTATGTTGCTTTTTTTTAAAAAAAAAACAAACACTTTAATCCGCTACATACTGTAATCGAACTAATACACGGTGGCAGAATCACGAGAGTTTCAGAACAAAAATCGCATTGAGTGTTACAAATAAACACATGCCTCATATTGTTTTAAAGACCGGAACAATTTTGACGGAGGAAATAATGCTAAACAAGTAATGCGTTGTAAGGAAATGTTACGAAAATCGAGGTTAGCCTGGAGTGAAAGAAGCAAGTATGACAAGAAGAGTACTTCAGAAATAGTGTTTCATACGTATGTAACTACAACATACAAACTCAGTTTTATGAAAGATTCTGTCTCACTATATCATAAAAAGAAATTACAACGTGAGAGGAACATGGTGCGCGTTTGACAGCGGAATCGAAACAGTTAACTCGTATGTATAATAAGAATACTGTCTGTGTTATGGACATAACGCACGGTATGCCATTACAAATAAATATTTTTACATTCGCTGTCACCAACGTACCCCTCCCTCCACCCTACCATCGACAAGTTTGTCAAACACACAGCATACCAGTATGCATCACAAAACAAATATGGCAGCAATAGTTAAAACCATGATTTCTACTGTTTTTTTTTTAATCGGTATTAGCATTTCAGTTCCTAACAATACTGTCAAGCCATAGCTATAAGTCTGGCTTTACTCACAGCTTATTTCCCATGTTTGTGGCAAAATATGTCAGGACAAACACAAAAACACAGACTTCCACCAACAATCGTCACAGGAAACTGTTTCGGGTTGTCCACTATGAAGAGACTTCTAAAATCTTTGGTTAACACCTCACCGATTTGCAGATTATGGTCATGCAGTCAAGAGTAAGGAAAATTAATTGTTTCTAAATAAAGATTATCGGAAATACAAATTAATAAACTTATGTAATTAATCATAAATTCCGCAGAAGTTTAATTGAACTGTGATGTAAATATTAGGCTGGTTACCCAATTCTGTCACAGATATACTTAACATCGATTAAAACACGTGAAAACACAGCACAGACTTCAATCGATATTTACAGAACTTGCACAGATTCTTTTTCAGTGGCCAGTGTGATATAATAAGGCACTGAAACAAAAGAGAGTTATTTGTTATCTAATATAAATTTACACAGAGAATATTCTGATTATTCCTTTATCTCTTGGGCACGCATCTGGGACAGCAACATTTCACCTTCCCATAGTTTCTTCAAAGCGGGTGTCCAAGAGTGCCTGTAAATACGCTGAAATGTTTAAAACACTTGACACAGTTATATGCTGTGCAGTATATTATTTTAATTCTTTGCCTGGAATTAAATGCACTAACATATACATTTTATAAGAATAATCAAAAAAACTTATCCTGTAATGCCACAGCACATTTAACCAATCCCATATATAACTTCCCTACGTTTCTTAAGTCCAGATTTAGGGAGAGCAACACCAAGAAATGATACACATATATAATTTTGCACCAGGACAAAATTTCTACCGCAACCATTATATGTTTCGATGCTCAAACTGCCTTATCAGTTAGAAGGCTGTTTCTAGTGGCAAGTAGCAATTATTTCTTGGAGAATAACACATGACACTGTTATTGAAGACAACGAAAGTTATTGAAGCAAACTATACTATTATTTTATACAGTTTATTGCTAGACTCATGACATGTCGCCTATCTGCAATGAAATCATGTCTTCATAAAATGATGTAACTGATTAAGCTTGCAATATAAGTAGTTCCCTTGAACTAGTTATTTCAAGCATATAATGTATCGGTAGCCAGACCATACAGAACTACACTGAGTAAAGTGGAACAGTGATAAGACAATGGACTCTGCTGAATTCCTGCCCCATCTTTCCCCAGTCTGAGCGTGTGCTCTGTCTCTAATGACATTGTTATTGATGAGACATTAAACCCTAATTACCCTGGCTTGTTATGAGTGGCGGCTCGTAACTAAAATTAATCGGGTTGATGCTACAGACAACTTAGCCTTTGAATTAAAATTGTGCAAAAGGAACCAACATGTATAAAAATAAAATTTATTTAGAAACTTAATAAAATCCTAAAATAACAAAATCAAACATTTTTACATACTTTAACCTAAATTGTTAAACTTCAAGCTTGATCTTTTCATTGAAAAATGAAATCAATTCTTCTTGTTTTAATTTATGTGAAAAGATCAATAACTTTCTTATCAATATCTGGATGGTAACTAAGGAAATTTTTCTCCAAATAATACAAGCGCATTTAGTCTATTCGAATTTGTAGTGTTTTTTAGAACATTTTTTATTCCTTTCAGTGATTGGAAGAAGCATTCTGCTCCTGATGTTGTTATGAGAACTGTCAAGAAGATTTTTATCAGTTTCATAATTCCACTAAGAACATTATCTAGATTATTCTCAGGGAAAAATTTCAGGTAATTAATTAATTTGTAATATTCATGAATATCAGATATGTAATAGGAGCTGGGCGGTGTGGCTGTGCGGTTCTAGGCACTTCAGCCTGGAACCGTGAGACTGCTACGGTCACAGGTTAGAATCCTGCCTTGGGCATGGATGTGTGTGATGTCGTTAAGTTAGTTAGGTTTAAGTAGTTCTAAGTTCTAGGGGACTGATGCCCTCAGATGTTAAGTCCCATAGTGCCCAGAGCCCTTTTTTTGAGCCATTTTTTTGTAATAGGATTCATTTAGCTCAGTTTCAAGCCTCTCTTTGTAAATCTGTAGCATGTTCATTCTAGAACACACTTTCTTAGCTTCTGTCATGAGTCTTTTTGAAGGATTCTCACAATATTTTGCGTTCCTTTATTTTAAGATCACAGTTTTGAAATTTGTTATATATTCATTAACTTTAAAGACATTAATTTCTCACAGTGGGCTTTGGTTGTAAATTATTTCAACATTTGACATAACCCAGTGACAAAACTCCATGTAAAACTGTAAATTTTTGTCATTTATGTATTATAAAATTCGTGCTGCTTTTGCAACGAGTTGATCTTCGTTTGATGCTAACTGAATTTCAGTAAGTCAGTTTCTTTATAGCTCGCAAATTTTTCTGAACTTTGTTTATGGTTTGTATGTTGAAGTTCCATCTTGTAGAGGTGTTTCTTGAGAAAGGACACAAGTTATGTTGATCTTGAGAAGAATTATGGAATAGCCATAATGTTAGAGAAAAAATTCTTTCATTTTGTATAATACTTTCTGCATTTCTCATTACTGAATTAAGTTAATATACATAACAGCGAATTAAAATCGTGTTACTAGAAACTGCTTTTATTTTTGCTTGAACTTCCGCCTTTTGTAACATTTGCACCATCAAACTTCTGAGCTATCAGTTTTTGTCCAATTCCTCGAAGGACTATTTCCAATTGTTCTAAAATACATTTTTATATACCAACTGCAGTTTAATTTTCTAGAATAAAGAACGCCCCCAAAACATTCAAATACTTCTGCATTCAATATGTACCATAGAACAAGGACTATCTGAGAGTGTTCTGAAACATATATTGTGTCATCAGCCATGACAGCTACAAAGGAAGCTTTTCTTATTTTTGTTCTTATCTCATCTTGGTATTTTGGTGGTAGGCAGTCATACAAGTAACTCATTCTGAATGGTGTTAGAAACACCGTTGAAGTCTGCATTTGTATCTAAATAATTTTTCACATTTGAACGAAATTTAGATGCAAAACTTACTGATCCTGCAAATAAACCTGGATTTACTGAGTTGACTTTATCATCATGTACATATATGGCAATTTCAAATTTTCCACAAAAAATGCAGTCTATTTTGGCCAAAATTTCATGGTTATTTTTAACCTTTATATTATGTTCATTGATTAAAAGTGGGTTTCTCACTATTACTTACAGTTCCGAAAATGACAATGAAACCACTTTATCAACATGCTTCATTGACTTCATATCCATTTCCAGTGTTTTCTTCAATAACCATGTTTTGTCACACTAAATCACTTCCAAACGGCAAACACGGCAAACAAAGCAGTGTATTTTTTACTTCAGAGGCACAAAGCGATTTTGCCGTTGGTACGAATCACAATTAAAGCTACAAACATATGCTTGTTGTTGCTTATGCCTGGCTGAGATACACTGTTGTGACAAAAATCACAGTATACCTCCTAATATCGTGTTGGACGTCCTTTTGCCTGGCGTAGTGCAGCAACTCGACTTTGCATGGAGTCAACAAACTGTTGGCAGTTCATGTTGGGCGATCTGGGTGACCAAATCACTCGAATTGTCTAGAATGTTCTTCAGACCAGTTGTGAACAATTGTGGCCTGGTGACATGGCACATTGTCATCCATAAAAATTCTATTGTTGTTTGGTGTCATGAAGTCCATATCCCTGTACATTGTCTCCAAACATAACCATTTCCAGTCAATGATCGGTTCCGTTGGACCAGAGGTCCCAGTCCACTCTGTGTAACACAGCTCACACCATTATACAGTCACCAGCAGTTTGCACAGTACCTTGTTGACATCCTGGGTCCATGGCTTCATGGGGTCTGCGCCACACTCGAACCCTACCACCAGCTCTTACCAACTGAAATCGGGACTTATCTGAACAGGCTACTGTATTCCAGTCCTCTAGGGTTCAACGGATATGGTCATGAGCCCAGGAGAGATGCTGCATGCGATGTTGTGCTACAAGCAAAGGTATTCGTTTTGGTCGTCTACTGCCATAGCGCATTAACGACAGATTTCGCCGCACTATCCTAATGGATACGTTAGTCGTACATCCCACATTGAGTTCTGCGATTATTTCATGCAATGCTGCTTGTCTGCTACCACTGACAACTCTATGCAAACGTCGCTGCTCTTAGTCTTTAAGTGAAGACCGTCGGCCACTGCATTGCCCGTGGTGAGAAGTAATGCCTGGAATTTGTTATTATCGGCACACTTATGGCACTGTGGATCTCGGAATATTGAATTCCCCAACGATTTCCGAAATGGAATGACCTATGTGTCTAGCTTGAACTATCATTCCACATTCGAAGTCTGTTAATTCCTATCAAGCAGCCATAATCATGTCGGAAACCTTTTCACATGAGTCATCAGAGTACAAATGACAGCTCCACCAATGCACTGCCCTTTTGTACCTTGCGTACTCTATACTACCGCCATCTGTGTATGAGCATATACCTATCCCATGATTTTTGTCATTTCACTGGTTAGCTTATCAATTGTTGAACGACATCTTTACTTAACTTTAACTTTCCGACAGAGAAAAAGCTGTGAAAACTTTAGCTATTGAAATTGACTGACAGTCAGAGAACTTATTTCTTGCGGATGCAATGCCATGACTTCGCGTAAAATAAAATAAAAATGAAAATGAATCAAAGAGATCAGTTGGAAGCAGGATGATACTATAATTCTACGCTTTATAACATTCAGTTGTTAAGTATAACAGACACAGAGTATAAAAAAGTATCTTACAACAAGCACTCATTGGTAGGCTCCACATTAGCAACAGTACTCCCTCTCAGTCACTGCCTCTCGCGGAGCTTCTGTGTCTACATGTGCACAACAGCCAAACACTACATGGCTGGAGCTGTAAAGCTCACAATTCCATACAGAAATTCTTCTTATCTTTTTCAGAAACTGAGAACTGACTACTAACATTAACTTCACAAATTGTATATTGTTCAAATATAAAGAAAGTATTAAAGAAAAAATGACTCGTTATACTAGAGGGTACAATAATGTGAAATGGAAGGAGGCAGTTCTGCAGTACTACACTGTCTGTACATGGACTGTCACTGCTTATTAGACAGAGCTACAACTGAACATCCAACAATGAACATCAGTAAGCGACCATGAGAGACAAGTTGAATGACATCATTCAAACACTCTTATTTGATAGGAGTCATATGGTTAGAACACATGAACCAGATGGTTGGTTCTCTGTGTAGATTACTGTATTATCTGCACATGAGTGTATAAGAATAGGAAACACAGTATAAAGGAATCAATGTCGCCATTATAGTGGCAGAATTACTATTTCCCCTGTAAAATTCAATACTGTGAGGTGGCTATCCACAGCATCAGTCAGTCCCTATGTGCTCATCCGTATCATTCTCATACTTGATAAGAGAAAAAACACAAATTGTCTGAAACTCATACACTTAAGTCAACTGTGATCCTAAGCGATCTAATTTGTATGTAATATTAGAAGACCTTCCACTAACAGAATTTTTACAGAAAAGAGAAGAGGCTGATGTGAATGTCTTCATGAAAAAGGTCTCATAAGACATTCACACCATTAGCTGAATATTTATGTTTTATAATGAGGAAGCAGAATAAGTCAATAACAAGATAAGGGCGATTTGTGTTTCTAGCTAACAGCTTAGGATTCTGTGAGCATTTATTCCCTCCATTTTGGAAGACTGGTCTGAAAAAACACTTCTATATGTGTGAAGAAAGTGTGCACTGATAACGAGAACTGCAACTTGTTATCAAATTTAGGGGCTAGTGTACAGAATGTTTCCAAATGTCGTACAGCCAATGATGTTGTGGAAATACAGATTTTCACCAAAAATTTGTGGTCTAAAATGAAACTATATATTAAGACACACAGATGAACATCAGTAAAACATACATTATTATCATACTTTATGACATGTCTTTTTGTATTTATAGATTCTATTCACCGGTGAACTATGGACATTGCTATGGTGTAGTGGCTTTGGGCAGCAGCCTCCTCAGTAGTTGTAGGGACAACAGTCTGGATGACTGATCTGGCCTTATAGCATTAGCCAACGTGCCTTTGCTGTTATGTTAGTGCAAATAGTTGAAAGCAAGGGGAAACTAAAGCCATTATTTTCCCTGAGGACATACGCCCTACTGTATGGCTTAATAATGATTGCATGTTCTTCAGTAAAATATTCCAGAGGTAAAATAGTTCCCCATTTAGATCTCTAGGTGGGGACTACTCAGGAGCATTAGGAAAAAAAAGACTGATATACTATGGATCAAAGTGTTAAATGTTAGATCCCTTAATCAGGTACAGAGGTTAGAGTATTTAGAAAGAGTATGTAAGTTGAAATTAGATATAGCAGAAATTAGTGAAGTGAGATGGCACAAAGAATTGGACTTCTCGTCAGTTCAGTATAGGGTTATAAACACAAAATCAAATAGAGGTAATGCAGCAGTAGACTTAAAAAGGAATAAAAAGAAGGAATGTGTGTCTGCTAATATGAACAACATAGCGAATGCATTATTGTAGCTAAGACAGACATGAGGCCAGTACTTGCCACAACAGTACAAGTTCACATGCCAATTAACTCCACAGATGATGAAGAGATTGAAAAAATGTACGATGAGTAGAAGAAATTATTCAGATAGTTAATGGAGACGCTAATTTAATTGTGATGTGGGAGTGGAATTCCATAATAGAGAAGGTAAGACATGGAAAAGTAATGAGGAGACTTTCAGGGTATCTCTGCATGATTGATTATAGTGCTCTTCCAGGTGTTCAGCCGAGTTATTGTTTCCATTTTGTGCACAATATTTCAAGGACCAATCCAGCTGTCTTCCTTAGGTGCTGCGAGTTTTGCAGTAATGTTAACTCGCTGCACGGACTCCAACCAGACTGTGAACTGTTGTTGATCTTGCACCGCTGTTTATAGTCGATTTCGACTCCCGACATCCGCTTGATGCTCTTATATTTTTCAGAGCTTTCATTGATATTCCATGAAACGCACATTCTCTCAACACGAATGTGATGGCTGGAGAGATCTTAATAAATTGAGCGTTGGACCCCAAGCCTTGTTTCAATTGAAACTTCTTTTCCTGTTTAATACATTTTATGGGAACTTTATTTCGAGAGACTCCATAATTATGCTGTACTAGAAACTTGGCGTGTGCATAATGATACTGATTTCATCACAAAGAAACTCAGTGCTAAAGACTGGTCTATTGAGTTCATACACTTAGTGATGAACTATAACACATTTGTATAGTGTTCCAAAGGAATGAGTACTCCTATCACCAAACTGATTGGGAGACATAGTCAAAGTCAAGAACGTCTCATAAAGAGATTGAGTTTGAGATCGAGGATGAGAAGGCAAAACTCGCTTATCTAGTTTATGCTGGCCCAAAATCCGGAAAGGTCAGTGGACTCCTACGGAAACATGGCATCTAGTGTATTTCACTCCCGTGTGTGTGTGTGTGTGTGTGTGTGTGTGTGTGTGTGTGTGTGTGTGTGTGTGTGTGTGTGTGGCTGGAGTCTACAGACGCTCAATGGCGATGTTATCAGCGCCGTTATATATATTAAAAGAAACGGATGTGGATAAAATGGCTAAAATTGTTGTCACGCGGTGAGGAGGAAATACCTAAGATGATAATCATTTACTCACTCCCACCTCATTCGCACTGACCCACAGAATCACTCTGTCTCACACTCCTATGCCGCTCCCTTCAACTCAGATAAAAAGTATTCTGTGAAAAGAAGATCTAGGTCTCTCAAAGACGGATGTGTATAGCATCCCATGTGAATGTGGTGCGTCTTACGTGGGGCAGACTATCAGAAAAGTCGAGGAAAACTGCAAGAAACATCAGCGAGAAGCCTGACTAAACCAACCAAGCAAATCAGCTGTCGCTGAGCATTACGTCGAATGTAATAAAATACGATGAGAGCAGTATCATGTACAAAGGCCAAGTTTCTGGGACAGCATCATAAAGGAGTCTATTGAGATAAAGATATCATAAAACCTGATAAACAGGGACACAGGTTTCAATTTAAACAAAGCTTTGGATCTGTCACTCAGTTTATTAATATCCCGCCTTCCATGGCATCCACCAGAGATAGATAATGCAGAGAGAATGTGCGTTTCACGGAATATCAGTGTGAGCTCTGTGGTGTAAGGGGTGGATGTTATTCGTAATGGTGTGTTCCACTTCATGCAAGATCTGCCATCATGCTGGTGCGTATGACAACTTGTACCTTACAAGAATCTTCCAGTTACAGATCCTGAAGCTACACTCCTGGAAATTGAAATAAGAACACCGTGAATTCATTGTCTCAGGAAGGGGAAACTTTATTGACACATTCCTGGGGTCAGATACATCACATGATCACACTGACAGAACCACAGGCACATAGACACAGGCAACAGAGCATGCACAATGTCGGCACTAGTACAGTGTATATCCACCTTTCGCAGCAATGCAGGCTGCTATTCTCCCATGGAGACGATCGTAGAGATGCTGGATGTAGTCCTGTGGAACGGCTTGCCATGCCATTTCCACCTGGCGCCTCAGTTGGACCAGCGTTCGTGCTGGACGTGCAGACCGCGTGAGACGACGCTTCATCTAGTCCCAAACATGCTCAATGGGGAACAGATCCGGAGATCTTGCTGGCCAGGGTAGTTGACTTACACCTTCTAGAGCACGTTGGGTGGCACGGGATACATGCGGACGTGCATTGTCCTGTTGGAACAGCAAGTTCCCTTGCCGGTCTAGGAATGGTAGAACGATGGGTTCGATGACGGTTTGGGTGTACCGTGCACTATTCAGTGTCCCCTAGGCGATCACCAGTGGTGTACGGCCAGTGTAGGAGATCGCTCCCCACACCATGATGCCGGGTGTTGGCCCTGTGTGCCTCGGTCGTATGCAGTCCTGATTGTGGCGCTCACCTGCACGGCGCCAAACACGCATACGACCATCATTGGCACCAAGGCAGAAGCGACTCTCATCGCTGAAGACGACACGTCTCCATTCGTCCCTCCATTCACGCCTGTCGCGACACCACTGGAGGCGGGCTGCACGATGTTGGGGCGTGAGCGGAAGACGGCCTAACGGTGTGCGGGACCGTAGCCCATCTTCATGGAGACGGTTGCGAATGGTCCTCGCCGATACCCCAGGAGCAACAGTGTCCCTAATTTGCTGGGAAGTGGCGGTGCGGTCCCCTACGGCACTGCGTAGGATCCTACGGTCTTGGCGTGCATCCGTGCGTCGCTGCGGTCCGGTCCCAGGTCGACGGGCACGTGCACCTTCCGCCGACCACTGGCGACAACATCTATGTACTGTGGAGACCTCACGCCCCACGTGTTGAGCAATTCGGCGGTACGTCCGCCCGGCCTCCCGCATGCCCACTATACGCCCTCGCTCAAAGTCCGTCAGCTGCACATACGGTTCACGTCCACGCTGTCGCGGCATGCTACCAGTGTTAAAGACTGCGATGGAGCTCCGTATGCCACGGCAAACTGGCTGACACTGACGGCGGCGGTGCACAAATGCTGCGCAGCTAGCACCATTCGACGGCCAACACCGCGGTTCCTGGTGTGTCCGCTGTGCCGTGCGTGTGATCATTGCTTGTACAGCCCTCTCGCAGTGTCCGGAGCAAGTATGGTGGGTCTGACACACCGGTGTCAATGTGTTCTTTTTTCCATTTCCAGGAGTGTATTTGCTATAGTGGACCTGCTATGCAGTGCCACTAGCCTTTGACATGTGACATTATCACCTTTTGTAGTAGGCAGATGCTGAAAGAGAGCCCTCATCTATTCAAGCTGCTAAAATGATTTAATCATTTTTGAGATAACGTTTCTGTATTACAGTTGCAAAGTGTCCACTGACAATTTCTTTTACAACTGTGGGCGATACAGATTTCTCATAACTTGTAGCCTGCAACAGATCACAACATGTACTGCATGTATTCAATTGACATTAAAGGATGACTGTTCTTATGTATGATCTTCATTGTTCTGGCGTTGATGTTATCTTCTGTGCCCTCCTTTGCTTCATGGCTTCAAAGGCACCGCCGAGCCGTGGCGCCAAAGTATAAGTGGGCTTCCACAGCAGGTGGAGATATACACTCGCTGTCACGCCTTGCCGATGCTCTGAGCTGGCGTCTTTTATAGCAAATCTGCACATATGGAAAACCATAGTGAGCACAGTAGGGTTTTCCACACTTAAAACCTACCCAACAACATTTCTGGTTTCCACAGCCTGGTTGGAGTCCAGGCAGTGAGTGTGAACAAAAACAAAACTCTCAGCACCTGGCTTAGAATCCAAGATGGCTGACCTTGGGGCATGAACGCAGTACAAAATAGTTGTCCCAATTCCCATAATGCTGTGGTCATCTACACCCACCACTCATCCTCAATACAGGCCTACTAGCCATCAAGCAAACCCACTCCTTGTGCTGTGCACTCCATAACGAAAGGCTAATCATCGTATCATGAAGTGTCATCAGAGATCTACCACCTCCAGGCAGATGAAACAAATCGCACATTCTATTGTAAATATTAAACTACTCCTCTCTCTCAGTGTTTATAATTCATCATGTTTGTGTGTGTGTGTGTGTTTATCATGGTCTTCTTTTACTTCTCCCTCAGTTCAACAGATCGCTGATATAGACGATGCAGTGCCTAATTCATTTCGTGAATGGGAGCAGCAGCAATAGATACCAAGCCAGTACATAGACATCCTCCCTGATGCAGCTTGCAGCACGTTTGACTGGAAATCAAGTACATCCAAGCAGCAGCAGAAGCAGAAATCAAGTCAGCATGCGGACAAACTCCCTGGTTCAGCACCTGATATATTGGAGCAGGATACGGAACTGTTTTCAAGAGTCCGATTTTCCACTGTATCCAATGCCTGCACCACTCATCAAGTGTCATCTAAGTCGTTACAGAATGCTGTTCTTCACGACTACTTATCAACTGACCTGCAACGAACTGAACATGTTAATGTTGGTTTAGCACTTGACAGAGACTTCGAAGTTGTAGTGGCAATAGAGAATTAAAATAAAATGTCGTGTGACGAGGGCCTCACGTCGGGTAGACCGCTCGTCTGGTGCAAGTCTTTCGATTTGACGCAACGTCTGGTGGGGAACAAAAGTATAGTTCAGTGATATGGAGTGGGGTCAACTATGCAGCAAGCTGAAATACATCGAGAATTGTATGATAACTGAGTACAAACCATCAGCTTCACAAATCAATTTCTTCGATGCAACTGCGCATCCATCATCAACATGTTTGAGGGTTTTATGACGAAGTTAACATTTCAAGAACCAGCACAATGTACAGATTTAGAGCGTCCAACTGTAATGAATCTGTGTGGCCTGCATGATGCAAATATGTATCAGCAGGGCGTGACTCAGTCTATGGCAAATGTATGTTAAACAACTTTTTGATGATATTATGAAGTATCCATTGGAACATGAAATGCACAATGAGGACGAGGAGTTAAGTGTGTGTTCATAGATGTGTCTACGTGTGCTGTACCCAAGTCTGCTAGTACTACTCATATAAACAGAAATTCCACACAAGTGGAGTTTACATATGGTATTCCTAAGTCTACTAGAGCTCCAATTGGTTTGCGTGAAATACATGCTGAATTTTAATGTATAAAAGCAGTTGTTTTGAAAGTATCACAGAGTGATAAATAGAATTGATGTAGAAAGGACGGAAGGACAGTGTTTTTTTTACGATGGTTATTTAGTTTTCACAGTTCACAAAATACAAAATGTATGTTAAAAATGTATGAAAGTTGTATATAATAAATAATATATTTGCAATTTGCAGTGTATTTTATTATCTCATACAAATTCCTTAAAGGACTTAACATTTCAAATGTTGGAGAGAGAGCCGCAGCAGTTCATACATTCGCAATGTCAGAGACAGACTTCACAGTTCAACTGCTTCTGTTAAGTCCAAGAGAAAGCACATTTTACACGAGATAAGATTTTTACCCTAAAAGGTCTAAGAGTTATATTTTCTGGTACAGCTTCTCAGAGTTTCTTCCAACATATGGCCATTATAAAGAACCTGCCTATTACATTCCTACAGCAGTGGGAAGAGTCGAGATACACTGGACTGTCAGGAAGGTAGATTTCCGATGAAGTGGTGAATAAATGTTTGAAATTCTAAGAAAATAAGGATAGGCGATAGAAAAAAGAATTTTAATAAAACCATACGAAGAAGAACTATTCAAATGTAAGTTCAAGAGCGAGATGGTTGGACTGACAGTGGGAAAGACAAACTTACAGTTAATCTTGTACATCGAAGATCTGACAACTACTGCAGTATTACAGACAGTTGTTCCATCACAGCACCAATTTTAACGTCAATCAACTGCAACATACATGGTTTGCTCATGGGACCATCAGATAGTTTCTTGCTGATTTTATTAAGTATTCCATCTGCTATCACATCGTGGACCATATCTCATGTCACTGCTAGTTCACTCGTTTTGCTACTTCACCTGCATATGAAACACTGACAGAATGAATTTGTTACTGTCAAGTAAATTTAAGTGTTCAGTTGTGGTGAAACTGTGTGAATTGTACTTTGCAATATAGATCGCTGTGGCGAGTCTCAATCTGTGGTGGACATATCTTAAACCACTCTTCGATTATGTTGTAAATGTGTGTTGGGATATACAGATAGCATTCCAGCCTTCTGGATGGTGTTAAATACACGGTATGCTGTGGTCTACTGTTTGACGCTGGGACTGTTTTTCGTGCTGAAATGCGCTGTGTTCCACTGTAAGCAGGCAACGTAGACTGAGTGTGACGCAATGGTGGCTTGCCTCGCAAATCATGTCTTTTTATTGAGCAAAGTAACTATAGCACCAGTGTCCAATTGCAATCGAATTTCCCGTTTGCCAATCTGCAATGTGACAAAAAAAGTTTGCTATCGTGATATTGAATGAAAGAAGCGTGCGATTTTTTCCGTGATGCCCGAGAATCCGACCTGGCTACTAGAGAGTCACAACTAGGCTTTAAAGAAAAACTACATATACTGGATGCGCTGAGTGATTTGGCACTTCATTTCTTTTCAAGTAAACTGCCTGTACGTGTCAATGTTTTCCACAACGGAAGCGTTAAGTGTCACGGGATGGACAAGCTTGACACGTATGCGCTTTGAACGAACGGGGCAAGAATTGACACTAATGGATTGCTTCTGTGGGTGCTGGCAGTGTTAACCATGGTGCACTGACTGAATCCGCCTCGTTAACTGAATGGTCAGCACGTGTGACTACCATGCAGTGAGCCCGGGTTCAACTCCTGGCCGGGTGGGAGATTTTCTCTACTCGGAGACTGGGTATTGTGTTGTCCCACTCATTACCGACACGCAAATCGCCTAGTGTGGTGTCAACTAAAAAGACTTTCAACTTCGCAGCCGAACTTCCCCAGGTGGGGACACTCGGCCGTCAATGCCAAATGATCATTTCATTTTTTAATTGACTCAGACTTTATCCATTAAATGTCAGATGCTGCCCACAGATACTACTTCTTCAACTGAATACTTTGGTCGCTTATTGTCCGGCCATCCTCAGAGTGAGTCGCAGGTTTGACGACAAGGTACTAATTGTCCACCGCGACGGTACTGCGTATATTGGTCACAGACGCAAGTTGACAACAAAAAGGTACACTTACATATACGTCACCTGTGGTGAAAGTGTTCAGACGTTCGATTGGTTTATCGTTGTAAGTTCGGCTGTGCTAATACTTCGACGACTTCTTTGCAATTTAATTACACCAATAGCCGGATTCCATGCCTTATCCAAATTAAAACTATTATCTCTATTTACGTCCGCCCCGATAGCTGAATGGCCAGTTCCGCTTGGGACGCCGGCCTGGGTGGCCGAGCGGTTCTAGGCGCTACAGCCTGGAACCGCGCGACCGCTGCGGTCGCAGGTTCGAATCCTGCCTCGGGCATGGGTATGTGTGATGTCCTTAGGTTAAGTTAGGTTTGAGTAGTTCTAAGTTCTAGGGGACTGATGACCTCAGAAGTTAAGTCCCATAGTGCTCAGAGCCATTTGAACCATTTTTGAACCGCATGGGACGCGACAGCGACCGGACGTGTCACTAACTCCGCGTAGTCGTAGCGCCGCAAGCCGTGTTTATAGAAATTCTTGGATTGTGACCTGTGATATTCTCAGTGTTTCTTCACCACCGTCGTACACAAGCTTCTTAATACACTCACAGCGGTCTCAGCCGCTCATATAGTGCAGTTATGGCTCACAGCGTACCACGTAAGAATACCCTGTGTTTTGCATTTGAGAAATCTTCCAGGAATGTGCAACCGAGTTCTCTAGAAATCCATGACTGGATAGTAGATATCATTGGCATCAAGCCCGGCCAGGTCCACACAGCATATTATGACATGGCGGAATACTGTTTCTTTGTGAAGTTTTTAGACCAGATACAATTGGAGAAAATTTTGGTGAATGCTGGTGGGAAAGCAGAGTTCCGACATCGTGATCAGTCGGTGAGTACAGTTTCAATAACTAACGCTGATATTGACTATAAACAGGAGCGAGTGTTCAATTTGCCACCTGAGGTTGAGAATTGTTTTCTTAGAGTTGTCCTCGCTGGTATATCCTAGCCAGTAATGCCACCCGAGCCCGCTGCCAAAAGGTTGGCAGCATCAAAGTCCGGACGCCGTCCGCATAAGCAGCGCCAGCGAGACAGCAAATCGCCGCAAGTCTGCGCGCGCCGCCGCTGGCTTCTGGGTTCTTAAGCGCTGGAGTCGCGAGCGCTAGGACAGTTCTGTATTCGCCGCTCAGTTGTATACTCGCCACCGAATTGTGTACTTGCTAGTCAGTTGTGTGTTCATCGCAGCAGAGTTGTTTATTTGTCGTCAGCCGACGCTGACCTAGCCGCTCCGACTCGAACTAGACAGATTTCTGTAGACACGGAGTTCACCCTGTGTTTCTGTATCTTCGTTAATAAAGATAAGTACCGACTTTATTTAATCAGAGTGTTTGGGTTTTCATCTTTCTGTTCACTGTTCCAGCGGACCGGTCGGCCCGCTATTAAAAGTGTTGCGGTGACTTCGTAAGCCGTTTCTACAGCGAATTGTTTGTCGCTACGAACACCGCCACAAAACTGGCGACGAGGGCTTCCGAACTCGTGTGCAGGGCTGGTTAAACTTGTTTCTGGTTATACTCATTATAGCGATAAAATTTTGGGGGCTGGTTTCATTTGTGTTCCCTATGTCTGCCGAATTACAACAGTTGATCTTGTTACAGAGTCAGCAAATACAAAGTCTGGTGGAAGCAATCGCCAAACAAGCGGCTAATCCTCCAACACAAAAGGAACAAGCACAGGCAGCACCACCTTTCCGTGCTTTTGATGCATCAAGAGAAGAATGGCGAGAATATTTCGCGCAGTTGCAGGCGCACATGACAATCTACAAAATCACGGGTACTGAGCGGCAGCTTTATTTAATTTCCACTGCAGGCGTGGAAGTCTATCGACTACTTTGTAAGTTGTTCCCGGAATCCAAGCCAGAAGCTTTAGACTATGACGTTGTTGTTAACAAGCTTGCTGAGTATTTCGAGTCGCGAGTTCATGTGGCAGCAGCCAGATTCAAGTTCTTCAGATTAAAGAAACTGCCACATCAATCTAATAAACAGTGGTTAACAGATTTACGGGGCCTCACCCGTCAGTGCCGATTTAATTGTGTGTGTGGAGCTTCCTACAGTGATGTCATGTTACGAGACGCTATTACTCAAAACATTGCAGATTCTCGTATTCGTGCTGCTATCTTAAAGTTGCCTGACCGGTCATTAGAGACTGTGATGTACATCATTGAAGCCCAAGATACTTTTGACTATGCTGAGTGTGAGTTAGATCAGCCATGTATTTCTCAAATTGCCTGTGCTAAGCAAGTTATTTCACGCCCGCGGCCCCACCGGCAGCGTCAGACTGTAAACACTAGCCGGCCGCGTCATGTTAAACACATTCGTCAGCCGCGTGTGCGTCTTGCCCTAAGTGTGTTCCTGCTCATCCCCGTGAACGTTTCCCGTTAAGAAACGCGGTTTGTCACTTTTGTCAAAGGAAAGGACACATCCAGACTGTTTGTTTGCGTAAACGCAAGAACAATTCTAGTGCTGCCCAGCCCCTGGATATTCATGTTCTTCAAAGCCGGCCCGCCCAGAAGGTCGCGTTTAAAGACTCTTCCACGGTTCGTGTGGGTAATAAACTTGTTCGCAATAAGCCACCCACCCAGCCCTCTGCTATGCGACCCAAGCGTAAGTCAAACGCTGTAAAAAGTAAGGTACAGACTGCAAGTGAAGCGGGAGTTGTTGTTCCACCCGCCCAACCCACAAGTTGTGGTAAGCAGCGAACACGCGCTAAACGCGCTGATTTTGTGTCTTCCGCCTCCACTGCACCGATCCAGAGACAGTGTAATAAACTATTTGTGAAGCTCCGCATCCGGGATAAGACCTTCAATTTTCCATTAGACACTGGTGCGTCGGTGACTCTCATAAATAGTGCTACGTATGCGGCTATCGGCCGCCCTAAACTTTCAGCGGCAAAACATTCTTTGGCTACTTATAGTGGAGAACACATTCCTGTGTTAGGTGTATGTAGCGTGCCAGCCATATTCCGTGGCAATACAAAAACAGTTTCATTCACAGTGCTCCGCGCTACAGACAGTGTCAACATTTTCGGATTAGACTGTTTTGACTTGTTTGGCCTGTCTATCCAAGACAATGTGTTGCAAATTAATTCTGTTGTTGTTCCTCAAGACAGCATAACCGATTTGTGTAAACGATACAGTGACATATTTAAAGACGAACTAGGTTGTGCTGCGAACTTTGCCGCTCATATTACGTTAAAAGATAATGTTCAGCCTCGATTTTGTCGTGCTCGTCCAGTGCCTCACGCCCTCCGGGCACCTGTAGAAGATGAACTTCGTCGTTGGCACAACAACGGTGTTATTCAACCCGTTTCAGCGAGCCAGTGGGCTTCTCCCTTAGTTATTATAAAGAAACCATCTGGCAAGTTACGTTTGTGTGCTGATTTTAAGTCGACAGTTAATCCTCAGACTGTCATTGATTCTTTTCCTTTGCCTAGACCGGACGAGCTTATGGATAAGTTAGGGGAAGCTCGTTTCTTTTCCAAAATTGATTTCCGTGAAGCATATTTGCAATTGCCCCTCGACGAGCAATCACAACAGTATTTTGTCATAAACACGTCGTTGGGGTTGTTCCGTTTTCTGCGTTTGCCTTTTGGTTGTGCGTCAGCTCCAGCTGTTTTTCAGCGTTTTTTGTCACAACTTCTGGCTAATGTGCCATCGTGTTGCAACTATTTAGACGATATTGTTGTGTCCGGTCGGACGCCTGCTGAACATTTCCGTAATTTGGAGTGTTTGTTTAAAGTGTTGTCTCAGGCAGGCCTATGTTGCAACATCGATAAATGTTCATTTTTTCCTTACGGAGATGGAGTATCTGGGACATGTTATTAATGCTCAAAGCATTCATCCCTCCCAGTCACATTTAGCAGCTATTCGTGATTTGCCCGCCCCTCGCAATCTGCATGAATTGCAAGCAGTTCTTGGCAAATTGACGTATTATATTAGGTTTACACCTCATGCATCACAGATTGCTGCACCGTTGCATCGTCTCCGCCGTAAGAATGTTCCGTTTGTGTGGTCAGCTGATTGCCAATCAGCCTTTCAGCAGCTTAAAGAGGCTTTATTGAATGATCGTTGTCTGGTCCATTACGACCCTAACAAGCCTCTGGTGTTAGCTTGTGATGCCTCTTCTTTCGGCCTCGGTGCTGTGTTGTCTCACCGAGTCGGTAACACCGAACGCCCTATTGCGTTCGCATCTAAATTGCTAAACAAAGCTCAGTGTAATTATAGCCAATTGGACAAGGAAGCGTTGGCTATTGTGTTCGGTGTCACAAAATTCCATCACTACCTCTATGGTAGACCATTCTATTTAATAACAGATCACAAGCCCCTGACGTCACTGTTTCATCCGTCTAAACCAGTTCCTCAGCGGACAGCTCAGAGACTACAACGTTGGGCTCTTTTGTTATCACAATACCAGTATGAGATACTGTATCGCCCTACAGCTCAGCATGCAAACGCTGACACGCTTTCTAGATTGCCGATTGCTGCGGATGATGTCTTCGAATCCTCTGACGACTCTTGCCATCAGATTGACGCCGATGAGCATCAATCCCTCCGGGATTTTCCGATTGATTATCGTCAGGTGGCACGTGAGACAGCTACGGATCCTCATCTGAGTTTACTATTACGTTTTGTTCAACGTGGTTGGCCGTCCAAGGCAAAGGACATATCGGATCCTGTGGTTCGTCGCTATTATCCGCAACGTCATCTGTTGTCTGTTTCGCACGGAGTTTTGCTGTTACGCACCGAGAATGACCAGCTTCGTGTAGTGGTTCCCCAAGTGCTCCAATCCAAGGTCCTCGACTTGTTGCACCAAGGTCGTTGGGGAGTGGTCCGCACCAAGCAGCTTGCCCGCCCTCATTGTACATGGATCGGCATTGATAAGCAGATTACGCAGATGTCTACAGATTGTTTGACGTGTGCCGAACACCACGCTGCTCCGCCTCAACGCTATTTTGAGTGGGCACGCCCTGCCGGTCCCTGGCAGCGAGTACATATTGATTTCGCTGGTCCACATTGGAATTCTCGTTGGCTCATCGTGATAGATGCATTTAGTAATTTTCCGTTTGTTGTGCCCATGCAGTCTACAACGTCTGCACAAACTATACAGGCGTTGACTTCAATTTTTTGTATTGAGGGTCTCCCAGAAGTTTTAGTGTCTGACAATGGTCCACAATTTACCTCTGCTGAATTTGAAAGTTTTTGTTCTGCCAATGGCATTCGCCATGTTCTTACTCCGCCGTTCCACCCTCAATCGAATGGTGCAGCGGAACGTTTTGTACGCACATTCAAGGATCATATGGACCGCCTTCGTGCTACGCACTCTCGTCAGCAGGCCCTCATCACGTTCCTGTCGTCGTACCGGACCACGCCACGCGACGGCCCTTCGCCTGCAGAGCTTCTCCACGGCCGTCGTCATCGCACCCTACTACGGTTGTTGCACCCCCCGGATCGACCCGCCGCTTCTGAGCATCGCACGCGTTTTCAGCGCAACGACGCCGTTTTTTTCAGAGTTTATCACGGTCGCCGTCGTTGGGAACGTGGTACCGTGACAAGTGTCCAGGGTCGCGGGTTTTATACTGTTCAAGGTGCTACTGGGGTGCACAGGAGGCATCAGAACCAGTTGCGCCGCGCTGGCCGCCCGGATTCTGCCGCTCGTTCTTTGTCCACAGATTTGGTCCGCGGCGGGTTCCAGCCGCGCCTTCCGACTTCGCTGCCGCCCCCAGGGCAGCAGCAGCAGCAGCCGTCGCCGCTACCACGCCGACAGCCCGTCCCGTTGATGCCTCCCGCGCAGCTTCATCCGGGAGCGCCCCAGGTGGTCGCTCCGGCGCCTGCGGTCCCTTTTCAGTCGCCACCGCCTTCGGAGCTGATGGACGTCGACCCCTCCGCCGGGCCGCCTTCCCAAGCGGTGGCTGTGCAGCCTGTCCTGCAGCCGCTTTCCTTGGGCACCCCCAAGGAGTCTGACACCGCAGCGCCTTGTCCGGCGCCCACTCAGCAGCCGTCGACGCAGCGTCAGGAGACGCTGCCTCTCTTCGTGGGTCCCGACGCCCCGTCGCGTCCAGAACCAGAAGCTGCACCCGTGGTCACAGGCGTGCACCCTGACCTCGGTTTTCAGTCGGTGTTTCCCGAGGCCCCGCGCAGCCAATGCTGGGGTGCGGACCGGGGACTGCCACCGACAACAGTCTCCGCCCCGGTCTCTTCTGCTACGCCTGCTGCCAGACCCCTCCCCCGGCGTCGACGCTCGCCACGTCATTATTCAACGACGGTGCGGCGATTTGGGGGGGAGGAGTGTTATATCCTAGCCAGTAATGCCACCCGAGCCCGCTGCCAAAAGGTTGGCAGCATCAAAGTCCGGACGCCGTCCGCGTAAGCAGCGCCAGCGAGACAGCAAATCGCCGCAAGTCTGCGCGCGCCGCCGCTGGCTTCTGGGTTCTTAAGCGCTGGAGTCGCGAGCGCTAGGACAGTTCTGTATTCGCCGCTCAGTTGTATACTCGCCACCGAATTGTGTACTTGCTAGTCAGTTGCGTGTTCATCGCAGCAGAGTTGTTGTTTGTCGTCAGCCGACGCTGACCTAGCCGCTCCGACTCGAACTAGACAGATTTCTGTAGACACGGAGTTCACCCTGTGTTTCTGTATCTTCGTTAATAAAGATAAGTACCGACTTTACTTAATCAGAGTGTTTGGGTTTTCATCTTTCTGTTCACTGTTCCAGCGGACCGGTCGGCCCGCTATTAGAAGTGTGGCGGCGACTTCGTAAGCCGTTTCTACAGCGAATTGTTTGTCGCTACGAACACCGCCACAAAACTCGCCAAATACGGTGACATCCGGTGACATCCGACAGATTAGAAACGAAAAATGGTCGAGCCGTCACAAACTCCAATGTTATAGTGGGGTTCGCCCAGTTGACATGGCCGTTAAAGTCAATATCCCATCCTATATAATGGTTTGTGGTTATAAGGCTCATGTCATTTACGATGGACAAGTAGGCACTTGTTTTATCTATAACACGAGTGGCCATTTACGAGATGATTGCCCACGGCGCGTTGTCGTACTTCGAAACAATCTGCAACAGCGACAGAGATTAACACTGGCTGATGTACTAACTCAAAATCAGGCGCCTTCTGTGATTGACTCCCAACCATGTGCATCTGTGTCAGAGGACAACGATCTCGGTAACGGCGCCTTCCCACCCTTACCTCAGAAACCTGTGGCCAGTCACCCATTAACTGCCGGTGTTGCATTATCTGTAGGAAACAAACGACGCCGTACAAGTGACGGTAGTGGCTCCGGTGACGAGGTCGTAAAAAATCAAACCGATGACGCGGAGTCACGGGCCTCCACGCAGGACGCGCATATGTCTGATGGCTCAGTTACGGCCCGCCACATACACATTGAAACTCCCGACGCAGAAACTGTCAGTACGACTGCAGTCGAGTGTTTACAGCAATCCGTTCCGATGCCGCTTCTCGACTCACCACAGGTGGTCAACACACAAGAGGCGGCAGTCAGTCAACTGCACATCGTAAACACAGAGGATGATGCGCGGTGTAGAGCATAACATAAACACCCGCCACCTCGGAACTGCTTCCAAACAACGCGAGGAACCGGAAAGCTGTATACAAACAGCCAGTGCGACTCCAACCAAACACAGTGAGCCTGCTGAAGCCGCGTCTTCTGACTTGCCGTCACCCGTTCCGAACACAGGACTTTCACATACTGCTTACAGCCATGACTCGCCGACTCCGCCGTCTTCTAAGACACTTCGGACGACTGTGCGACGGCAAAATAAAGTTAAACCAAGTGACTCCGTGGCTGGAAGTAAGTCAAAAAGTAAAGTCAGCGCAAAAACTGGTACAAAACCTGCGGATGTAGGTTCGAAGTCCGACGGTGAGATGGACTGGGCTTCCAAAGCTTCCCAACACCCACACGTCTCTGATGATTATGAGTCAAGCTTATAAGTTTTTGTCTCTGAACATCAACAGAGTTAGGACAGATTTAAAATTAGCAATGCTACGGTAGTTTATCTATGAGTCCGAAGCTGGTATAGTTCTGCTACAGGAAGTGCCTACCTTAAGTTTTCATGTATCAGGATTTGCAACAATCGTAAACACCGCGGCGGACGGGGGCACAGGTACGGCCATTCTGTCACGAGACGGAATCCAGTGAACAATATCGAAATGTTGGACTCCGGTAGAGCCATAGCTTGCCAAATTTTTGATGTCACCCTCGTCAATATATATGCTCCATCTGGAACGACCCTATAATCAGAAAGAGCTAACTTCTTTAAACAAGACATCATCTACTTGTTACGCCGCAACCCAAACCAGTTGATAATTAGTGGTGATTTTAACTGTGTGATCCACAGGAAAGATCAATCGCCAAACTTTAATTACTGTAGGGAACTACATGATTTGGTGCGTCACCTGCAGCTGAAGGATGCGTGGGAACTAAAATTTCCTATCTTGGTAGAGTACACGTACTTGACCGCCACCGCATGTAGCCGTCTAGACCGTTTGTACATCTCTGAGAAAGTTTGCCAACATGTTCTGGACACCGATGTCATTACGGCTAGTTTCTCCGACCACTGCGCCCTCTGTGTCACGATAAATCTGGGCAAACAGCATAATAAATGGCATAGGATCCGTGGAGCCTAAATGTTTCTATTCTCGCCGATGCCGCGCTACAAGATGTAATCTCCACAACATGAGCGGGTTGTCTCAAGCAATGCTGCAGATATCCGAGGAAGATAGCCTGGTGGAATGCTGTGGTCAAACGGAAAATGCGATTATCCTTAAGAAACTACAGATGGCAACGGGGCACAAGATGTCAAACGCATGACTGATTTTTACCAGACAGTTCTGCGAGAGTTGTATGCGACTACGTCACCAACCAACACGCAGCTGACGACCATCAAACAAATAAAGGCGAAGCTTATAGGCATAAAGCGAACGCAGCGTGAAGGACTGAAGCTCAGATCTGAAGCAAAATCGCTTCAAGAAGACGAACTTCACCCCGTAAAACATCGTGCCAATCGCAAGCGAGCTTTTATCGGGGAGCTGGACACAGATGATGGACTCCGTTTGACCCGACAGAGTGATATTATTACTGTAGTTTACCGGTACTTCACGGATCTGTACTCGCAATGCGCTTCATATGGTGATGACGGCGGCGATATCGTGCGTGCTCTGACCACCGTAGTCACGCCTGCGGCGAACTCAGCGGTCGTACACGATTTTGCTCCAGACGAAGTCCTTGAACTGATTTCTGGCTCGCCATCGAATAAATCCCATGGCCCTGATGGTTTTCCACGGGAATTTTATGTGTGTTTCTGGCCCATAATCGGACACGCGTTTACAGATGTTCTCAATGAAATGATTCGAGGGAGTGCCGTGCCGGCCGAAATGAAGGAAGGTCGAATTGTACTGATACCAAAAAGCAACCACCGAAAAACCTTAGATAACTTCCGACCGATTACTTTACTCAATTTTGATTGAAAAACCTTTGTCAGAGCACTCAACAGCAGATTGTCTCCATTAATGAAGCAAGTGATTCACAACCATCAATCATGGTTCCCTGGTCGCACTATTATGACGCCCCTTTCGGAATATAGAGATTTAATAGCCAGAATAAGACGTAAGTACAAGAAGACTGACTCTTCTTACTGTCCATGTTTTGAGCCTTTCCTGTGAGACCAGTTTTAGATCATCAGTCACTAACGTGAATCTCGCATTGCTGTTTATCGATTTTTGCAGGGCATTTGATCGCGTCCGCCACGAGTACCTCCTACAGCTACTGCGGCGCTGTTGTTTTGATCAACGGGTTATTAATGTCGTGCAACATTTCGTCACGGGCATTACAACCAGAGTCAGCGTAAATGGACAGCTTACCCGACCCATCGAGGCCCAACGAGGAGTGCCGCAAGGGAGCCCTCTCTCCATGATATTTGTTTTATCGCTCGAGCCGCTCTTATGCTCTATTCATGACAAACTTGCAGGCCTTTCGATCGCCGGGACGTCCTTCGTGGTTCGTGCTTACGCCGACGACGACGGAGTGTTACTGCGCAACGACGGAGACGTAACAACCCTCAACACCGCGGTAGACGAGTACTGTCGTGCTTCCGGTGCTAAAATCAACACCGATAAATGCACCTTTGTCAACATCAGGGGATTCGACGCAGTCACTGTACCTTGGGCGAAGCGTGTCGAAAGCTACACCACTCTGGGGACGATTATCGACAAATGCCCGCTAAAAATGAATGCAAAAAATTGGAAGCAGGTCACCAATAAAATGCAAGGTGCCATCTATGAAAACAATTGGCGGTCCGTTGACACTCTCCAACGCATACGACTCCTCAGCAGTTATATATTCAGTAAAGCCTCCTATACGGCCCAAATATTTCCAGTCCCCAAGATGCAGGCCAAACATGTGATGAAAC
Organism: Schistocerca piceifrons; assembly: GCF_021461385.2. Lineage (NCBI taxonomy): Eukaryota > Metazoa > Arthropoda > Insecta > Orthoptera > Acrididae > Schistocerca > Schistocerca piceifrons. Next base: position 509,567,913 of record NC_060149.1, read on the forward strand.
TCTAATAGATTTATCTGGTAAGGGCATCTGTTCAAAGTGAAATACACCACGCTGACGTCTTCCAGACAGGCCTGCGGACTCAACATGCCTGACATTAACCGAAAGTGTACTGCGTTATATATAAACGAATCACCCACTTGTTGGACAAGGAACCTCTCAGCGTAACCAGTTGGCTCTTCCGAACCTTACAACCCACCGACATGCACCCACCCATTGATGTAGGTAAAATGCATTACAAACTGCGACATGTCAAGCAGTTTTTGCTTGAAGTAAGCTATATTGATGGACATTATTTCACGCAGGATTTACCGACGACGCACCTGTTATTAAAAAGATGGACATCTCCAACAGTCCGGAATCCCATTGTACTTAAATACCCGAATGTTCATTGGAAGGCAGTTTGGGACAACGTAAGTTTAGACATGGCGTCCACATGGTATAAAGTGGTCAACGATGTTGTACCCACTAATGAAAGGTTGCATAGAATCGGTTTAAGTGACAGTGATAAATGCGTCCGCTGTGGCCTGGTCGACATCTTACGCCATCGCTTCACTTGTGGCGGCCATCTCATTAACTGGAAATGGGTGCAGCAGAGGCTGGGCCTGATTACCCGCAGCAGCCCAGCCAGCCACTGCACTGACATCCTGCTCTGGCCGGACACGAAACATTTTCCGACTACCAAGAACAACACCGTGATGTGACTGTTAGGACAGTTTGTGACATATATCATCATTCACAATAGTGAAGATAATCTCATTAGTTTCGAGGCTTATATGAGAACGGCACGTTGGAAGATGAAACGTTACCCAAATTTCAGGACGATGTTTGGTAACATGTTAGACATAATGTTTGAAAAACAAGGCGTAAGGTAATTCTCGACGCCGGTAAGGAAGCAAATCACGTGCAAGACTATGGAGCGAACACAATACACAACGAATAAGGGGTTACACCTGTTCCTAAGACTGCTCCCGACTTCTCAATGGTGTTATTAACTTCATTGACGTTTTCCTTAATTTATGTTGCCTGTGCATATCTTTGTTATTCGTTTGTATGTTCCAAATGATTTTCTGTGAAGATTATGGACGGTTGTGAATCAAATTGACAGAACTGCAATTCTAGTTAAGACAGTCATATATTTTGTAATTCTCTTTAATATGTTTGCGTTTTGGTTCTATGTCTCTGTCTGGACTGAAGATGCTATTGTCATTTTGTTCTGTTTCGTAAGCTTACGAATGGCACTATATGGCGCTATATTGAAATGTGTTCTTCAGTCTATTGTAGGATACAATTCGTGTTGAAACAGTTCCAGTACTTCATTATTTTGTTTTTGTGCTCATGTGCTTATATGATTGTTTTAATAAAGGCGAAAAAAATGGTCAGCATGATGGGCAGCCGTCCTAAGGGGCCCGGGTTCGATTCCCGGCTGGGTCGGGGATTTTCTCCCGCTGAGGGACTGGGTGAAGTGTTATTTTTATCATAATTTTATCCCAGTCCCGCGATCAGGTCCCCCAATGTGGCGTCGAATGTGATAAGACCTGCACCAAGGCGGCCGGACCCGCCCCGTAAGGGGCCTCCCGGCCAATAACGCCAAACGCTCATTTCCATTTTCATCTCTATTTATTAAGTTATTGGCTGATCTAATTTCTATGGTTTCCTTGAAAATAGAATTCCAAAAGGAAGAGGCTGATGTTAAAACCTTCACATCACTGTAGTTCATCGAATGACCCGTATTTACACAATGTTCTGCCAAAGCTGACTTCTCTGGGATTAGCTGGGCGGTCTGAGGCACTGCAGTCATGGACTGTGCCGCTGATCCCGTCGGAGGTTCGAGTCCTCCCTCGGGCATGGGTGTGTGTGTGTTTGTCCTTAGGATAATTTAGGTTAAGTAGTACGTAAGCTTAGTGACTGATGACCTTAGCAATTAAGTCCCATAAAATTTCACACACATTTGATTTGACTTCTCTGGCTGTAGTAAGCGTGTGTATCTTTGCTGTTCCACGCTTCTCTCGTGAAAGGTGCGTGTTGTCTATCCTGTATATGACATATCACAATTTCCCCAAGGAATGATACACACTCGCCTTACGAAGCAATAAATCATCCTTCACATAACAAAGTAAGGCTGTAGTCTTCGTAGGAGACTGGAAGCTCACCTTAACATGGAGTTTCCCCAGAATACGGGTTCGAGGAAATGACATCCACATAAGGCAAAAATGCTCTTGATCTGAAAGTATTAATTTTTTTTAATCTACGATAATGCTGGAAGCTGAAGATAGGAGTCAAAATTTGTTCTGCGGCTAGGACTCGAACCCACGTCTTCCTGCTTACTTGGCAGAATAGCTGACCACTAAATCGCCGCAGCACTACGGTCATCATTGCTGCACGAAATACTCAAGTCGAATGCCCTCCCCTCCACAAACTTCAATTCATATCTCCATCTTATTTTCCCTAGTAATAGTGACAATGTAAGGGGAAAATAAACTGGAGATATGAATTAAAGTTTGTGTTCAGCAGGGCATTCGACTTGGGTATTTTGTGCAGCAATGCTGTCCATAGTGCAGCGGTGGTGCAATGGTCAGCATTTCTGCCTAGGAAGCGAGAAGACCCAGGCTTGAGTCTTGGCTGTGGCACAAATGTTAATTCGTATCTCCAGCTTCCAATATTATGGGAGATACAGGTGAGACTTAAACGTCTGGGGGAAAATTTAATTATAAGGTCTATATGATCACATATTAATTTCTGCTTCCGAATCAAGTACTCGCATTCTAGGATTCACGTAGAATGCCCTGCGAATTTGTTGCTGGGGCTATTCATTTGCTTCAAAAATGTTCTTGAGGTGTGGCAGCTCCTCTTGCGTATTATCATTAAATTATACACAGTGTGTCCTAAGGTCTTCAGGACCCCTACGGTTTGTGAACGATGATAGCAGCTATTAGCATGTAAATATAGATTAGTGTGCCTTAGTTTACGATATAGAGCATATCGTAATGTACCATCAACTTTTGCGACGAACAAAAACACCCAAAAAAGGAGGCACCCATCTTTTTCTATTTCCATAATAAACTTAATACTAGCGCGGATAGAATTCAGATGCTCTAGAAATATATGTAATTTATCCTTCCTGGGAGGCTAAACTACAAATGTGTCGTTCACATACCGCCAAAAGACCATTGGTTTAAAACTTGCAAAGTCCAGTGCCTTGTCCTCGAAGTCTGCCATACTAAATGTCAGAGGGGCTTACCATAGCAACTCCATGAATCTGATTGTAGAATTAACAATTAAACTGAAAATGAGATGACAGGAGTACATGCTCAAATAAGGCAGTGATGTTTTTTGTCAAAATGTTTCCCGATAAGAGATGAAGAATACGTTAAAGGTACCCTGGTATATAATGATACCACATCAAAACTAACCAGCATATCTGTACTATTTAGCCTGAGGTTAGTAAATCTGTGAATAAAATCCATAGAATTACAAGTATGATGATTACATTTCCCTACCAATGGTTTTAATAATGAAGCCAAATATTTGGCAGAAAGGTACATTAGTGAAACAATAGTGCTAGTTATTGGCCGTTAGACAAATCATCTAGACGCTCATCCATATCCACCTCGCGAACTTTAGAAAGTCCATGAAATCTCGGCGGTACCGAACCTCACAGTTTTAAAATTTTATAACTGCCTTTGGTAGCGACAAAGCAACAAATTCGCAGAGCATTCAATGTTAATCCTAGTGCATGATCTGGAAGAAGAAAGTAACGCCTTCAAATCAAGAGCGTTTCTACTCTATGTGCGTTCCCTTCCTCGCAGATAAGCCGTATTCTCTAGAAACACCCTGTTAAGATAACCTTCCAGCCTCCTACGAAGACTGCAGCTTTACTCCGTTCTGTGAAGGATGATTTATTGCTTCATAAGGCGGGGGTGCGTCAGATTCCCTATGGAAATTGCGATGTAGCATGTCGAGGTTTAGTGACACTAGATATTGAGCTTCAGTGACAGAGAGGAGCATATGTCATTATTTTGTCAGGGATGGCGAGTGGGAAAGCGACATTCTGTGGGCGGTGGAATGGGTTCTTTACTTGGCTCAGTGGGAGAGGTGTGAGTGACACATTGGTGGTTTAACTGTCATTTACTGACACATGAGACCCTTCAAACAAACAGAGCAATATAGAGTGTTTTAACTCGCTCAATTCGTCGCGGCAGTGGTGCGGCGCGGAGTCGTAGTGTGCACATTCTAATGACCGCTGATACTGCGTGTTGCAACGGATTGCCACGTGGCGTATTCTTCCATTCAGTACCGTGCCCGTGACCTTCTACGGCGGCGGCGCGGTCTTCTCCTTGTGTATTCGTTCGTCGCATTATTAACAGGCGGCTACGCCGTGGCGCGGAGTGCTCCGTCCCGGAATCGACCCAGCGACCCTCAGATTCGGCGTCGTCCGGTGGAGTTCATCAACCTCTAGGTTCACAGGTGACTCATTTGGTGAGGCGGCAGTGACTTCGTCCTCACCAGTCACCTGAGTAAGTACCATGCGAACTTCTTTCTGGTAACATCTGGGATAGCATCTTCCGAATTGACCTATTGGCGCAGCACCAACCTCTTCCTCTGTTGAGCAACATAGTGGCTAAGTCGTTGCAGCGAAGTATAACATCCGCTGACCAACCATCAGTTCGTCCGTCCAGGCGACGTTTCTTCGTCTCTTCTTTCTCCCCTCAAAGGACACTTCGTGCCCGTTTGTCGGAGGTATGTTTTCGCCAATTTCGCGAAGTTTCTATGGCAGCGACCGACTATTCGGCCGTTGATCTGTACTTCTCACGTTGCGCATGAACGTGACCAATGTCGACACACGTGCCGGCTTTCCTTCTTTGAGTGCTGTCGCTTCCAAATATTGTGGCTTAATGTGTCAAAGTCTCTAAAATGTTTACTTAACCTATAATAAGTCTTTACGTATTTTGAACAACCATAAATAACACATAATTATTATACCCCCTATATTCCTCCCCCATCCGGAATAATTCGTCCTTGAATTTTCTCCTATGTCTATCTACAAATGACTGACAGACAAGAAACAAGAACAAAGGGGAAACATTTGTCTGTCAGGAAAATTATAAAATACATTGATTCTGTAATAGCTTGAAATACATCAGCATAAAGAAAACTTCTGAAAGTAATGTTAGAAATATGGTAGAATGACGATCAGTAACAATACAATGAAGTATCAGGCAACAATTATCTCTACATACATTTTTGCAGTGCATATATATGCTCAGGATTTTTGTAGCCATGGAATTTGATGTAGTGATATGATATTGTCTGTCTTGGGTTTTCGTCTGATATACAGGAAAGCAGTACAAAGTATAATTATGAACAAGAAGATTCCAGAAATACCTGTGCCCAATATCCAAATTCGCGTTTTATGTTCCTCTTTCAACTGTGCAATATCATAGCACAGCATTTGTATCAACCTTGCCTTGTTGTGCAGTGATAAGAACATCTAATGAGTGCAGGATGGGGGAATCAAGAGAGTTGTTTAGGTAAGACAAATTTTGAGAAGCCACTGGTTGCATAGGCGTTTCTGGCCAGTAAATTAATGGGTACGATGAGATGACAGTGGTCAAACCTGTTATAGGTAAGCGAAATTTCACGCAAGAGAGAGAACATAATGCCCCATTAACTACCAGTCCACTACCGCAGAGTTCAACATCTTCGATTGTAGTAGTGGCGCCATAGTCGAAACAGTGTACAGAGATATCGGTCGGATGGTTAACTGCTTAAAGCCATTGTTCTCCTAATTGCTCGAAAAAATATGGTAAAGCAGTTAGTATGTCGCGCGGGCAATTTGATGCTTTTTTGCACAAAAAATAGTTGGAATTCACAATTATCGGTGTTCACTTCAGTGACACATGATTGACATGTGGTAAACCGTTCGTGTATGGAGTTACTTAATTCCGCAGCTGTTATTACTGCAGTAGCATTTGTTGTTTTGGAGTTTAGGAATACCTCACTTGTTCAAAATTGTACAAATTTGTAAAGTTGGTCCCATTTCACTGGGGAGGAGTGTACTGGATAACATTCATAGATATCTGTTTTGCCAGTCACTAGGAAGGAAATATGATTTCATAATTTTACATCATCTGTGTCCACTAGTACCTTAGCTAGGTGGTAGTACTGCGCCAAGTGTTCCTTGTGTGGAGGGAAGGTTAATTATAGTGTCTCTGGTAACTGATTACTGATTCGTCTCAACACGAATATAAAGTTTGTTGACGATAGTAAAACTGGCGATAAATAGCCCTGTACTGTATGGTGGATGGCTTCCTTGAGATCCTCTGCTGTAGGCCGTGCATTCATTAAATGAACTGTGAATATTTGAAGTAACCTCACTACTGAGATCATCTTATACTCTATATATCGTCTGGTTCGGATTATCTTTAAATCGGTATTCAGTGCCACGGTGGTAGGTTGGATATACACTACTGGCCATTAAAATTGCTACACCACGAAGATGACGTGCTACAGACGCGAAATTTAACCGACAGGAAGAAGATGCTGTAATATGCAAATGATTAGCTTTTCAGAGCATTCACACAAGGTTGGCGCCGGTGGCTACACCTAAAACGTGCAAACATGAGGAAAGTTTCCAACTGATTTCTCATACACAAACAGCAGTTGACCGGCGTTGCCTGGTGGAACGTTGTTGTGATGCCTCGTGTAACGAGGAGAAATGCGTACCATCACGTTTCCGACTTTGATAAAGGTCGGATTGTAGCCTATCACGATTGCGGTTTATCGTATCGCGACATTGCTGCTCCCGTTGTTCGAGATCCAATGACTGTTAGCAGAATATGGAATCGGTGGGTTCAGGAGGGTAACACGGAACGCCGTGCTGGATCCCAACGGCCTCGTATCACTAGCAGTCAAAATGACAGGCATCTTATCCTTATGGCTGTAACGGATCGTGTAGCCACGTCAAGATCCCTGAGTCAACAGATGAGGACGTTTGCAAGACAACAACCATCTGCACGAGCAGTTCAACGACGTTTGAAGCAGCATGGTTCAAATGGCTCTGAGCACTATGGGACTTAACAGCTGTGGTCATCAGTCCCCTAGAACTTAGAACTACTTAAACCTAACTAACCTAAGGACATCACACACATCCATGCCCGAGGCAGGATTCGAACCTGCGACCGTAGCAGTCGCACGGTTCCGGACTGCGCTCCTAGAACCGCGAGATCACCGAGGCCGGCTGAAGCAGCATGGACTATCAGTTCGGATACCATGGCTGGGGTTACCCTTGACGCTGCATCACAGACAGGAGCGCCTGCGATGGTGTACTCAACGACGGACCTAGGTGCACGCATCGCAAAACGTCATTTTTTCGGATGAATCCATGTTATGTTTACAGCATCATGATGGTCGCATCCGTGTTTGGCGACATCGCGGTGAACGCACATTGGAAGCTTGTATTCGTCATCGCCATGCTGGCATATCACCCGGCGTGATGGTATCGGGTGCCATTGGTTACGCGTCTCGGCAACCTCTTGTTCGCAAAAATGGTTCAAATGTCTCTGAGCACTATGGGACTTAACTTCTCAGGTCATCAGTCCCCTAGAACTTAGAACTACTTAAACCTAACTAACCTAAGGACATCACACACATCAATGCCCGAGGCAGGATTCGAACCTGCGACCGTAGCGGTCGCGCGCTTCCGGACTGTAGCGCCTAGAACCGCTTGGCCACTCCGGCCGGCCGAAACCCTACATTTCAGCAGGATAATGCACAACCGCATGTTTCAGGTCCTGTATGGGCCTTTCTGTATACAGAAAATGTTCGACTGCTGCCCTGGCCAGCACATTCTCCAGATATCTCAACAATTGAAAACGTCTGGTCAATGGTGGCAGAGCAATTGACTCGTCACAATACGCCAGTCACTACTCTTGATGAACTGTGTTATCGTGTTGAAGCTGCATGGGCAGCTGTACCTGTACACGCCATCCAAGCTCTGTTTGACTCAATGCCCAGGCGTACCAAGGCCGTTATTACGGCCAGAGGTGGTTGTTCTGGGTACTGATTTCTCAGGATCTATGTACCCAAATTGAGTGAAAATGTAATCACATGTCAGTTCTAGTATAATATATTTGTCCAATGAATACCTGTGTATCATCTGCATTTCTTCTTGGTGTAGCAGTTTTAATGGCCAGTAGTGTAGGTCTGATTTAGTTGCCGCCAGAGGTGAAGAAGTTTATACCTAGACGCAGCCACATTAATTTGAGAATCATAGTACTTGTCTAGCGCAGATACTAAATCTACACAGGCCACACTTTCAGGGCGCAAAGTGGGGAACAGTTTTGTAGCAAGGTGATAAGCGGAGACACCAACCGAGGCCAGAAAATAAGAAAGTTTTGACATACTTTGCAGTTGATGGCCGCAAAATGTGCATTGTGCTCAGCTTGATACTCACCTATAAGCCTACCCAAGTGATGCACTTGGTTTTTGATCGGCTAAGAATATATTTTAGTGTAGAGCAAAATAAAAGACATATTTTTTATACGTGCCTATATGACCATTAATAGACCGAAATACCCCGTGAAAAAAACTGAGATTACCATTTCTGAATGAAAACCTTTGAAACAATAACAGATATTTAAAAAAAACTTTAAATGAGAGTTCTATGGCTTTTAATGTACGTTACAACGGAGCAACCAGATTTTCCAAACTAGTCATTTTTTTTTTCGAAATCCGCTACCCCCACTACTTTGCTTTTCGTTTTGATATTTGACTAATAGCAAAATTTATAGCATAGTTAATCCGATATTCAGCCCTATATGACGAAGTGGTATTCCAAAGACGTATTTGTCAGAAATAAACTAAAAATATCTATATATTGCTGTACACGTATATGATATGTGTTCACTTCAGTGCGAATTGTTATGTTGGTTTATTCAGTAATTCTTGCCCAGATAAATTTATTCTAAATTTGTTGGTCTATGTACATTTTTTCTTTTAATTTTATGCCGGCCGCGGTGGTCTAGAGGTTCTAGGCGCTCAGTCCGGAACCGCGCGACTGCTACGGTCGCAGGTTCGAATCCTGCCTCGGGCATCGTTGTGTGTGATGTCCTTAGGTTAGTTAGGTTTAAGTAGTTCTAAGTTCTAGGGGACTGATGACCACAGATGTTAAGTCCCATAGTGCTCAGAGCCAGCCATTTTTAATTTTATGAAACATAAAAGTCTTGTGTTATATTTGTGTTTACTTTTTACATTTGGTGTACTTTTTTCAAGCTTTAACCTTTTCAGATTTAAGTATGTTATATTTCAAACTGTTTCCACACTATCTACATCTGCATCTACATGGATACTTGGCAAATCACACTTAAGTGCCTGGCAAAGTGTTCATCGAACCACTTTCACAATAATTCTCTGTTATAACAATCTCGAACAGCACACGGAAAAAACGAACACCTATATCTGTCTGGGCGAGCTCTGATTTTCCTTATTTTATTATGATGATCGTTTCTTCCTATGTAGGTCGGCGTCAACAAAATGTTTTCGCGCTCGGAGAAGAACGTTCGCAATCGAAATTTCGTTAGAAGTTTCTGCCGCAACGAAAAAAACCTTTGTTTGAATGATTTCCAGCCCAAATCCTGTATCACATCAGAGACACTCCTCTATTCCGTGATAATACAAAACATGCTGCTCTTCTTTGAACTTTCTCGATGTACTCCGTTAATCCTTTCTGGTAGGAATCCCAGATCGCTCAGCATACTCCAAACGAGGACGGAAAAGTGTTCTGCCAAACAACACAGTCTTTGGTTTGCTTTCCCCGCAATATTTTCAATGTGTTCTTTCCAATTTACGTTCTTCGTAATTGTAATTCCTAGGAATTTAGTTGAATTTATGGCCTTTAGATTTGACTTACTTATAGTTTAACGGGTTTCTTTTGGCACGTATATGGATGACCTCACACTTTTCATTATTCAGGGTCAATTGGCATTTTTTGCACCATACACATATCTTTTCTAAATCGTTTTGCAATTTGTTTTGATCTTCTGATGACTTTACTAGACGATAAACGACAGCATCATTTGCAAACAACCTAAGACCGCTGCTCAGTTTGTCTCCTAAATCTTTTATATAGGTAAAGAACAGCATAGGGCCAATAACACTATCTTGGGGAACGCCAGAAATCACTTCTGTTTTACTCGACGACTTCTCGTCGGTTACTACGAAGTGTTACCTCCCTGGCAAGAAATCACGAGTCCAGTCACATAACTGAGGCGATATGGCACGAAATTTCTCTACAAATCGATGTGCGGTACATCGTCAAAAGCATTCCGGAAATCTAGAAATACAGCATCAATTACCAGTCCCTTGTCAATAGCACTCAACACTTCATGCGATTAAAGAGCTAGTTGTGTTTCACAAGAACGATGTTTTCTAAAATCGTGTTGACTGTGTCTCATTAGACCGTTTTCTTCGAGGTAATTCATAATGTTCGAACACAATATATATTCCAAAATCTTGCTGCATATCAATATTACTGATATGGGCCTGTAATTTAGTGGATTAATCCTACTACCTTTCTTGAATATTGGTGTGACTTGTGATACTTTCCAGTCTTTGGACATGGATCATTCGTCGAGCGAAGTGTTTTATATGATTGTTAAGTATGTAGCTATTGCATCAGCATACTCTTAAAGGAACCTAATTGGTATACAGTCTGGACCAGAAGACTTGCTTTCATTAAGTGATTTAAGTTGCTTCACTATTCTGAGGGTATCTACTTCTATGTTATTCAATTTGGCAGCTGTTCTTGATTCGAATTCTGGAATATTTACTTCATGTTCTTTTGTGAAGGCGTTTCGGAAGGTTGTGTTAAGTAAATCTGCTTTGGCAGCACTGTCTTCGATAGTATCGCCATTGGTATCGCGCAGAGACGGCATTGATTGTGTCTTGCCACTAGCATACTTCACATACGACCAGAATCTTTTTGGATTTTCTCTCAGGTTTCGAGACAAAGTTTCGTTGTGGAAGCTTTTATAAGTATCTCGCATTGAGATCCGCGCTAAATTTCGAACTTCTGTTAAGTGATCGCCTATCTTGGAGATTTTGCATCTGTTTAAATTTGGCTTTCTTTTTTTTCTTTTTTTCTGCGAGAGTGTTCTGACTCATTTTATGCACCAAGGAGGATCAACTCCGTTACTTGTTAATTTACTTGGTATAAATATCTCAATTGCTGCCGATAAGGCCGGCCGGTGTGGCCGTGCGGTTCTGGGTGCTTCAGTCTGGAACCGCGTGACCGCTACGGTCGCAGGTTCGAATCCTGCCTCGGGCATGGATGTGTGTGATGTCCTTAGGTTAGCTAGGTTTAAGTAGTTCTAAGTTCTAGGGGACTAATGACCATAGATGTTAAGTCCCATAGTGCTCAGAGCCATTTGAACCATTTTGCTGCCGATACTATTTCTTTGAATTCAAGTCGCATCTGGTCTAAACTTATATTGTTAATTTGGAAGAAGTGGAGATTGTCTCTCGGGAACGCGTCAAGTCAATTTTTATCTACTTTTTTGAATAGGTATATTTTTCATTTGTTTTTGTAGGATGTGGGCGTTGCAATAATCAGTCTCGCTACGACAACTCTGTGTTCATTAATCCCTGCCTCCGTTTTGATGCTCGTTATTAACTCAGGATTATTTCTTGCTAAAAGGTCAAGTGGGTGTCAAAACCGTTTACTATTCGCGTGGGCTCATGAACTAATTTCTCGAAATAATTTTGAGAGAATGCATTTAATACAATTTCGGACGATATTTTATGCATACCTCCGGCATTAAACATGTATTTTCGCCAACATATCGAGGGTAAATTGAAGTCACCATTAACTATAATTGTATGAGTCGGGTATGTATTTGATATCAAACTCATGTTTTCTTTGAAACTTTCAGCAATTGTATCACTTGAACTGGGAGGTCGGTAAAAGGATCCAATTAATATTTTATTCAGGTTGCCAACAATGACCTCTGCCCATATTAACCCAAAGGAACTATCCACTTCAATTTCGCGACAAGATAAACTACTTCTAACAGCAACAAACACGCCACCATCAACTGTGCTTCGCCTATCCTTTCGGAACATTGTTAGGTTCTTCGCGAAAATCTCGGTTGAACTTATCTACGGCTTTAGACAGCGTTCAGTGCCTATAACGATTTGAGCATCAGTGCTTTTTATTAGCGCTTGGAGCTCTGGCACTTCCCCAACACAGCTACGACAATTTACGACTGTTGTACCAATGGTTCCTGTAACGTTCTTCCCGTGTTCGGCCTGCACCCTCTGTGACTGAAGCCCATTTTGTGTTTTCCTGAGACCCTCTAACCTAAAAAAACCGCCCAGTCCATGCCACAAAGACTCTGTTACCCGTGTAGCCGCCTCCTGCGTGTAGTAAACTCCTGGCCTATGCAGCGGCACCGAGAACCAACACCCCTACGGCACAAGTCGAGAAATCTGCAGCCTACACGGTTGCAGAAGCATGTAAGCCTCTGATTCAGACCCTCCACTCGGCTCTGTTCCAGAGGTCCGCAATCGGTCCTGTCGACTATGCTGTAAATGAACAGCTCTGCTTTCATCTCGCAAGCAAGGCTGGCAGCCTTTACCACTTCTGTTAGTCGCTCGAAACCAGAGAGAATCTCTTCCAATCCAAAGCGATAGAACCTCCAGTTGGCTGCACCCTGTGCTCTTCATGGGGTCCGGAAGGACCCGTTCCACGCCTCGAATGAATCCACCCGGTAAATGTTTTCAAATATTTTACGTTTGAACTTTGTATATGTAACCACCAGTATAATGCATCACTCCTCTAGGTTTGCAATCAATAGCAGGTCGGAATTCCGTGCTTCTTACGAGCATGCTCAGTAAGCCCGCTTCTTTTACATGGTGGACTGGGACTGCTACAGTGTGGATACGGGTTTTAAAAGGTGGCGTTTGATTTGTTTCTACTTCTCGCCAGGAAGTGGAATGACAAGTCATTCAGTAGTTCCTTAACAGATGGCGCTACTTCGCATCGTCTAGCACGCTACCAGTAACCCGAACAGAATAAGAAACCATGAACACTTAATTTAAGTGTTTATTTAAAACTCAGAGGACAAGAATACATTAATAATTCATACAAAATAAACGTGAATGCGTCATTGGATGTTGTTGCAAGATGATAGGAAATAACCATGTACTTTCATTGTTCTTCAGAATTTAGTTGCCTTACGAATTTCAATCATTGGTAGTTCCATAGCGTGTCTTTAGGTTTTCATATCAACAGTAATACACTAGCTTAAGGTGAAACCCGGAACATGAATTTTGTAGCTAAAATGTAGTAAGTAGTGGTAGTGATTAACTGATTAGTGAAGTATGTTTAGATGTGCCCTGTCAAATGCGAAGTGTCTTCGTCAGTTTGTCTTGTCATTGCGTTGCCGAACGGAAAACTATAAGTTGTCTAATATTTAAATTAATATCTTGTAACGCATATTATTTCTGACTACTTCAAACTGCCATGGACGAGTTTATTTCATCACAAAATCCCCTGAAGATTGTAAAAGAACGAAAGCCGACGCCATTCTGCCCATTAAAAAGTCTTATGGAAAATTTGTAAGACGTTTCCAAACACAATGGTACAATTCAAAACTGTAAGTGGCAGCGTTGTAAGGAACAAAGGTTTTTGTTTTTTCTGTGTAGTATGTGGAGTGGGTAATAACGGTTCTCAATGGAGTAAGTGCGGAGTAGGCGAAGAGAATCTTCAAAATTTCCTTTCGAAAGCTAAGAAGCATGGATGTCCGGTTCACATATCACAGCAGCTGTTAAATACAACGAGCTTGGTACAGTAAGAATTGATAATGTACTTTTAGAAGCAACACGCCTGGAAGCTTTGAAACACAACTAGAAGGTTGATCGAAACAGAAGTATAATGAAGAGACTTATTCCGGCTATCCGCATTTTAGCACGGAAAGAGTTAGCTCTTTAACGTCATGACGAATCTGAGGTGTCAGTAAACAAAAGGAAATTATTTAGAACTTTTGGATTTCTTGGCATAAGAAGAAGCATACATGAAAGATCATTTAGCATGCGATGGAGTATTTAAAGGCACTTCCTCTGACACACAGAATGAATTAATAGCTTGTATTATGGATGTAATTGAAGATCAAATTTCAAATGACGTTAAAAACAGTCCTTTACATAAGTACAAGCCGACGAAACAATGGATATCTCAACTAGAAGTCTAATGAGTGTAATTTTTCGTTTTGCAAATAACTAATCAAGCGAAATACAACAGAGATTCGTACGGTTTTATGACGTAGCGAGAATGCACAAGGCATTGCCACTGTTTTGTTGCAAGTGGTAAGCGGCTGGAATACTGATAAAAACAAATTAGTATCGCAAACGTACCACGGCTGGAGTGCAATGGCAGGAAAAAATTATGGTGTTCATTCTACTGTGAAACCATCATATTATATGCGCAAACTAAGCTGACACTAAGCACAGTCGCTGCTGGGAACGACTGTAAATGGGAAATGCCTTTACGGAGGCCTCCGTCAGCTACCACGCCGAGTGTCTACTTAGTTTTCCCATATAGTATCCTCACGCTCTCTTTATCCACTGCTAAGCACATCAGTTGATCCTAGCCTATGCTTGGAAAAAAATTACGCAAGTAAACTTTTTTGTGGCAGATCTATGAAGATGTCACGCATTTTTAGCCGTTCCAATAAAAGAAGTGAACTTCTGAAGGAAAGAGGATTTAAACTACTAAGTCTTTCGAAACAAGGTGGAATTCTCATTCATGTACTGTACAGACCTGAGTGCGGCATTTAATGATGTGATAAACAATGAAGGGTCAGATGATAATTCTTTACATCAAACAATCGAGCTATATGGTGTATTGGATGATCAAACTTTTCTTTTTCTACTGCAGCTGTACAATTCCATTTTCCTGCAAAGAAGTATGTTGTTTGACATCTTGCAAAGTAAAACTGTGGACACAAGACGCTGTAAGCTCGAAATTGACACCTGCATTAAGGCTGTTGAAAGACTAAGATGTGAAGAATTTATTCTGAAATGCTTAGTGGAAGCTAGGAGCCTTACAAATTCAGCGGGGGTAGCTGAAAATAATTTTAACGAAACAGAAGCAAGTATTCAGCAATTGAGAAGGCTAGCATTTAAAATAATTGACACGGTAGTAGTAAGCACGGAAACTAGATTCCAGGACATTCATGAAACAGATTTTACAGAACACAATTTCGCGATACGCGAAGTTGAAAAACTACTTAAAATATATCCTTTCTCTGACAGTGAAAAACTGACGTTTATTCACAGCAGTGAGGATAAACATCTACGGCCTTAGGACCTCCTAAAATCAATTATAAACAATGGATTAAAAAGCATGATCTCTAAATGTGTAAAATTACTGTAGATGGTTCTTGCAAATCTAGCAACTACCCCGTCTTGTGAAAGAAGCATGAGTACATTAAAAGGCGTTAAAAGCTACCTTCGCAACACAATGACAAATAACAGACCGTTAAACTTAGCGATGTTGGCTGTAGAGAAGGGAACTGTGAAGTCTTCAACCAGACGGCAGGAGTTAATATCTCGTGTTATCGATGTTTACGCCCAGAAAAAGGACAAGAAAATAGAACTAATTTATAAAAAAATGTAACAGCGAGTTACTATGGGTTACATATTTATTAATGTGTAGTTGTTTAATATTTTTATGGATTTATATATGACAATTTCCGTAGTGGTTTCAACCTTAGTAGAAATATGTAATTAAGTTAATTTTGCAGTGTTTGTGTTTTACAAGTTATTGGTTTCTTTTTTTTTCTTTTTTCGAAATTCGTAATTCTCAGCCTCCCCTACAAAAATGCCACGCTTCACCACTGGATCTCGGTCATTATTTGCATTAACTGTTGGATTTTCTGGGTCTGAAGCTGAATAACTTGTGTTAAAGAGGGTCCTTGAGCTGCGTTTTGCGAATTGCTAGCCATTGTTACACAATTACAAGAACAAAACGAGCAAAAGAAATTAGCTAAAAGGAACAAGATTAGCAGTATGAATGTGTGCAGCCTGTAGAACAAGACAATTTCAGTAAATACAACAACGACAGTAAGCACAAATAGACGCAAAGACAAAGTACAAACCCATGCAAGCAGCGAGAACAAGCGAAAAGCAGTAGTGGCAGCGAAACAAACACACATTTCGAATCTAGGTCCATTGACAGCAAGAAGCAAGCAAACCCTCGAAGATTCATCGTCGCCAGATATGTTGTGTCGTTCCAGGAGTAAGTGATAAGGATAAGGTAGCACTCAAACACAAAAGAGCGATGAGACGAACAACGCTTAGTAAGTAACAGTTGACACTATTTAACTTTTTTAGATGCAGCGTCCATATACACGGTAGGCTACACTACAAGCAAAGTTTTCGATACAGCAACTTAAATCCAGTCCGTTCAGGCAAAGGTCTCAAAAGTGTAAGTAATGACGATTGATTAGCAGACCACGTTAACTGGAAGGGAGCGACCCCAACACAGAACCGAGACTGCCCACGAACTGGCCGGTCTGCTCCTTTTTAACCCTTCTGTCTGGGCGCTGCAGCCGGCCGTGGTGACCGAGCGGTTCTAGGCGCTTCAGTCTGGAACCGCGCGACCGCTACGGTCGCAGGTTCGAATCCTGCCTCGGGCATGGATGTGTGTAATGTCCTTAGGTTAGTTAGGATTAAGTAGTTCTAAGTTTTAGCGGACTGATTACCTCAGATGTTAAGTCCCATAGTGCTCAGAGCCATTTTGGGCGCTGCAGTCCCTGCCTGCGCAGGCTCTCTCCGCCGAAGGACACGGATTGGCGGTAGTTCACATGTCTTAGGGTGCCAAACTCTGCGAGTTACATGGCCGTTGGTGGAGTCGATAGAGAAGGACTCCTCACAAGAGTTATTAAATGATCCAGACAGTGTAGAGTTTGACAGGTATTTTCCCAACCGATTAGAGGTTAACACAAACAGTTACTTGGAGTTCCTATATAAAGTAATTAAATACAGAAAGGAAAAAAAGGCAGAAGGTTTGTCAGGTCATTAAATGTGAGTAAAGTTGAGAGGGAAACAAGAGAGCGAGGAAACTCTGAATCACCCATGAGATGCTGGAGAAGACGAGGAAAGGAGGAAGCGTAAAAATGTTAATGAAGAAGAATACAAACGACTTAAAAACGCACTCAGGAGGGAAATAGACAAAGTGAAGGAAAAGTACATAGAAGAAATGTGCGACGAAATAGTGGAACTGCGAAGAGGACGAAGGTAGGACCTCGTGTACCAGAAAACGAAGGAGCTGGGACGGAACGAGAACAAAAGAGTAACGACCTTTCGAATAGGAGACTCCAGAGGATAAGTGGTTACTGAACAGCCAGAGGTGCTGAAAATATGGGAAGAATACGAAAAGGAACTCTACGATAGCAAACATCGTCTTCAAGACATCCAAATGGAGACCTAGGAGGTGAGTGAAAAAAAAAACGGAAGTAGAGAAAGCGATTAAGGACATAAGAGGAGGAAAGCTACAGGAGACGACGATATGACGGTTTATTTGTTGAAAGAAATCGGAAACGGAGGTTTGAAAGAGCTGACGCAACGCATCAGCAAACTGTAAGAAACTGAAGATTGACCTAAGGACTTTTTGGACGTTACAATGGTTGCTCTTGAGAAGAAACAACCAGCCAAGAAATGTAGTGATCACAGAACAATTAGTCTGACCTCACACATGGTGAAGATCATTGCAAGAATACTCAACAGACTGTTGGAGCACAAAATTGAAGAAGTAATGGGAGAGGATCAGTTTGGATTTAGGAATGAAAATTGAACCAGAGACGCCATCGGTATGGTGAGGATTTTGTCAGAGGGAATTTTGGCTGTTAACGAAGAAGTTTGTGCTTTTTTATACACTGGCAGAAGGCCTTCGACAGAGTCAACTGGACAAAATTGCTGAAAAGTCTTAAGGAGATGTGAATCAACTGGAGAGACCAGAGACTAGTTCTCGACTTGTACCTGGGACAAACAGTACAGGTGCGACAGAACTATGGAGAAACAAACAACGTGGAAACAGGAAGGGCAGTCCGACAGCGATGTTCTGCATTACTGAGACCCCCCTTCCTTCCCCCCCCCCCCCCCCCCCTCCAACTTGTATGGAAAATGGCTGGCGAGAGAAGAGTTGGAAGAATGCGGAAACTTCAGGATAGGAGGATATCTCATCAACACCATCAAATATGCAGATGCCCTGGTAGTGCTCCCCAAAAATCAAAGACAACTGCAGCATATGATGAACCAACTGGAAGGAAATATGCCACGGAAATCAACGTCAAGAAATCAAAAGTGATGCATATATGAAAACGGAAGAAACCTTTGAGGATAACTGTTCACAATCACAGTCGATAGATGGAGAATGTGATGCAATTCAAGTAATTGGGAAACTTGCTGACAAAGGATCTCCACAGCTCAAACGAAATTGGAACAATAATCCCTATGGCCAAAGCCGCATTCAGCAAGAAGAGGACCAAGTTGAGCTTGGAATTAAGAAAGAAATTGATGAGTACTACTCTGAAGAATTGCACTGTACGGAGCAGAGACGTGGACCATGAGAAAAATTTAGAAAAAAAATACCTGGAAAGTTTTGAAATGTAGTGCTGGAGAAGAATAGAGAAGATCAAGTAGGCAGATCAGGTGAAAAACTACGATGTACTGAGAAAAGTAGGAGAGAAGAAAACTATTCTGAATACAATTCTTCAGAGGAAGGCCAACTGGATAGGACACATATTTAGACAGGGGTTCATACACGACGTCATTGAAGGGAAGATCAGAGGAACTACAAGACGAGGAAGAAGAAGAATTCAACATCTGATGACATCAAAGATGGAAGGAGATACAGCAGACTGAAGGAAGAGGTTGAATACAAGGAACATTGGCGTCATAAATTCTCCGTCTGAAAACATGGACCTGCCACTAGGCAGAATTATAATAATATGTTTAATGGGGGGGGGGGGGGGGAGTTTTGGATGGCCTAGTGAAACTCTAAAAACGTAAACAATGCTTCTGGGCATCAAAATTGAAGGTAAGCCACAATAATAGCTCGAAAATAGCAAATGACATGATTTTGCGCAGGGTGAAGGGTTGAGGAAAGCGCTTTCTTCCAGTGGTTCCAAAGCGTAGATTGTTATCAAAAACTCAGAACTGGCATGTGAAAGACAATGTTTACTTTAGTGTAACATCTGCAACACATGTTTGCATTCGTAGAAATGCAGTTGCTCAGACAACATTTTAAATTTTAATATCTGTGAACACATACACACAAGTATCCAACCCATGTTTCGTGCTGAGAGAGCTGTGTTCCTTGCCCTCTAATGCAGATAATGAATATCTGTCAGCAATGCTGTCTAACAATTCCGAAAACAGGATGTAATATCACACTGTCAGCCTGTAATTGCACTCAGAAAAAGAATACAGAGTGGGCACTAGACACAGACCAAAGTTTTGAAAGGTCTGAAGAAGGTTATTTATAATTTGAACATGTGTGTGTTTTCTTTGATGAAGAAGGCTTTGACTGAAAGCTATTGATCACCTTTATGGTGAGTAGCGCTCTATGCTTTTCCTACTACTGTTGATACCCTATAATTTAATGAGATCAAATGACTTGTTGACATGAAATTGTATTGCACAATGAAACATTGTCACTGGTCTACATCAGAGTTTGGTAAAGAATTTGAATGAACCGAAAACGATAAGAAAAGCAGTGGAATTTGTGTCATGTTTTTACTTATTGACATGAGATTACATTGCACAATGAAACATTATCATTGGTCTACATTAGAGTTTGGTAACTGAATGAACAGATCGTCAGGAGTGTTCCAGGGAAGTGCGATAAAATCTCTGTTGTTTTCTATGTACATAAATGATCTGGAAGATAGGGGGAGCAGCAATCTGCGGCTGTTTGCTGATGATGCTTTGTTGTGTGGGAAGGTGTCGTAGTTGCGTAACTGTAGGGGGATACAAGACGACTTAGACAAAATTTCTAGTTGGTGTGATGAATGACAGCTAGCTATAAATGTAGAGGAATATAATTTAATGCAGATGAGTAGGAAAAACAAACTCAAGCGTTTAAATACAGTATTGGTAGTGTGCTGCCTGACAAAGTGATATTGATTAGATATCTAGGCACAACGTTACAAAGTAATATGAAATGGAATGAGCATGAAAGGCCTGTAGTAGAAATGGTGAACGGTCGGGTCGGTTTACTGGGAGAATTATAGGAAACTGTGGTTCATCAGTAAAGGAGACCTATCCTTGAGCACTGCTCAAGTGTTTGGGGTCCGCACGAGGTCGGGTTAAAGGAAGACATCAAAGCAGTTCAGAGGTAGGCTGCTACATTGGAGGGAAGACGACGTTCTTTTCGAATAATACTAGTGAGCAATTTAGAAAACCGGCATCTGAAGCTGACTGCAGAACGATTCTACTACCACCAACTTACGTTTCGCGTAAGGACCACAAAGATAAGAGAAGTTAGGGTTCATACAGAAGCGAGTGAAACAGAGAAGGAAATGATTGGTAGTGGTACAGGGTATGCACAGCCACGCATCGTACGGTGTCCTGCAATTCGCACCCAGTGAAACTCGCACCCAGAAAAGGTCGAGGGAAGGTCCTGTAATCTCTCCGTCTGATCTCCGCCCGGCAGGTAGAATCGCCGCTCTGCACGCACGAGAGCCGAAGGCCTTATTTTACGGCAATGTGGAGCTGCAATAGCGTTGCCAGCAACATTGCTGCGATGTGTCAATGCCCAGGCCATAACCGTCTCAGTCCTTGTGTGTATGTGTTTGCCTTTCACTCTCAGCCTCGATTCTTCTTCCTCAGCCGACAGTACTGCTGTGTCAAGTCACATGAAACGGCACTATTTCGTTCTTTGAGATTAGGTTCGTGTAATGAAATACACGAACCGCTGTTCCAAGAATACAGAAGCAGCTACAGGTATGTAAAATTGGGCAAACGAGACAACCAACGAGAAATCCACGAACGTTATAAATACATCAACGACTAGAGCGAAAGAAACAGAAAGTAATGTATACAGAGAGCGAATTCTGAAAAAGGACGTTTTCACTGCTATCGTTTTAGAAGATCTGCAGTACTGAACAGAAATTTTATTCTACATCGGTTATTAAGACGCCTAAACGTTTCAAATGGGCATCAATTTGCCAACTGTTATTATTTTATTGCGATGGTTGTATACATTACTTTGCACGCCCTATAACTCGGGCCAACTCTGGTCTACTGCTTTAATAAATTCTTTGAGCCCTTCCACTAAAGCATTGCAAATGCCTTGTACCAGGAAACCGAAAAAAGTGGTCCAATTAAAACACTCATATTTCTTTACGTAATACACGAATATGTAATAAAAATTGGGGTTCCTATTTTTAAAAAACGCAGCTGATATCCGTTTGACCTATGGCAGCGCAATCTAGCGGACCAACCATAGCGCCATCAGGTTTCCCCCTTCAAGCTAGACAAGTTTCGTTCTTTGTAGTTTTTTCATTTGACGCTTATTTCGTGAGATATTTGGGCCGGTCATGGTCAATGGACCACCCTGTACAATTGTGGTACCTTCGTTACGCAGCATGATTTGATCCACGTGTCAGTAGAGAATTTGTTCTCATTGGATTACGCTGGAGTATTTGTTGCAGGCATTATCGCAATTTTGACAGAGACATACTCGATACCAGCATCATTTATAAAGTACCCAAAACATGACGACATAACTGTTCTGGCAGTTAAAAAACGAATGCAACGAATGTAATAAAGCCTATGTTGGACAGACGGACGTTTAAGAGGACCTGGCCGTGACATGACTGAAATTTTCGAAGACATATTTTTGTCACCATCTGAAAGACAAATTTTTCTCTTTTCAAAAAATGTATTTTTATCTACTTTTCAATTGTTTATTTGGTCTCAAACGCTCTTTGAACAAATGTCTGCGAACCAGCCACGCTCATGCGACAGGCAAGGAATATTACCATAAACATTTCTTGCCTGCCACAGTCATGGAGACAATAAAGCCAATATACAGGGACCTTGCAGATACAAAATTACTTAGGAGATGTATACATGGCCATACACCAAACACTAATGTGAGTTTCAACTGCTGCGTGTGACAGAGAGTGCCAAAAACAGTGTTTGTTCGATTGACAGTATTAAGGTGTAATGGATGTTGTCATCTGTTTCAGTGATGATGTAATTAGCAAGACAAAACTAATGGACAAATTATGCATCCACCGAGGAAATAATATGATATCTGTGTTGAATGCCAAAGATTGTCAGGAAGTAGTTGAAGCTGAACGGGCTGCTAAAGTCAGCACTAACGGTCCAGAGTAAGGAAAAGATTACTGAAACGTCTACAGAGGATGAAGAACCAGCTGGCCAGCAAGAATAACGCTGCTGGAATGTTCTGAAAGAGGCATACGGTGAGTCAACAACAATGAGAAGAATATCTTCTCATTTTCTTGAAACTACATTTTCAGAAGATTAGGTACATACATCTTCACAATGATTTTAGCTGTGTTCACCAAATTCCTACAAATTGAACTGCCTGTTATACAGAATGTCGTATTTCTTAAACTATAACAGATAATTAAATAGCGTTCCTGGTACAGCATTACTTAATGTCATGCAGTATTGGTACAAAACCACAACTTCCTTCGCTTTGTAGGTCAAAAGGAACACGCGATGAAAGCGAGGCGTAGATATGCAGCCCGTCGGACAGGTCTCTTTATAGCAGGCCGGTGTGGTCAAGCGGTTCTAGGCGCTTCAGTCTGGAACCGCGCGACCGATGTCGTCGCAGGTTCGAATCCTGCCACGGGCATGGATGTGTGTGATGCCCTTAGGTTTAAGTAGTTCTAAGTTCTAGGACACCGATGACCTCAGATTTAAGTCTCATAGAGCTCAGAGCCATTTGAACCATTTTGTCTCCTTAAAACGAGAAATACAGAATACATAAACAGAAGCGAAAATAACCTTTCAATTTTCACTACGCACCTCAGAGAATAGTACACACTCCATTGAAAATATAGAGAGATGTTTCACTACTTTACAAAGGCCAATTAATGGACATGCTAGAAGAAATACCTGTACAAATCTACATTTCCATGGCACCTTAACCAGCACATCAAAGGCATTCCGCCATCCATTAATTGTCAAATACGCAACTACAAACGATTCATAGAAACCTTCAAGAGTACCTTAATCAGCATATGAATCGCAATCTATACAGTGAGAATTATAAAAGCAGAATACTCTTGAATGTAGATTTCCTTGAAATACAAATTAAACTATATGTTTGATTTCAAATAGTGCTGGAAAGAAATGAAATGTTAATTGTACAACTGTGATGTGATGGAACACTGGATATAGTCATTGATCTTCTTTGGGCGTGTTGGCAACACTGCGCCAACGCGGACTCTTCGGGTATTTGCTGCACTAAATAATTATAAAAAGCGTTGTTATTAAACTATTTTTAAACGTCTACAGGTGTTATAAATATAATATAAGTGTTGTTAAATTAGTGGAAGTGTTAGTGAAGTATAAAATAAGATTAAACGGTGTAAGAAGCTTATTTTTCTTCTCACGCCTGTAGCACGAATCCTAGGCCTAACTTCACGCGCGCGAATCGTAAGTAAGCAGTGAAGGGATGCCTTTTTTAGGACAGGGAAGGGGGATAGAAAACGAGTTTTAAGAGAGATTGGCGGACACACTCAGTTTGAGAAAACAGATGAACAGGAGTCAGATTTTAGCATACAGCCTCCATTTAAACAATGTTTAACAGAAAGTAATCAGAAACTGCCAGTTCATCTTCGCCAAAACAGTTATAATCCCATTAGTATGATGTATCAGTTATCTTTATTACACCAGAACATTCCAGAACTCAGAAATAAAGTTGATGAACTACTCATTTGTATCGATGAAATGAATTCATCTAACCAAATTGACATAATCTGCCTCTCTGAACATCAAGTGACCACTGGTATAGATATGTTAGACATTTCAGGATTTAAGCTAGCTTCCTGCTTCTGCAGAATAGATATGGATGGAGGAGGAGTTTCCACATTTACTAAAAACTGCCATAAATTCAAGAACATTGACATTAATAAATTCTGTTTAGAGCAGCATCTAGAAGCATGTGCAACAGAAATAGAGTTCCATAACAGATCCTATATAATAGGAACTATTTACCGAGCACCTGCAGGAAATTATAATCTATTCATAAATCAGCTAGAAGCTCTTTTGGGTTATTTAACAGGAAGAAACAAAGAAATTTTGATTGCTGGTGCCTTTAATACATATTTTCCAATTCAATCTTCCAGTAAACATTTACTGCAGTTAGTAATGTTGTCTTTCAATCTAACTCACACTGTAAACTTTCCAGCTAGGATCACTAAATCCTCAAGGACAGCCATTGATAACATTTTTATAGACAAATCAAAGGAACAAAATCATATCATAAAACCTGTAATAAATGGACTATCAGATCATGACATGCAGCTCCTTGTTTTAGATGTAAATTCTAAGCAGATTATCAAGACTGCTAAATCTGAGTACAGGAGAGTATTCAATCAACCAAAAATTGAGTGTTTTAGAAAACTGCTCAAAGATATGAACTCGAAAGATGTCTATAGTGCTCATGACATGAATGAAAAATATAGCACATTCATGAACAATGTCAGTACCATGTTTGAAAACTGTTTTCCCCTAAAAGTTACTCAAATTAAACAGAAGCCTATAATAAAACCAAGGATCACACAAGGAATAAAGATTTCCTGTAAGACAAAAAGGAAAATGTATCTGTCGACCAATAATAGCTCCAATGCTGATGATTTAGCTAAATACAAGGAATACTGTAAAATATTAAAAAAAGTAATTCAGACATCTAAACAACTGCACTACGAGAAGAAGATAGCAATATCAGGGAACAAAATAAAAACAATATGGGATATAGTGAAAGAGGAGACTGGTAGAACCAGAAAGGAACAGGAGCAAATAGCACTAAGGGTAGATGACACATTAGTAACCGATGGGCATAGTGTGGCAAATCTATTTAACAAGTACTTTATATCTGTTACTGATGGAATGGGATTGTCAGGATCAGTAAATAATGCCCTTGAATATCTGAAACTAGCCTTTACAAATAGCTTCAGATACATGAATATGTCAATCACTTCACCAAAAGAAATAACTCCCATAATAAAATCTTTAAAAACAAAGCATTCTAGTGGTTACAATGAAATATCAACAAAGTTAATTAAGGCATGTTCTTGTGAGTTTAGTACAATTCTAAGTTACTTGTGTAACCAGTCAATTATAGCTGTTACATTTCCTGACTGGCTGAAATATGCAGATGTTAAGCCTCTATTCAAGAAAGGGGATAAAGAGATGCCTTCAAACTACAGACCGATTCCACTTTTGCCAGCATTCTCAAAAATGTTAGAAAAAGTAATGTACAGGCAGCTTCTCAACCATCTGACCACAAATAACATATTACCAAGAACACAGTTTGGATTTCTGAAGAGTTCTGATATCGAAAAGGCTATTTACGCCTACAGTGAAAATGTACTTAATTCATTAAATAATAAGTTACAAGCAGCAGGTATTTTCTGTGATTTGTCAAAGGCATTCGATTGTGTAAACCAAAACATCCTTTTAAATAAATTAGAATTCTATGGTGTCACGGGCAGTGCTGCAAAATGGTTCAAGTCATACCTCGCTAACAGGAAACAAAAGGTGTCAGTGCAAGGGACTAGTGAATTAAGTCATAAGTCATCATCAGAATGGGAAGAAATTACATGTGGTGTCCCACAGGGATCCATCTTACTGCCATTGCTTTTTCTTGTGTACATTAATGATCTCTCATCAGTTACACTGCCAGAAGCAGAGTTCGTTTTGTTTGCAGATGGCACAAGTATTGCAATAAATAGTATGTCGAGTGTAGTTCTAGAAAGATTTGCTAATGATATTTTCATGGATATTAATAAATGGTTTAAAGCCAACTCACTGACATTAAACTTCGAAAAGACTCACTATATGCAATTCAGACCTTTAAGAGGTTTCCACCCAGCATATGCATAAAGTGCGAAGAAGAGCAGATAGAAGAGGTTGACAGTCTTAAATTCCTGGGATTACAACTTGATAATAAATTCAGTTGGGAGGAGCACACCACAGAACTGCAGAAATGCCTTAACAAATCTGTATTTGCAATTCGAGTGTTAGCAGACGTAGGCGACATAAAAGTGAAAAAGCTTGCATACTTTGCGTACTTTCATTCCATAATGTCATATGGTATAATACTTTGGAGTAACTCTTCAAGTCAAACAAAAGTTTTCAGAGTCCAAAAGCGTGTAATACGTATTATTTGTGGAGTAAATTTACGGACATCTTGTAGAAACCTCTTCAAAGAACTGGGTATACTAACTACTGCCTCTCAGTATATTTACTCCTTAATGAAATTTGTCCTAAATAATATATCTCTTTTTCCAACAAACAGCTCAGTTCATACATACAATACCAGGAACAAAAATGATCTGCACAAGGACTTAAACGCACTTACTTTAGATCAAAAAGGGGTCTACTACTCAGGAACACTCATCTTCAATAATTTTCCAGCAAACATAAAAAATTTATGTTACAAATAAAGATCAGTTTAAAAGGAGCCTGAAAGACTTACTAGTGGCCAACTCCTTCTACTCCATTGACGAATTTTTTAATAGAAACAAATGATGTATTGTATATATTCATACTATTAGTATTGTTATTTCAGCTTTAAAAAAAAAAGTGACATGTTCCACATCCACGAGGATCTCCTAAACACGGATCTATGGAACGAAAAACTAATCTAATCTAAACAATTGGGAAGTAAATTGAATATATCAAAGATTACATAAGACATAATAAAATTCGTTGCATCAACGTCTGTCAAAATTGTGATAATATTTACGAAAAATAATCCAGCGTGACGCACAGTGTAGTTCATTGAGGAACTTTTCCATTGTATATAAAATATCGTTGTCACCTGAATCACATCATGCTGGGATATTAAGGCACAGCAACTAAGGAAAATATATATTATCCAGGTATATTAACATTATATAGTAAGGTGTAACTACAATTGTGACATATTTTAACGCAGATCTGAGATACGTGTAAGTGTTATGACATAAATAGAGCTGTTCACACCAAACATATCCTACATACAAAATATGTAAGTAGTTACCATATGAACCATACTATTACTGACAGTCTACATTTATTATTCATGTTCGATGCATCGATTCATTACGAATTTTATTCTCTGTAACAGGTGGCAACTGAAAATAGGCAAAACCCGAAACTTGTCAGCCAACAGCAAATAACTAGCAGCTCTGGTGAAAACTTTTAAAAATGTATTTTTTTCAGCTCGTGAAAGAGGAATATCATACCTCTGTATCAACCCCCACTAGCCGAAAACTGAACAGTTGTAACTCGTATATAGTACATAATAGTGGTATTGGTTTTACCAATTCTCGGACGAATTACTTTTAAACAATACATTCGAAATCGGATTTCAGCATTCTGGAAAACGTATGTTCCAAGTATCAGTTAAGAAGCTAAAGTTTCGGAAGCTTTTTCTTTTTTTAAAGGCATCCATGATGCCCTATTAGTTTTGTTGTTGTAGACTGCAAATGTAGGAGATCTCCACTCACACCCACTATCTTGGTTT
Source organism: Schistocerca piceifrons (assembly GCF_021461385.2). Taxonomy (NCBI): domain Eukaryota; kingdom Metazoa; phylum Arthropoda; class Insecta; order Orthoptera; family Acrididae; genus Schistocerca; species Schistocerca piceifrons. The sequence goes on from NC_060149.1 coordinate 509,595,685, forward strand.
ATTTCATTACGCTGGATCATGTAAACACATTTGGCCCAGAAAGGTTTTGCTGCAAACATTGCCGGGCAACAGTGGCCGGCAGCGTTGCCGTACATTTGGCGGTAAATCGTGTGGCTGTGACATTGCCAGACAACTCTTCCAGCCTAAATTGTGAGCAACAGCCAATTTTTACAGTCCGTGTAAACTTACCCTTACGTGGTTTACAGGTGAAGGGGACTAGTGACGATCGAATAAGATTCGTAATGCCATATTTATTATTATGAGAAGTGATAATTTTTTTGTTAGATGATTTTTATTTAGTACTATATCTTCAGATAATACTATGGAAAACAGAAAAAAACAGTTTACAAACACAGAATTTAAATGTATAACCACTTCTGCTTCACAAAGAATAATTTAAAATAAACATAAAGTAAAATATGGTCCACAGCCGTGGATCAGCATATCTAAGACCTATTTTCATACTAACTAAAAGTCCAGGGTTAGGCACATATATAGGAATAATTAGCTGTACACGGCTTCTCACGTCACACCTAGCGCTACATATGCGCAGCCCTTGTACAGTGCGCCTTCATCTTCGCACATTATGCAACAACGCATTTACATACTTTACATTACATATACATGAGATGCAATCCGTAGTTATGAGTCACACTTTATTTATGTTTATTTTAAAGTATGCTTTTGACAGGCAGAAGAGATGTGATTTTTAAATTGTATGTTTATAATTTTATATACATGTTTTACATTGTTTCTGGAGATGGACGACGTTGGCTGGTACAGGCCATATGTGAAAATTTTGTGATTGCGTCAGAGAGAAAACAAAAGAAATATCCAACAGTCAGCCATGGTATCTTTCATAATAAACAGACTCCCATCACACTTTATCCAGGCTTTGGAGTGGCTAAATGGCAAGAGCAAATTGTCAATTAGGCGTCTTTGAAATCAGTTTTATATGTATTTTTATATTTTTATTTTTGTATTTTTGTTTTAATTTTATATTTTATTTTTAAATTTTTAAGTTACTATGAGTATTTACATGAAACGTCGTTTCTTATAGCAAGTGATAATGTTGTATCTATGGATTTTTCGTAATAAACAGACTCCCATCACACTTTATCCAGGCTTTGGACTGGCTAAATGGCAAGAGCAAATTGTCAGTTAGGTGTCTTTGAAATCAGTTTTTTATGTTTTTTATATTTTTATTTTTTGTATTTTTTTAATTTTATTTTTATTTTTAAATTTTTCAGTTCCTATGAGTATTTACATTTTGTACATTCTTTTCACATACATCATCCAACACTAACATATGGCTTCATTCAAATTTTTGGACATAAGGGATTGCATTCAAACAAGCCCTAATGTCACCATCCTCTTCATACTTTTCTACTATTTTTTCCAGTCTTTCATCACGTTTCGTATAAGCTGTTTTCTTTCGTTCGCCTTCCATATTTAGTTCTGACTTCATTAATGCACAAGCCGAGTTCTCTGCTCCTGCCTTCATACGCTCGATCACGTCTTGAATTTTAGGATTCGATTTTCCGAGAAGATTATTAATTCTGCTGTGCCAACCTTCTACAGCTTTAGTGGTGCGATGGCGCCATCTGTAGCAGTTCCAAAGACTGATAGTGTTTTCGTCATTTTCCAACCATCTATCTACAAAATAGTCGAAATATCCGGTGCTTGTGAATGTATCACGAGCCAGCCATCGCAGACATCTTCAGGTCGAACGAACGCCAGAGCAGCACACATACGAATTTGCAGCCTTATTTCTTCGTTTTCTCTGTATTTTCAAATAAATACCAAATCTTGCACTTTCCTCCGGAGAAATTTCTTCATATGGAAATGGCAGTCATGCACTTGAACTGATGGGATCACAACTTTTAGCGCAGAATCACGGCTGATTCGAAATCAACGGTGAAATTATTAGGCTTCCATTCTGGTACATTATCCACAACATTGCGGAATAGACAGATATATGAAGGGGTCGGAGACATGTAGTCATAGGCCATACTTTTGTCGAAATTGAGATACTCATGCCCTCCTCATCTTGGAGTGAGGAAGTTCCGTCTTTCTTTAACAGGTTGCAGGTGATGACGTAATGTAATTCTATACTCTGCCACCTGGTGTCTTTTTCAGAACATACATAGTCACAAAGCCACATCAAAATGGGTGAACGCTCACATACACCTGAAGGTGCTTCTCACATGCTAGGCGTATATGGCAGTGACAGTAGTGTAAATGAGGATTCTGATCATTTTGACAGTGATGGTGGTGAGTCTTGGTGTCCATCACGCAACCGTACTAGCTCAGAAGATGTTTCGGTAAGTATGCAAAAATATTTTTTACTGGTAATCATTGTTCAGTGGCTTGTGACTTTGTTTCTCGTAACATTGCTGTCACAGCTGATCGTCGTCTTTTATGTTAATGAGAAACCTTTATAACCTAATTTTAATGACCACTGATTACAGTAATAATATAGTTTTCATAGCTACAAACTTGTAAGAATATTTTTATTATCAATGACATTTCAGTGGCATATAATGATTGGTGTGGCTTGTGGCTATATCTCACGGAAGTTTTGTGACTATTTTGCTGCTCATATTACAGCTTGAAATAAGCAGAGCAAATGAAGTATCGCCCCAGAAAGCAAACTCTTGAAGAAAAAGAAAGCGTAATATTGATCAGTAGAAAAAAATTAAGGCCAAACGTTGATGTAACGTGGGCCAGCAGAATGTGTCTTCTAAAACCAACAAGACTGTTCAGACAGCATCTTTGGGAAGTCCCTGTAGTTGTTCAAATAAGTGCTATACGAAACTATTCGGAGAAGAAGAAAATATTTTCCACTCGTTTTGGGACATAGGATACTTTAATGCCCAGAATACTTACCTAACGTGTTGTATGAAAATGGTACCAAAAAAGCGAAGGTTCATTTCACTTTTTTAAACACAAATGGACCAACTGCCGCAAATTTACTTTACCTTGTTCCGCTTCACATTTCTTTCTTTCGCAGTTATCCAAAAAAGACTACAAAGCAAATTTCATCTAAAGCTGTGACATTTTCATACAAAGTGAAAGTAAATGGAATGGAAGTCATGATTTGCAATCAAGCTTTCCTCAGGGTTCATGGCTTACAGAAACACACAAGAAGAGTGAGGAATTTGCAGCAGCAAATGAAGTTGGGTCTCTCGGTTTCAATAGAAGATGGAAGAGGTTTGTGTATTTTGTTTCAGGCAAACATGGCAATCATCTACATGAATTTCAAAACGAAGCTGTGCAAGGTGTAAGAGACTTCCTCAATGCTATACCAAAATATGACAGTCACTATAGCAGGCAGCAGAACTCCTACAAAGCATATTTTGGATGTGATCTCACAACTGCATCCTTATTTCGGGACCAATACTCTGAATACAGCAAGGAAAAGGATGCCCCTACTGAATCACAAAGCAAATTAAGCGTAATTTTTGTGTCCGAATTTTACATAGGCTTCAAACTGCCGAAAAGCGACACCTGTTCAACATGTGATGCATTTCTAACAGAAACGAGGAACACAGAATTATGTGCAGAAGAAATTAAACAAAGGAAAAAACAACATGAGTTGCGTCTAAGAAAGGCTGATAGCGGGCAAAATATGATCGTGTCTGTAACTTCTCTGGCTAAAGAGAATATGAAAGAGCACCACGCAGTAACAATGGACATGCAACAAACGTTTCCCATGCCAAAACTATCATTTAGCAAAGCATTCTACAAGAGAAAAATTTGGGCATATAACTCATGTATCCACGATTGTGGGTTAAATAAGGGATACATGTTTCTGTGGAGTGAGAAGGAAGGAGGATAGGGCTCAGATGAAGCTGGGAGCTGTTTATTAAAATACTTGGAGATAACTAACACCCAAGCCAAAAATCTCCACATATCACAGATAACTGTAAGGGCCAGGCAAAGAATTGGTCTCTTATTGTCCTAGAAAGGACTCTCGTTTCCACCAAAAGATCTGAATCTCTGCAGTATTATTTGCACGTGGTAGGTCATACTAGACTTCCTTGCGATCGTGATTTTGGTCGCTTTCAAATTTTTGCAGAAACACACACATGCCAGATCAATGGGCAGATGTAGTCAAATCTGTTAGTCCAAAAAATTTCATTTTGACGAAAATGCTTAGACAAGACTTTAGAAGCTTGGGTGACCTGAAGTCATTAAGCTCGATACCCACTCTATTCAGATCTGGAGATCCCTTTCGTTTTAGTGAAGTGATTCAATTTAAGTTTGAGTATAGAGATCCCTTCACGCTAAATGTGAAGCACTGCTACTCAGATATAGAAACCTTCACTTAAGCAGATCTACCGGGTGATCAAAAACGTCAGTATAAATTTGAAAACTGAATAAATCACGGAATAATGTAGATAGAGAGGTACAAATTGACACACATGCTTGGAATGACATGGGGCTTTATTAGAACCAAAAAAATACAAAAGTTCAAAAAATGTCCGACAGATGGCGCTTCATCTGATCAGAATAGCAATAATTAGCATAACAAAGCAAG